>NC_081840.1:232129733-232455358 GCF_963259705.1 Myotis daubentonii | reverse complement strand
GCATGGGGTATGTCTCTCCCAGGCCTGCCGAGATAGATGCTGGAGTCGGCAGCGCTGGCTGCTAGGGTTAGGGTTTTACAGATGAGCCTGAGAGAGGAAGATGGAACCAAAGGACGAGGGTGTGCGGAGGGAGTGTGAAGGGAGAGGACAGGAGCTGGTGACGGATTGTGGGAAAGGGACTCCTGAGCAGGCGGTGAAGGTGGAGAATGAGACCCGTGCTGTGGGAATGGCAGAAGGAACGTCTGGAAGAAGACCGGGTACCTGACCTGAAGGGCCTGCAGGGACCGTGGGCAGAGTGGGGGACAGGGGCGCAGAGATGGGCTGTGCAGCCAGGGCCAGCGGGAGTGAGAGGGCAGCATGCAGGAGCCAGGCCCACACCTGCTGGAGAGGCCGGCACTCCCTGGGGTCCCAGACTCCTCTTGGTCTCATTGTCACATTCTGTCTGCCGGCAGCCTTGGGGGGGGGGGGGGAGGACAGGAACTTGGGAGTCCGCCGCGTCCGTCACACTTGGTTCAAAGGCTGTAACTTTGTAGGGATTGCTGAGCCCTGGGAGGTCCCCATTCTCCGCTGTCACCCTCAGACACTGGCATCTGCCGCCCCCTGGGGTCTCCGTGGCTCATGACTTCCATGTACTGTGGGGAGGACCGCAGTGTCCCCGGTCCCTGAGGGCAGCTCCCCCCTCCCAAGGCCCTGTGCAAGGGGTATCACCAGGCCGTGCACTGATGGGCCACACAAGGCTAATGGCCCTGCCTGTGTCTATGACCTGCCCGTCACTGGTCACACTGTGACCTCTGGGCCGCAGGAACTATCACTGTTTCTGCTTTACTGAGTGGGAAACTGAGGCAAGGTGGCAGTGCCAGGGGATAGGAATTGTCCGAGCCCATGGAGCCCTTCCCCCAGCGGGCTGACTTACAGCCTCGCTCCTGCACCCTCACCTCTCCAGCTGCCTCTCCCAGGACACCGAGCTCCGGCAGCCTGGGCTGCGCATCTGTCCCCCAGGAGCTGTGGCACGTCCTGCTCTAGGGAGTTGCTCTCCAGGTGAGAGCCGTGGCCGACCGGTGCTCAACAGGGAGGTGTCAGGCAGGCGACTTTGTGACTTAGTCAGCGGTGGGGGCGGTGGGGAGCAAGGCCAGGTGCGGGGGGGGAGATGGGCACCCTCGCAGGCCATGGTCTGGTAGCTGCTCTGAGGAGGGACTGTCCACGCCAAGCCCTCGATGCTAAGAGGGGACCAGCCACCTGAAGGTCTGGGGTCAGGGCACAGCCAGCGTGTCCCGGGACAGAGGGGGGGCGGTCCGGCTGACCTCGCGTTTTCTTAGTGTGCGGAGCCTGCGGGAGCCCAGTGAGAGCGCCACCTGCCTGCCTGAGTTCCGCCTGCTCTGGGCACCCCTCCGGGAGGGCCGGGCGTCTGTTTGGAAGCCCCTCGGGCAGCATGGAGGCTGGCAGGGGCTGAGATTCCCCAGGGGGCAGTGCAGGCCACTGGGGCCAGGCAGCCACCTTCCCAAGCGAAGCTCTCATGTTTCCAAAGACAGGAGGGCCGCCACGCTTTGGACTAGAGAGTGGGGTGGGCAGTAGTTTTGTTGGCACGTGGTCAGGCCCTTCGCACATCTTTGCTGTTTTCACGCTGAAGGCAGAGCTAAGTGGTAGTGTATCGCCCGCAAAGCCGGGGTGCTCTGTGAGGCCAGTGGCCAGCTTGCTCCCAGCCCTGCTCTAGGCTGTTCTCTAGACTGTGGGTGGGGTCCTCCAGGCCCTCCCCATCGCCCGAGACTCCACCCTTTTCCTGACCACCGCTGACCTGTGTCAGGCCCCCCGTCCTGCTGCCCTGGACTCCCTGGGTGGTTAGCTGTGGCCCGGTTCCAGCCCAGCACACTGGCGCTCCCTGTCCCTTATCACAGCCCCTGAGGGCTTCTCCTGCCGCTCACAGCGCCCCCAGCCCCTCCATCTGCATCACCGTCTAGAGCAGTGATGGCGAACCTTTTGAGCTCAGCGTGTCAGCATTTGAAAAACCCTAACTTAACTTTGGTGCTGTGTCACATATAGACATTTTTTGATATTTGCAACCATAGTAAAACAAAGACTTATATTTTTGATATTTATTTTATATATTTAAATGCCATTTAACAAAGAAAAATCAACCATAGGTTCGCCATCACTGGTCTAGAGCAGTGGTTCTCAGCCTTGGCTGCATGTTAGAATCACCTGGGAATCTTTTTAAAATCCTGATTTCTGGTCCTCGTCCTCCAGAAATTCTGTTTCTTTGTTACTAATGTTGGGGCCCCACCCCATAACAAAGAAACAGAATTTCCGGAGGACGAGGCCCAGAAATCAGGATTTTAAAAAGATTCCCAGGTGATCTAACGTGCAGCCAAGGTTGAGAACCACTGGTCTAGAGCAAGCATGTCACACTCGTGGCCCGCGGGCCCCATGTGGCCCACAATGAATATTTTTGCAGCCCACCAGTGTAACAGTACGTAAGAAACGTTTTAATAAGAATTTCATAACTTGACTTTTATAATATCCTGTTATACATAATTATTAATAATGAACTACAGCATTCGCTAATGACTCGTTACTATAATCGTCTTGCCTTCATTTCCCTTATGCGCCTTACGTGCAGGCGCACCATTTCTCTCCACTAACACCAGCAGCGAATATTCTAGCAGCGATGGCTATGTCATTAGTCTTGGACTGACTTGTTTGGTGTGCACAACAGGAAATATTTTGCTTTCGGAGAACAAGAAAAATAGGTTTATTTGCGTGATGCTTATTAACTTGTGTAGTTATTCAGTGTCTGGTAAGTTAATGTTCAAGAAAAAAATATTAATTTTTATTAAAATGGTCTATTATTTTATGTTAACGATGACTCATTTATTTCAGCCCTTTATATTCAGCATGTCTCTACTGAAATAAACCTATGTTTCTATGAAAATTGAAGCTTTTGTTTTTTTGTGGCCACATTCACTTAGCACCTTGTTTATTTGGCCCGGGGTAGCCCTGGAGTTTGACATACTTAGTCTGAGTATTTGCTGGAGGAAGCACACCCCCGCCCCCTATTTCTGGGTGCCCAGGTGTTGATGGCAGGAACTGGCAGTGCGTCTTGGACAGCAGGGGACGCCCCTGTCCAGACTTCTCTGCTTGGAGAGGGGAGGGGGGTGGCGGGCGGCCCTGAGGCTGCCTCCTTTGTGGCCAGGCTCTGTGCGTCTGTTTGGGCGGCCCCGGGCTTGCTGTCAGAGGCTGCCGTCCGCCCGAGGCAGGCGGACCTGCACAGACCCAGACTCAGAGGCCGCCATTGCCTTCTTTGGTCGCTTTGCCTTCTCAGCCCCCTGGACGGTTGCTGCGCTCCTCCCAGTGCTGGCTCAGCTCCGGGACGCACTGTAGTCATGGAGTTCACGTGATCCAGGGTGCAGTGTACACAGACACTTCAAAATGAGCGTTTTTTATTTTAAAAGAATCTTAAGTTTGCTGTTTTTATCTCTGGGAGAAATTAACTCCGAAGTTTTTGCTTGGTTTGGTCCTTCATGTACTCATCTAGCCTTTAGGTCGTTTACATAGGAAATGATCTTAATTCTCTTTAAAACCCTGTTCACTTGGGATGCATTCTAGGATAGCGGTAGCCAACCAGTGGTCCACTGGTGGTCTGTGAGGTCCGGAAGGGTGCCGACCGTTGTGCTAGGATGTCTCAGTGAGTGGTCCTTAAACACCCGCTACGTGCCAGGTGCTGTTTCTGCTCAAGGGACAGCAGGGAACAAACGATAGCAGCCCTGTTGTCGTTGGGCTGACCCCGCCCGTCACCAGCACTGAGCAGGGGGGCGGTGGACAGGGCACCGCCGAGCTGAGGCTGAGCACTGGGCGCTGGGAAGGAAGGGGCAGCTAGATTACAGGCCGTGGGGTCCACACCAGGGCAGGGACTGGGTCAGGAGACAGCAAAAGGTCAGACACCTTACCTGAGCCCAGGGATGGGGCGGAGGTGGGTGGTGCCTCCTTCTCCTCCTCCTCCTCCTCCTCCACCTCCTCCTCCTCCTCCTCCACCTCCTCCTCCTCCTCCTCCTCCTCCTCCTCCTCCTCCTCCTCCTCCTCCACCTCCTCCTCCTCTACCTCCTCCCCTTCCACCTCCTCCTCCTCCTCCTCTACCTCCTCCTCCACCTCCACCTCCTCCTCTACCACCTCCTCCTCCTCTACCTCCTCCTCCTTCTCTTTCTACTCCCCCGATCCTTGCCGCCCCCAGCATGTCCTGGACATCAGGATGGGCAGCTTCTGCGCTCAGCGGTGGTGGTCAGGTGATGACGAGGCCTCTGACCCTCCCCTGCTCCTCTCTTTCACACCTTTCTGTGCTGTGTGCCGGTCTCTGGCGCAAAGCTGTCTGAGGAAGCTGGAGCCGAGGCTGTTTCTGTCTGTAATGTCCTCCCAGGCAGGTGTACGTTTCTGCAGTAGACAGAGCTGTGTCGCGACTGCCCACTGGGAGCTCGGGTCCTCCAGGAAGAGCGAAAGGCAGGGCGGGCTCAGCGCCCTCCCAGCAGGTGGCCCGGCCCCAAGCTGGAGGGCCCTCATCCCAGCAGGTGTCCACGTGGGCGCTGTGTTTGCAACCCCGGACACTCCCTGAGGTCTGCCCTTCTGCCCTTCCAGGAGCCCATCCAGTGAGGCCCCGACGCCCCTGCCATCACATGGACGGTGTGGCGGCACTTAGGGTGAGCCCGGGACCCTCCAGGGAGTCCCAGGGACACCAGGTTCTAGAACTAGTCTCTGCTTCCTCCTTTTCTAAACCAGGACCTGGCATGGTTCCCTCACTCTCAGGTGTGTCGGATGTGGGGAGGCAGGCCAGCAGGCCCTGGGAGAGGCCCCAGGACAGGGTGAGGGGGACGCAGAGCCCGCGGCTGGCCCCGCCCCGCCCTCCCCGCGTATGGAGGCTAATAATAGAGCTGTCATTACGGCCGGACGCTCGGAGCTGCTCTGCGTTCTCTCAGCTTCTCGGCAGCTGCTGTGCAGCGGGGAGATCGCCCGTCGGCTGCGCTGTGTCCTGATTTGGTGGAGGAAATACTTTAAAAGTGATCTCACAGCGTGATTTACGTAAACGGCTTCTTTCGCTGCACGAGACAATCCAGAGTCTGAGTCCCCGGCCAGCCACAGCTTCCTGCAGTGTCCTGTTGCCACGGGTTACGAGGAGAGCGGAATGGAACTTCATCTGCACTGTCTTTAAACTTTCCTGCCGCGCACAGGCCTGCCGCGGGGGAATGGCAGCCCTCAGCGCTGCGTGTCTGCGGAGGAGCGGGCGTTGTCTGTCTTAAGATGGATTTGGGGGAAGGGGCGTCCAAGGAGGCGCGCGCTTCCGACGATCAGCAGGTGAGTCCTTCCAGCGTTGGGTCATTTACAGAGTTGTGTGCGGAGGCTCAGCACCCCCATTGCTGCCTGTTCTCAGCTGCTAGCGGGCCGCATAGCTGGACACTTCGTGAGCGCTTGTCTCGTGGCTGCCTCCGAGCTGGACAGGAGTCCCGTGGCGGTGATGCCCGGCTCTGGGACCACAGACCAGCGCCCAGAGCGAGCTGCTGGCGGCCCGTCACGCCGGGTCCAGCCTGCCTCTCAGGACCCCGCTGCCGGTGCCCCCGTCAGCCTTCTCGTCCTCACCACGGTGACGCTAGAGGTTGTGGAGCTGAGGAGTTAATCGTGTTGGGATAGCACATTTCAAAACCTATCCTGCTCTTTACCACTGTTCTGTCTTACTTCTTAAATGTAATGAGTTGGTTCTGTTGCATATACAGACCTAGGGAACTGTGGCCCTCTAAAGACTGGCTATTACCTCAGCTTATAAAGTTGAACTTCTGTAAACATTTTTAAAGGTGTGAGATGATCTGGAAAGAATACTTTTTATTTTCCTCTTGTGGCCCTGTGCTGTGCTGATAGAAGGCAAAATGAATTGAAGTTATTTATAGGAGATTGTCACTAATTACAGGGGCCGGTTTTAAATTCATTCTTTCTGAGAGGTGTTTCATCCGCACTTGTCTTCCTAATCCCTAATGAGGGCCTTGTGTGGAGACCTGAGGGGAGGGGCCCTCAGAGGTGGCGGCTGGAGGGTGGGGTGGGAGCAGGAGTGACACCCTCCTTCCACTCGGGCTGCTGGACAGGCCAGGATTATGCTGATGAAACGCGTGCAGGTTTAATGTGCTTGGGAGACATGCATGTGCTCGGAGCCCCGGGCAGCCGTGGGCGGCGGGCTGCGGGGTGTGGGCGGCCCACTGCCTCGGCCCTGGGAGTGGCCTACGTCCCGCTTCTCTCCTTCCGCTTCTCTGGCTGCACAAGTGAGTTCCCGGCCGGTCACGTCCGCAGTGGACCCGGGAACAGTGATTCCTATGCCTGTGGGGCTGCGTTTTCATTCACTAGTATCTTAAGGCGAGTTGGTGGAAATGTGGGCTTTTGTTCTGAGTGTTTAGAAAAGGAGACTAGAGAGCCACTGTGCGGGCTTGTGTAGTGAGGGGGTGACTTGTGGGGTGTCTGCTGTGCCCTCTGGCAGACGAGCTGGTCATGGAGGCCACTGGCCATCGCTGGTGTGCGCGTACCTTAAGCAACAAAAACTGAGCGGCTCCTCGTGGAGCAGGCGGTGGCAGGTGGGGGTCGGTCCGTAGCCACTGGGGCCCAGGTTAGTCATCGCAGGCCAGCCCAGCAGTGGTGCCAGGTCACATGGGCAAGGGGTGAGGCTGGAGGCCGGGTGGGAGGGTGCTCCTCTCAGCCTCAGCTGGTTCACCTTGAAAATGGGGGGGGGGGGGAGCATGGAATGCTGGGCTCCATCCAGAGGGTGTGTGCTCTGTAAAAGCCGTGCTTTGTGACAGGGCTTGTAAAGGGCTGTGCTCCTCGCGAGCTGCTTTCATGTGAAGTGGAGAATCGTAAGCCTTTATAGGCGCTGTTTCCCATGATCCGCAGGCGCCGGGAGGCGCCGGGAGCCGCCAGAGTGCCGCCCAGGACGAGCGCGGGGCTCCCGGCCGAACGCACACATCGGCTTCGCATCTTTACGAGGGCGATGCAGCCTGGGCTGGAAGTGTCCACACCCCTTTGCAGAGCAGAGCCGTCATCTTTAAACCACATCATGGGGTTGTCACAGTCCAGATGCCATAAGATACTGGTTGAAGGAGACACGGAAGCCCACAGCCTGAAAGAAATGTGAAGTGTCACGGGAAAAGCTTTAACAAGCTTCCTGCCTGTCCCCCCCTTGGACTGGCACCTGCTCCCCTGCCCTGTCTGACAGAGTCTTGCTTCACGGGTCCCTGTGCCCGTCCAGGAGGGCTGTGACAACATTCACCGGGGCTGCTGGGGCAGTTCTTGCGGGGCCTGGGCTGGCTGGAGGCTTCCTGAGCCAGAGGCAGGGCAGGAGCAGTAGGGGACTCCCTGGCAGTCGCAGCGTCGCACACGGGCAGTCCTCTCCATCCTCTGAGCAGCAGGAGCAAGTCCCACTCCGGGCCCAGGGCACGCTGACGTGCTGCCTCACCCTGCGTCCCCCCTGCTCTGTACCGGGGCATGTGCCCGCCATGTTCCGTGCATCCTCCCTCAGTGCCGGCTCAGGTGGCGGGCTGCACGGGGGCTGCCACTGCTGTGGTCTGCCCTTCCTTCGCTTCCTGGTCGTAAAGGACCGGCTCTGCGTGTCGCACGCTCGGCAGAGGCGTGTGTCTCGGGTTTGGGGGCACGTGGCTGTGGCAGGTTAGCTTTGACTGGTCTGCCGGGCAGGTGCCTGGGGCTGAGGGAAGGAGCTTTCCCAAGACCAGGGCTTTGCCTCTACACCGGGCCCTGCAGGATCGGAGGGCCCACCAGGCCCAGCCAGGGCCTGCCTTTCCCAGGCAGCAGGAGCCCCTGCGCACTCGGAGGCGCCGAGGGCCCCAGAGGGCCGGACAGGGCAGAGGCTGGAGGAGGCCGCCCTGGTGTTGAGCGGAGGCTGTGCGTTTGCGCGGCGAAGTGTGAGCAGCACGAGGAAGACAGCGCGTGCTCGGAGGAGTCAGGGCTGTCCGTGATGCGAGGGGCTCTCTGGCTTCAGAGCCAGGCCTTCGTCCTCTGCATCATTGACCAGGACTCTGCCTGCTCCTCTGCCGGCCACCGGGCAGGCAGCCTAACCCTCTGCACAGCCTGGGCCCAAGAGAAGCAGGGACCGCCCAGAGGGGGCGTGGGGTGCACAGGGAGCCGTGGCGAGGCTGCTGGTGGCCGTGGGCGTGAGCGCGTCCTGCATGCCCTTCTGTGGGCTGATGTGCTGGCAGCGCCTCCACCTGAGCCTGTGAGATGAGCTCATGCTGGCCGCGTCCTTCAGGATTCGGCGCCCTTTTCTAGCTCAGATGAACCGCCGTGTACATCGCCCTTCTTCTCCCTGACGGCCCCGCAGAGGCCTGCCCAGGCAGCCCTGCTCGCACCTCCTCGGTCCACACGTCTGGGCACCTAAGGCCGATGGAGGAGGGGCCGCCGCCTGTTGGGGAGGTGTTTGTCCCCCTTGGGGTCAGCTTTGCTCACTGTTATCTGTTAGGAAGGCGCGCAGGAGGGAAACGCCACTCCAGGGTGTCCCGCAGCTTCCCCTTTTCACGCAGAAGCAGGCCCCGTGCATGCAGCCTTCCTTCCTGCCGTCTCCTCCGCCCGGGCCTGTGGGCAGCCAGCGAGCATGTCCCGCTGCGCCCTCTCCCCACCCTGGCGACTGAGCAGGGGCTGTCCCTCTTGAGAGCAGCTGCCTCTCCCAGCATCTGTGTGGCTGTCCTTGGGCCTTCCCGGCCTCGCGCTTCCCTCCTGACCCAGGTCCTCTGTGCTGTCACTTAGAGACTGGCCCCCAAACCAGACCCACAGCACGTCCATGTCCCTCCATCTCCCTGGATGCGCAGGAGGCCTGGTGGCGAAGTGCCCACCTCAGACTTGGACTCCTCACTCTCCATCTGCTCGCCCCTCAGAGCCCTGCCCCTCTCACAGGCCAGCCCTGCGTCTGCCACACCCGTCCCTCCTGTGACAGCTTGGGGCACCGCCTCAGCCCCTCTGTCCAGACTGCCCTGAGGCGGGGTTCTGGGTTCATCTCCAGCCCCAGCACATGAGCCGGGGCGGGGCTGAGCAGGGGAGCTGTGGGGCCATCTCGGCCGCATTCCCAGGCCCGCACCCACGGCCCCTGTACCAGGCTCTGCAGTTGGGACAGCCTGGGGGCAGCAGGAGCAGCCTGGGTGGCACGCAGGGCGGTCTGAGCCTAAGTCACCATCCAGACTCCCTTTCACACCCGTGTATCTGTCAGCGTGGAGGCCAGCCGGGAGGCGGCGCCTGGCCCTGGTGAAGCGGCCTCCTTCCTGGTCTGTTTCTCTCGTCACAGGGGAAGGTGCTGGCGCACCGGGACCTTTTCCCTGGCAGCCTCCTTTGCGGCTGTTCTCTTGTGAGTGTAACACGCGGATTTGGGGGGACCCAGAGAATGTGGAAAATGCAAACAAGTTATTAACACACATTGTGCCGGGGATCCGGAAACACGAGGAATGGTAGGTCTTACTTCATAAAACGTTCCCGTGGCCTAGCAGAAGCCAAGGACCTGGCAACGGCTAACCTTCAGTCCCCGAGCTGAGGCTGCCTCTGTGGGGTTCTTGCGACTGTGGTGTTCTGGAATGATCCAGGGCTTCCGTTGTGAACTGCGCCGCCAGTCAGCCAGGATGTGCTCAGAGCCTGCAAACCAGGCTTCCAAGGGCAGCGTGGTCAGAGTTGGACCTGCGGCCAGTCCCAAGGCAGAATGACATGATCTGGGTCACCTGCCTTTCCCACACCCCCCAGGTCGGTGGGTTGTCTGCCTGTACCTCCGCCCCACATCAAGCACTGGCCACCAGGAAAGCACGCTATACCCCACACTCCCCACAGGGCACGTCCGCCCTCCTCTCCCCGGCCAGCCCTTCCCGTGGCACTGCCTGCTCCGCCCCTGCACACCCGCCGCCTGGGAGAATGAGGCCCGGCCACGCGCTCCTCCCCTGCTTCGCGTCCTGGGTGCTTCCCGCGCAGGAGCTGGGTCGGGCTCCGCCCTGCCCCGGTGCGCACCTGCGCATCCGCATGTGTTAGCAGCCGGAGGTGGGTTATGGTAACTACACCTATTCCTTTGCAGGTTGAGTGGCCTGTTTCTCGCTCATATGTGACCTGGACGGAGGACAGTGGTTTTATGTCCGGGTGACATTAACTCTGTCTCCGGGCTTTCCTTTCAGGTCAATGTCTGGTTGGGCTATGAACAGAGGAGGTGGAGAACACGATAAAGGGTTGGGCTGGCTCCCGGTGGCACGCCTCACACTGACTTGTTGGGAGCAGCCCGGTGTGAGCTTACCATTTATCAAGGGCTTCTGGATGGAGCTCGCTGCCTGATGCGCGTGGCAGCCAACACGATGGTGCCAGCTTTTGAGAAAAGAAAAAAGCTTTAGTGTGTGAGCGGACCAGCCCAAACACAGGAAGCCAGGCTCAGCCCCGCCCCATCCAGGGCTCGGCGGGGTCTGGGGTTTCAGCACCGGGCCTTCCTGGACAGCGGACCCTTGGCTGCTGAAAGGCCCCGAGTCTCATGTCTGGCCCTGTCCCGGCCCTTTGGTTCCACGTGGGCGCAGCGAAGGACTCACCTGTGCCCCTTGTGAGTGTGCATCTGGGCCTCGTGGGAATCTGGACGGGACCGGTCCGAGCTGGTTCCGCAGTTACAAGTAGATGTGGGGTGGGCAGGGGACATCCGTGACCTCTGAGTCCTCGCTGGCCCCTCCGGGAGAACCCTCAGTACAGAGGCCACCCTGGATGCCTAGAACTATCCTTAGAGTCTGGGCTTGGGAAATAACTCTGGGCACACGACCCAGACTCGGAGGGAAGGAGATCGGATGCGGCTGTGCCTCAGGCGTTTGAGTCCTTCCTGGACATGCTGGCCCCTGAGGCCTCTGGAACCAGCACCGTCCTGGTGGGCACCTTGAGCAGCGCCTGCTGGGACGGCCGCGGGTGTGAGCACTTTCAGGGCTTCCCGCGTGCTCACCACCTGCGCTGCGCACCCCTGTCCTATTCTCTGTGCCTCGTTTTTCCCGAGTCTGTCTTCCAGTTCCCACATCTTCTCTCCAGCCTTCTAATGTCTGCAACCTCTCTATTGAGCGTTGAATGCCAACAGTTGTAGTTTTCATTGTCAGACAACCGGTGGGGGTTTTCAGATCTGCCGCCTGCTTCCTCTTCTTCAGCAGCTTTTCCTCCTCTATGGTCTCATGTTCTCTGACACCCTGTGTGAGGTAGGACTTACCAGTGTCTCCGTTCCATTGTCCGTTCTGCTGCCTCTTTCTCAGGGTGGGTTTCTCTTGGCTTTAGCGGGTTTTTGAACTGTGAGCTCATATTTGCGTGGGCTGCTTTCTCCCCAGAAGGCCTTGTGTGTGGCTGCCTGCCTGGGGCATCTCTGAGTGGCCCGCCCTGCGTGACGCCCGGCCCTGCCCCGGCAGTGGTGGCATTTGCTGACCGCGCTCCATTCCAGGGTCTCCCCTTACTTCTGTGGGAGCAGCACTATTAAAAAGCATGTTTGTTACTGTGCTGTCTTCACAGCTTTTCTGCAAATCTAAAGCTGCACCAAAACACAGCACTGCGCTTCCAGCAGCACGTTTGTTGAGCTTGCATTGGATCCGCGTGCTGTGCACCGGAGGCCCCACAGGCTGGAGCGCAGCCTCCCACTGAGCCCTCCGCGGGCATGCTGAGCCCACCCTGCTCGCCGTGTCCACGTGGCCCCCTCTCCCAACCCCTCAGGCATCCCACTCAGCATCACGTTGCTCCATCTCTGGCTGCAGCGACCCTCCCAGACCTCGTCTCAGGGCATTGGGGCCCGTGTGGAGGGTTTGCAGTGCCTCTGTCTTGTCTGCCACGGCCCGAGCACTCGTTTAACCTGTACCCTGAAGTGGCCCCGGCCTCACGTTCCTGCCGCTTGCACGGGCTGACTTATTTCTCAGATGCTCCTGGTGGACACACAGTTTGTGGGGGGGGTGTGCCTCGCAGATCTCCCTCTCCTCGTCTCGGAATCATTTGCGATACTCTCTAATGTGTAGCGTGGCTGGGCGATCGATGGTGAGTGTGGGCGAGGGACAGCCGTCACAGCCTCTGTCCGCCGGGAAGGACACCCGCCCGCTTCTGTGATGGAAGCCAGACCCTGCGCCGAGGCCGGTAGCCAAGGACGGGCTGCGGCTGCTCTTGGCAAGATGGCAGTTTAAAACCGGACACACAGCTGCACATGTTTGACCCTTGAAAGTCATGGATAAGGTGCCGAGCGACACTTTCGGAGATTCTGACCCAGGCCTCACGACGGTTTGAAAGAGTGGCAGGCCCCTCCTGGGGGAAGGCGGGTCACTTAGCTGGCTCGCTGGGCTCCAGGTGCAAGTCCCGCAGGTGAGGGGCTGCGACAAGGTCTGCTCGGCATGGGAGAGGCCCCTGTCCCTCTTCCATGCAGGCTGAGTGGCGAGGTTTGGGGGCATCGCATTGGGCATGGACCAGCAGGCAGAAGCACCGAGCCTGCTCCCCTCCAAGCGCCCCACCAGCTCCCACCCTTCCCCCACCTCCCCAGATTCTCCTCCCTCCACACGTCCAGGTGGAAGTGACCTTCCCACAAGGCAGCCCCGAGCTGCCCACTGCGAACGCATTCCCATAGCCCTCAGCCCCTGCCGCCCGGCCGGGACTACACGGCAGCGTTCGTTGTTGAGTGTCTCATTCCAGGCCTCTCTCCACGGCAGCCTCCTTCCAGTCCCAGCTGCAGCACGTGGCCCTGTCCCCGGGAGCCAGCCCTCCTCTCCTCCAGCCTCGCCCTCTTCCAGGCGCCCTCCTTGGAAACCTGCCCCGCCTGCCTGCTGCGCCCCTCCTCCCACACCTGGCGTGGCTGGGCCTGGTGGTTTGCCATCCGGGCCTGCCCTGGGCAGTGGAGGGGGTACCAGTAGCCTGGTACCAGGGTGCAGGCACCGAGTGGGGTGTGTTGTGCCCAGGGCAGCGCTGGCACCGGGCACAGCCACTGGAAAGCCAGCGGCACCGCACGGACGGTTGGCACATCGCCTGCCCCCGTGAGACTGCCCCACCGCAGCCCTCGCCCATCAGGTGAACATGCAGACGTGCTCTCCCTGAGGCTCTCGCTGAGCTGAGGCCCGACGTGCTGGGATTTGTTCTTTTCCAATGAAATGACGGGGACTTCCGCCCGTCCTGATGTGGCCGTGCTCACCCACGGCTGGGCGGAGTCCGCTCAGGAAGTGGGAGCGCACTTGACTCACTGAGGCGTCTGGTTTTGCTGGGCACCTGCGGGGAGCGAGCCTCGGAGCAGCCCCGGCTGGGTTCCTCGGAGGGACTGCTGTTTCCGACTTTGCCATGAGGCCTAATTAACTCATGTCTCTCTCTCTTTTCTTTCAGTCGGCAACTGTGTCTGACGGCGGTAAGTCACACTTTCTGATGTATATTTTTATTATTTTTAATGATGTTTTCAAATTGTGAAAGTGTATTTGCCATTAACTCACTCATAATAGGTGTTTTCTTTGCCACGTCCGGGAGTGTGGGGGGCATGTTAGGGCTAGTGGGGGGCTCCCCCTCGCCCCCGATGCCCGTGACATGCTTGGGAAGCCATTCCCCGCAGACGTGTGGTGAACCTGAATTTCAGCGTGAAGGCAGCTGCGTGGCGAGCCCACACCCTGGCTGACAAGCCCAAGCCTGCGCCTGTGGGAGAGCCGCTCGGAACCCGGGCGGCTCGGAGCTCTGCTGGGCGCTTTCAGCCGCAAATGCCCCCTTTCCCAGGAGAGGGTCCCAGGTGGCCAGAGCGGGGAGAGGGGCAGAGGCTCTGTGTGTAACCCTCGTGCACGTGGGGCCCCGAATGGGACTGGCCCCCAGGGGACGGCCGAGGCCTCTTACTTCCCTGCTGGCCCAGGGCTCGCTTTGAGCTCCAAGGTCCTGGGAGAGTTGCTTCCAAAGCTTCCTTGATTCTTCTCGTGCTCACAAAAGCCTCTCTGCTCACAGGGGGTCTTTACAGGATTCTGATGAATCTGTTCCTCTGTCCTGTGTCCTTTATCAGAACGTGCCAGCACTGTCTTCTCACTGAGTCCCGGCACAGCCTAGCGCCCGGGCGGGGGCAGCGGGCTGAGGCCGCTTCTTGACGCTAGAGAGAAGCGAAGTGTTGTTTTCTTGGTGCTTTATGTTGTCCCATAGCTGCTGGCTTCCCCCTGGGCCTGGGAGTGGATTGCTTGCCCTGACGGCCAGCCCCAGGCAGGGAGGGGCGTCCACCCGCAGCCACAGGCGAGGTCACACCTGGAGCTGAGCCTGCACAGGCCTGAAGTTCGTGTTTGGGGCTTTGTTTCTTTATAAAAGGAATTGTGTTACCCGCTTTATGTGCAGTGATAGCCCGGCCATTTAATCCGGCCTCAGCCCGGAGTGGGAATCGCTTCCTTAAAAAGCAGTCGGACCTGTCACCAAATCCAGGATAAAGTGTGTGGTTTTAGGGATGTGTCCATGCCCACCCTCTGCTGCGTTCGGGCCTCTCTTCTGGTAAAAGGCTCACTTCTGCAGGAAACGTGTCACTGAGAAGTTTATTCACTGTGTTCACTCGAGTCGTAGGTATTGGCTTTGTTGGTCTCTGAAGCTCTCTTCTGTCCGCAGTCGATGCCAGAGCCGCAGGAGCTTTACGCTGAGTCTTGGTGTGCTTTTTAAAACGCTGACCTTCCCAAGTGGGAAGTCCCTGGCTCCTGGGCCCCGTGTCCTTCCTAAGGAAGTGGTGTCCTGGCTGGTGGCAGTGGTTCCCCTCCGTGGGGGCTTTCCACCCCCGTTCCACCTTCCCTTCCCGCCTCAGACCCTGGTGCGCCGGGAGGGCTGGCCCCTGAGTCCCTCGTCCCGGGAGGCCCCCGTGGCCAAGGGGAGGAAGAGGCGCTGTTCCGTGCGCACGCTCTGCCCTCAGGAACGTGCCAGGCAGCTGAGACGGGTCACTAAGTCTTGGTCATGTTTTTGTTCTTTTTCCTTCTTCAGTTTCTTTACTGATCACACGTAAGAAGGAAAGTCCTCTCATTCAATTCGCACGCTCGTTCTAGGCCACGTGCTTGCATTCTGCCGTCTTCACCGGCACAGGCACTGAGGCAGACCCTGGGCCATGGCTCAGGGCCGTGGAGACAGCGGGGAAGTGGCTGCTGAGCCAGAGCCACTGTGCGCCCTCGGCCCCCGCCCCCGCCCAGAGCCCCTGCAGGTCCTGACCCCACTTCCTGGGCGCCTCCGGGGAAGGAGGAGGCCCCAGCCCGTCCGCCCTCCGCAGTGGTGGAAGGAGCTTGAGAGGAGCCGGGGGAACCTCAGGTGTCTCCACGCAGAGGTGTTTGTGTTGCATTGAGCAGGACGGCCTGGCTCACCCGGGGTCTGGGCTCCGGCAGTGGTTTCTATGGGGAAGACGCTCGGCTGGTGCGGTGACCTGGGCCCTGGGAACGCCAGGCTGGCAGGGTGGCTGGTCTCGCCATCAGCCTCGCTTTGCCGAGAGTACGCCACTCCCTCCACAACACTGTGTCCGGTCTTGTCAGGGAGGTGATTTGGACTCAGTTCACTCTGTTCCTTCTCACAATGACACCTTTGTCCGTGCGCTCGCCATGGCGCTCTGTGGCTTTGTTTTAAGGAAGTTGGACAGTGCTGCTTTTGGAGACTTTGTCAGCTGCAGGGTTCCCCTCCTCAGAGGGAGAGGGGCTCCCCACGCCAGCTCCCCGGGCCACGCGCTGGGACGGCGGGAGGTCAGTCTCTGGGGGTGAGCCAGGCCGGGCTGGGGGCCAGGGAGGCAGGTCCCGCCTCGCGGGAGGGAAGAACGTTCCTGCATTAGAGAGAGGCCTGACCTGCCGCGTGGGAAACCACTCAGACGTGGGCACACAGGAGCCCTCGCACTCGGCGGTGTGTGAGGGGCGCGTGGTTGGAAGAAGTGGGTGAGACCCTCCATGCTGACGGGACAGAGCCCGCCCTGCTCCCCGGCTCGGACCTCGCTGCTTTATTGAAACAAAGTTGGTTCTTATTTTCTTTCTTCCATTTTTCACTCTGTACTAAGCAGCTTTGGCAGGACACGCCCCCCCCAACTCATGTATTCCCAAAGGTGGGGTGTTTTCTGCCATGTCTGGGTCTGACTTCTGCAGTGGAGAACTTGGGGTGCCCGATGCCCACATCCACAGGCACACATCAGGCCGTGAGCGCGGGGAAGTCCTCGAAGGAACCGCTCCGGCCCCAGGTCTGTGACGCCCACGCGATGCCTCCACGGTGGCTGCCTCATCAGTCCTCCAGCTTAGCTTGTCCACGCTCGCGCTCGGCTTCCCCTCCAGGCGGGCCCCAGAGTTTCTCGTGGGCGTGGGACTGGGTCCATGACCTTGTCCGTGACCTTCCTGTAACCTCCTAGACCTGGCACCGCTCTCCACCTGCGAGCTGCCTCGATGCCATCCCCCACCCTGGTCTCCTAGGGCCCCTCAAGCGCACAGCGTCTCCGCCCCTAGCTGTCCCCCGGGGCAGACTCTCAGATGAGCCTGTGCTGACTGCCAGCCCCTCTCCTGAGTGTCAGCCGCTCCTCTGCATCACCCCCCACGTGAGAGTAAGTGCAACTCACAGAACAACTCACTCCCTGGGCTTTGGGTTGTTGGCTGGCAATGCCTGTGCCTGTGCGGTTCCACACGCAGCTCATCCTCACGGGGAGGTGGGGAGGGGCCCGGCCGGGGAGGGGAGGTGTGGGTTCTGTACCCACGGCACAGCTCACAGGCCGACCTCCGACCTCCGAGGGCATCCCTCCCCCTCTGCACCCTCCTCTCTGCTCCGGGCCCACAGCACCTTCTCCACTCGTGTGCAGGGCCGCTCTGCGGGGCAAGGTGGAGGCACCACAAGGTGACCCAGTCCTCACTGCCAACCTCGGGCCCAGCAGGGTGAGATTAAGCCGGGGCTAAACTGCATCCCTCTTTCAAATCCAAGGTGGTCGCTGTCATAGCTTCGGCAAGTAACACTGGAGGAGGGGAGAGTGAGGTCTCGCAGAGCCATGGCATTGGCAGAGCTTTGGTGAATTCACCTTTTCCTTCTCAGAAAAGCAGTGCAGCCTCATTGCCCATTTTCAAACACGTTTGCTCAGTAGTGGAGGTGGACTCACGGCGACGTGTAACTGCTGCGTGAGGAGGGGTCTGACCAGAACCCTCTGTTTTGGTTGAATGCATCGCATTCCTTATGGTTCGCTTGGGAACGTAAAAATGCCGCCAGAGACCACAGTGTGGCTCCCAGCGCGGAGCACAGAGTCGGGGCGCCAGGCGGATGGAGCGCGCTCCGTGTCCACCACGACGCCTCCGGCACGTTCCTGCCGCTGCTCCGGGGGTTGGAAGAGTGATCAGGAACTGCTTGTGTTGCGGAATTGTTTCCAAGCAAACAGAAGTTCAGCAGTAGTGAGACCAGTGACCACACACCTCCCAGAAGTGACGTGCTAACATTTGGGCATGCTTTGTCTGAAGCACGGAGGTCACAGGGGAAGCCCCTGGGCCCTCCTGTGTCCATTCCTCACTCCCCCCAGGCCCTACCTGCAAGCGGGTGCGTGTCCTTCCTCTGCGGGGGGCCAGCACCCGGCCCCTGGGAGAGCCTGGTGACGGCGCAGGAGCTGGAGGCGGGAGCTCGCTGGCTGCCTCAGGAAGCCCTGCGCTATGACTTGGGCCATTTTCTGTTGCACTATAACGAGGACGTGACTAAAATAACAAATACTGTTTTATATGCTTGAAGCTTTTTCCCAAAGAACTTTCACGTTGGTCTGGAAAGTTTAGCAGATTCACTCTCCAGAGAGTATGCTGAGAGAAAGCTGAAAACAGAATTGCTGAGGGAAAGCTGAAAATCGGATTGGCCAAAATAATTTAGGAGAAAGGTCTAGAGCAGCCGTGGGCAAACTACGGCCCGCAGGCCGGATCCGGCCCATTTGAAATGAATAAAACTATTGAAAAAAAAGACCGTACCCTTTTATGTAATGATGTTTACTTTGAATTTATATTAGTTCACACAAACACTCCATCCATGCTTCCGTTCCGGCCCTCCGGTCCAGTTTAAGAACCCATTGTGGCCCTCGAGTCAAAAAGTTTGCCCACCGCTGGTCTAGAAGCAGACCCTGAGGTTGGGGAGGGCAGTGGCTTTTCTCAAGGCCTCTACCTGAGTAGCTTGTATGCAAATTAGGGATACTCCCCCACCCCCAAGTAGATGCCCTGTGAAAGGTGAAGGATGTGCCTCTGGGCTACCACTTGGAAGAGAGCTTAAAGGTTTTCTATTTACTGCAGGTCTCAGCATTTCCATTATGACGAGTCTGGGGCTGGTTCTGTTTGTATCTGTGCTGTTTGGGGTTTGTTGAGGTCAGATATTGTTCACCCTCCTGGCTTGGGGACTTTAATTACCAATTAAACTATTTGAATTTTTCCTACGGCCATCAAGGTCTGTTCACCTTCAGTCCTTTCCCCTCCATATGCGTCATGTGTCGTGATTTATCTTGCTCGTTAAATGCTTCTGCATGTCTAATACGCTCTCGCTTCCGTCCTGTGAGCTATTCATTTCAGTGAGTGTGTTTTCTCTGGCAGTGGCTTGTGGCTTTTATAGCCCTTCGCTCTCTCATTGTGTTCATGCTTTCCTTTAAACCCTCGAGCATGTTTACAGCATCTCTGAGTGTCTTCAGGTTCCCATCTTTCCTGTTGACTGATCTTTCTCCTGGTTCGAGTCATATTTCTCTGCATCTTCCCATGTCTAGTGACTGTTACGTGGGGGCCGGCTTTGGTTGTCTTCCTTTGCGGGGATGGAGGTTGTTTAAGTAGGAATTGCATTACTTGTGGGTGGGCTTGATGCGCTTGAGGCTTGTTTTTGAGCTTCATTTGGGCAAGTTGAATGTGGCTTCACTGAAGGCTGGTTTAGCGCCATTATTTAGGACAGGGGTCCTCAAACTTTTTAAACGGGGCCCGTTCACTGTCCCTCAGACCGTCGGAGGGCCAGACTATAGTTTTAAAAAAAAACAACTATGAACAAATTCCTATGCACACTGCACATATCTTATTTTGAAGTAAAAAAACAAAACGGGAACAAATACAATATTTGTATTTGCATGTGGCCCGCGGGCTGTAGTTTGAGGACCCCTGGTTTAGGAACACATGTGGGCCTCCTTTGAAGGCCAGGTGTCCAACAAGAACTGGTTGTGCCCCTGGCAGGTGCTGAGCGCTCGATCTCCGGGTGCACCTTCACCTCTTTGCCTTCAGGAATCGGAATCTTGCAGTGACTGCTCTGACTTGTAAGAACTGTTGCTTCGGACCCTTCCCCAGTTTTCGGTAACATATGGCAGGAAAAGGCATGCCCGGTCACTCCATCATGGCCAGATGCAGGTCCTTGTGGCGCAGATTTCCCCTCCAATGTCGGATGTGGTCTGTAAAATTAACAACAGCTCCAGCCGGTTCAGCTCAGCGGATGGAACATCGGCCTGCGGACTGAATGGTCCCAGGTTCGATTCCGGTCTAGGGCATATGCCTGGGTTGCGGCTTGATCCCCAGTAGGGGACATGCAGGAGGCAGCCAATCGATGACTCTCTCTCATCATTGATGTTTCTATCTCCCTCTCCCTCTTCCTTCCTCTCTGAAGTCAATAAAAATATGTTTTAAAAAATTTAAGAACAAAACTCAGGCCATCACCCTTCCTTGCACAAAGGACATCAGTGGTTTCCCGTTACCTGTGGGTGAAATGCCCTCATGCCCAGGGGGAGCAGGCTGTTGTACCTGTCCTGCCCCTGGTGCATGTAGCCCGCCTCGGCATTGGGCACATGGGAGCGGTCAGTGACTGAGCTGATTACCCCACGTTCCCGTGTGAGTGCGGCGCCCGGTCAGCTGGGCCCACAAGCTGAGTCTGGGGAGATAGGAGGGGCCGGAGAACCGGGAGAGCAGCCGGGGAGCCGGAAAGCTGAGGGAGAACCACAGTGTCCATGAGCAGAGCGTGGAGTCCAAAAGGTTGCGGGTTCAAGCCTCAGAGATGAGAGGGAACCCAAACCCCCCTGAGCTTCCACCGGCACCTGCGGGGACGGCAGGAAGGAGGCAGGGGGAGAAACGGATCGTGGGCAGTCCCCGCGCTGCGTGGGCCTGGGCCCTTGGGGGGGCTCACTCTGTTTTAGGTGGAGACAGTGGGTAGATGTCGGGCAGCAGGAAAGGGTTGGGCAGGAAGTGTGCAGCTGGGAATTAGCAGTCTGTCATGCGTTTGAGGTCTTGGTAGATCTGACTACCAGGTCACGCAGAAAGGCGGGTCTCCATCCGGGGAGGTGGGTTGGAGAGGGGCCGTGAGGCGGTGGAACATGCGGTGGCTCTGGGATCAACTGTCCAGGTTTAAACCCCAGCTCTGGACCGGCTGCCGCCTCAGTTCTCTCACCTGCAAAGCAGGGCCCAGGCACCTCGCAGCGTGGCTGAGGGCCACCTGCTTCGCATTGATGCCTCAGAGCAGCGCCTCGCACAGCAGAGCTGATGAGTGGCAGCTGCCGCGTTAGTGGGACTCTTGTACTTCTCTCCAGTGCAGTCGGCCTGGGCGTGGACACCATTGCCTGGAGGGAGTGGGCAGAGACAGAGCTGGGACAGGTCCGAAGGCAGTTACAGATCCGGAGGAGAGAAAGCCTCAGAGGAGACAGACTCCCCACTTAGATGGTTAAAAATTCAGTTTCAAGCCCTGGCCAGCTTGGTTCAGTGGATAGAGGGTCGGCCCGTGGACTGAAGGGTCCTGGGTTTGATTCTGGTCAAGGACACTTTGCTGAGCGCTGGCTCTCCAGCCCCATCCTGGAGGGAAGGTGCCTGTGGCCTGGTCTCTACCCTCAGGGTCTCCATGCAGGCCCATGTGGGGTGCCCTCCCTGGCTTGGGGGAGCTTCAGCACCATTTGAGTCTTCCTCATGGAGCTCGCACTGGGGGCCTTGGGCTTCTGCATGCAGTGTCCTCTAGACAGGGACAGGCCACAGCTGGGCCTCACTTCCTGTGTGGCCCTTAGCACAGATGAAAGAATGTCTTCATGCCCTGGTCGGGTGGCTCAGTAGGTTGGAGCGTCGTCCCATACACCAAAAGGTTGCGGGTTCAAGCCTCAGTCAGCATGCATGCAGGGGCAACCGATCCATGTGTCTCGCTCACGTAGTTGTTTCTCTCTCCTTCTCTCTAAAACCAATAGAAGTGAACGCTTCATAAAGCGTATGTATTTATTTGTTGAGATGAAATACATTAATTCCACACAGAAATTACTTGGGAAGTGGATCATGTAAACTTTTGTCACTGCAATCCGCACGCGAAGGGGGTGTGTGACCAGGGCTTGGAAAATGCCCTGTCTCCTTAGCAAGGCCAGAGGCTCCTGTGGTCCGACTGCGGGTGGAGTCGGGAGCTCTGAGCCTGTAGCCCGGACACCAGTGTGACAGGCGACAGGATTCACATGCGTCCGTCTCTCCCACCTCCCACACGAGCCCTTTGCAGTTGCCGCCCTGCCCACTCGCGGGCTGTGAGCTCCCCGTTTCCCATCTGCCTGGCATTTCGCGCTCCAGAAGCTGCGTCCTGTCAGGCAGGAGGCAGGCTGGGCTCTGCCTCGGACAGGCTCGCTCCACTCCCCAAGCTCACTCGGGAGGCTCGGTTCCGGTGCCCACCCACAGCTCCTCGGGCCCTCGGGGGGCCTCGGCCGTCTGCAGAGTGCACTGCACTGCACTGAGGGTCCCGGAGAGCCTGAGGCCCTTACCTTCTCTCCCAGGCTGTGAAATCTGCCTGGGGGGCCAGACTAGGTGAGCCCATGACCTGTGATGCCGGGAGGAAGTGCCAGCCCTGCCACTGACTATCAGGCAGGTCATAGTCTTCAGACCTCCACCACTTCATCTGTAAAATGGGCTGATGGATTAGATCACTAGTTTAGGCTCCATTCTGAGGAGGTGCTGTGGGATCCAGTTATCAGTAGGGCCCCGGGCTGCACTGGGGGAAGGTCTGTCCCACCTGTCCTTGTCTGAATCCTGGGGGGGTGGTCATCTGGGCTCGGGGGTGGCGGGGGAAAGGTGATAGATCGCGTGGGCTTGGATATCCTTGTGTCTGGGTTTTCTCATCGGGGGACAAACTAACATTTGCAGGGATTGGGGCAAGAAAAAAGGGTTTTAAAGAGACGTGACCATTGAGTGATCCTGAATTCAATCCTGGACTGGCAGGAAATAGCTAGAAAAGACATTATTGATGGAACTGGAGTATGGACTGTGTTATGTTTCCCAGTTTTGATAGCTGTACTGTGGTCATGGAAGAGAATGTCTGTGCACTTAGGAAAAACACACTGAAGTATTTAGGGGCAAAGAGGTTTGCTGTCTCCAAGGTAATTCAGATAGTTGGGATAAAGTTATGTGTGTGAGTGGGTGTGTGCATGTGTATGCATGTGTGTGTAAGAGTGCATGAGTATGTGCACATGTGTGTGAGTGTGCATGCGCATGTGTGAGTGGGAGCGTGAATGTGTGTGTGAGTGTGTGTGTTTAAGAGTATGAATATGCGTGTGTGCGAGCATGCATGCATGTATATCAGTGTGAGTGTGTAAATGTCGCTGAGTGTGTGCACGAGTGTGAGAGTGCACACACATGAGTGAGAGTGTGAGTGTATGTGCATGAGTGTGCGTGTGTAAGTGCGTGAGTGTGTGTGTGAGTATGCATGAGTGTGTGTGTGTGTGAGAGCATGTGCGTGAGTGTGTGTGTGTGTGTGTGAGTGTGTGCGAGAGCATATGCGTGAGTGTGTGTGTGTGTGTGAGTGTGTGAGAGCATGTGCGTGAGTGAGTGTGTGTGTGAGTGTGAGTGTTAGGGGAAGGAATGGGAACAAGGGAGTGAGGGGAGAGACAGGAGACTGATATGGTAAACAGGGCAATAGGTAGAGGTGAGCTGGCTGCAAGTTGTGTAGGCGTTCCTTCTGCTATTCTCAGTAAGCTTTCTGCAGGTTTGAAATGACATCAAATAATAAGTTGTCCCAAACAGATGGCCCGTGGAAAAGGGGCAATCCTCGTGCGAGGGAAGGTTTCCCGGGCACCTGCCCATCCCCGGGTCATTCAGCTCTTCCAGGAGCTCTGCCCGCTGGTTCCACAGGCATTCACGTCTGCACTGCTCTGTCCTCACGACCACGAGGGAACAGAGGCTAGAGGGCCTACGACAAGGGCAGAGCCTGGCACTCCGCTGCTCCCACTCCACAACTCGCCGGGGCATGGTCCTGTGCTGCAGGGACTGAGGTCAAAAGGCATTGAGAGGAAGGTAACAACTGAGGCCATGCTTCATCTTCAGGCCGTTTCCCAGAGTCGTTTTCTGGACAGTGTTGAGGTTGAGGAAATACCTTTTTCCGGGGCCGTCACCCAGTTGTGGTTGTTTGCATCGCAGTGTCCGCCCTGCCAGTCCCCAGCCCCGCCAGTCCCCGCCACAAGGGTGCAGCAGCACCTCCAAAGCCATGCGGCCTGTGCTAAGGCCCCTTGCCCTTGTGCAGCTCCGTGGTGCAGCTGCGTAGGGCTGAATGCTTCTACCACCACCATGCAGTCTCTGATGATCACTCACCATGAAAAAGATCCGTTTCATGTCTGTGAAGTGAAAAGTGTTTAGATTGAAAATCCATAGGGAGATAAGAGTTTGCACCCTTATCTGTATATATAAAAGGCTAAGCAACCGCCTGACTGGTAGCTATGACGCGCAATGACCACCAGGGGCAGACACTCCAATTGGTAGCTATGACGTGCACTGACTACCAGGGGGCAGATGCTTAATGCAGGAGCTGCCGAGCTGCGGTGACTTGGCAGCAGCGGTTCTCAGGTGACGCACCCTGGAACCAGAAAGGAGGGGGCCCGATTCAAGAACCGCCCTCTCACAATCCAGAAACCCACGGGGGATGTCAGAGAGCCAGTTTTGGCCCAATCCCCGCAGACCAGGCCGAGGGACCCCACCTGCGGGAGGGACCCTGCTCATTCTGCAGACGCGCTTTGAGCCGTGGTGCCGCCCCAGGTGCAGCTAGCTGGGAGGGACCCTGGGAGGTTGGCTCTAGGGCATGTCTGGCTTGTTTCGCCCAGTCCTGCCCCACCGGCCACCTTCTAAGTAATTTCCTTTCAATGTGCACGAATCCGTGCACCGGGGCACTAGGACATGTTATAAGAAGCTGCAAGTACTTTTTCCTTCCCACTGTAAGAGCCAGTTACCGAGGCAGAGCCGTGCACCAAAGCTCAGCCGCTTTGTCTGGGGCCTGTGGCTCCGGTGCGGCGTCTGCACCACGCTGGGCTGTAAATAATTCAGCCCACTGCAGCGCAGGCTAAGGCCGTGAATTATACATGTGCCCGTACTGCTGTGTGCTCAGGGCACTATTGGTTTCCCTCCGGAGCTGCAGGCAGGGAGCCGCCTTTGTCCGCCTGCCTTTGCGTCGCTGGAGAAAGCGCACTAATTTCCTCCTTGGGGAGCGAGCTAAGGAACAATGTCTCTGTGTGTGGCCCGAGCCTTTGCCCGGGGCCCCGGGGGCTGTGCCGGCTGAGCCTGGTATGGATTCAGAGGGGTGGTTTGCAGTGAATGGTTGGAAGTATTTGGTTAAATGGCATCACAGTGGCTCTTATCAGCTCTACCCAGGTAAAGTCCTCGCGGTCTGTGCGCCTTGTGGTTGGCGGGGGCAGGCTGGCTTGTTCGGCCTCCAGGTATGTGTGTGGGGCGGAGTCGGTGGGCACAGGCAGCTGGCAGCCCGGAGGTGCCCGGGGGTCGGGAGGTAAACATTGGCTGTGCTTGACTCGAGGCGCTGGTCTGGAGGAGACGGTCTGGAGGGACAGGAGCGGGTAAAGCCCGTTGCAGGCCTCTGACATGAGTGCCTGCAGTACTGCTTGCACCAGGCAGCCCACAGGTGTGTCGGCCACTTAGAGGGGTGGTGTTTCCCGTTTCAGCAAATCTGAAACGGACTTTAGAAACCCAATCACCAGGAAAGCATTCTTCTGACTCAACTGGCCAATTGCAAGAAAAGGAAACCACAACAGTGACACCAAAAACCAGGAAATGCCCCCTTAAGCGACGCCGCTGGGCGGGTGGATGGACTCTTCTGGGGGCGGTGCCTGTTTCCCACACACCTGACCCGAGGGAGCACAGGCAGCAGGGGGGCCTATGGGGATGCCCTCTCCTGGCCTTGGAGGTAGGGGCGAATCCTGGCCTTGGAAGGAAGTCCATTTCAGGTTCAAGGTCATCCCTCATAAATGTGCGCCATGTTCCATGTGTCAAGAGCAGGCCGAGAGCGGCCCAAGGGGTGCGCACTGGAGATTCAGCATTGGAGGTGGACATCCGAGACGAGGGGCCTTCCCTGGTGAGGCGAGGACGCAGGGAGTGCTGGGCTTTGTAACCCACGAGGGCAGCTCCCGCCCGCCCCCCTGCCCGGGGCTGTCCACCACCACCTGGCTCTCCGGCCTGCAGCACCCGCCGCAGGAGTGCATGCGGAGGCCCCTGAGGGAAGGCGCTCTGTGGGCTGCTCTGTGCACGGCCCTGTCTCAGGAGCCCTGGCTGCACAGCGGGAGCGCTGCGGTGCGGCCTCGGGTGGTGTGGCCTGGCCTCCGCGTCACTGTCGGCTGTCTCGTCTGTAGCACCCCTGGTGTTTGAGTTGAGGCCCAGAAGCAGGCAGGAGGGTGTTCAGTCAGAAACAAAACAGTGGTGGGTGTGTTTCCACAGCAGAGAATGGAGACTGGAAGGAGGAGCAGGAATGTTCCTGACCCTGTGGGTCAGCGGAGAGTGAGAGCGAGGACCCCGGGGTAGGGTGTGGGGGTGCCCTTCTCAGCAGAGTGGACAGTCTCTCCTCCTTGTGGCCCTGTGTGCTGCTGGCACAGCAGCTCGTCCTCTAGGCCACTCTGCCTGTTCTGCTGTTGGAATCCAAGCACCTTTCATGTGAAATAACGGCTCCCACACTCTCAGCTGGCTCGCGGCTCTGCTACAGTTTGCAGTGTCTTCCTCCTGCCTCCCCGGCCCCGGCCTCGGCCCCTCACTGGCCTGGAGGGACAGAGCTCAGGGCTGCCTACCTCATGCGTGGGAAGAAGCGTCTCTTCTTGACCTTCCCTGTGTGTCACTGTCCCCAGGGCCTCGTCCAGCACAGGGCCTTTGCCGGCTCACCTGTCCTGGAGGCTTCCCCACTTCCCCGAGGGCGGCTTACTGCTCACCCCTCAGGCCTCTTGTCAACCTCTATTGCCTCCAGGGAAGAACAGCTCACGACAGATGTGTTGGTGCTCATAATACGAGTGTTTTAAAAAGAGATCATTCATTTTGTGAGATCATCTTGTTTATCAACATAAAAGACACAGGTCCCTTTGCTCAGGGCGTGCTGAGGGTGATGTTGGCCGTCAGTAGGTGCAGAGTGGCTTGTCATTACATTCCCCTGTAGCTTATGGGGTGAAGCTGCACGTGTCTCCACAAGGGTAGAGCCACCGCGGCCCTTGCTGGTCACTGTCCATACTCTTCTCCGTGCTACTCTGATTTATGGAGCTGTTTCTTATTGACATGAAGGCCTTTTTTTTTTTTTTTTCAAAATATATTTTATTGATTTTTTACAGAGAGGAAGGGAGAGAGATAGAGAGTTAGAAACATCAATGAGAGAGAAACATCGATCAGCTGCTTCCTGCACATCTCCCACTGGGGATGTGCCCGCATCCCAAGTACATGCCCTTGACCGGAATCGAACCTGGGACCCTTCAGTCCGCAAGCCGACGCTCTATCCACTGAGCCAAACCGGTTTTGGCAACATGAAGGCCTTTTAAACATAAAGAAAATGAGTCCTTTGTGTGTGTGGTGTGTTATACATATTACCCTGGGATTTCTTTTTTGTCTTTTGACTTAGCTTATGGTGTTTTTTACAGAGATTTTATTTATTTAATTTTTTTATTGAGACACTAGAAGCCCAGTGCATGAATTCGTGCACCAGTGGGATCCCTCGGCCTGGCCTGCTGGATCGGGCCAAAACCGGCTCTCCAACATCCCCCGAGGGGTCCCAGATTGCGAGAGGGTGCAGGCCAGCCCGAAGGACCCCACTGGTGCATGATCGGGGCCGGGGAGGGACACAGGAGGTTGGCCAGCGAGGAAGGGACCACGGGGGAGGGCTCCAGGGCATGTCCAGCCTGTCTCGCTCAGTCCCAATCGGCTGGACCCCAGCAGCAAGCTAACCTACCGGTCAGAGCATCTACCCCCTGGTGGTCTGTACACATCATAGCAAGCACTTGAGTGGCCTAGCATATCATTAGCATATTACACTTTGATTGGTTGAACGGATGACCGGACACTTAGCATGTTAGGCTTTTATTATATAGGATCAGTGATGTACAGTGTTAGTTTCAGGTGTACTATAATGATTTGGTGTGTATGCATTGTGAAGTGATCACCACAATAAGTCTAGTTAAAGTCTATTACCTCACATGGTTACAGAAACCTTTCTTGTGATGAGAACTTTTTTTTAAATTTATTGATTTGAGAGAGAGAAATATAACTTTGTTGTTCCACTTCTTTCTGCATTCATTGGTTGCTTTGTGTGTGTTTTTTGTTAATCCTCACCTGAGGATATTTTTTCCATTGATTTTTAGAGAGAGTGTAAGGTCTGTGGAGAGACAGAGAGAGGAACATCAATGTAAGAGAGACACATCGATTTGTTGTCTCAACCTGGGCCAGGGATTGAGATTGCAACCGAGGTACATGCCCTTGACCAGAATCGAACCCACCACCCTTCAATCCATGGGTCGACATTCTATCCACTGAGCCAAACTGGCCAGGGCCATTGGTTGCTTCTTGTATGTGCCCTGATCGGGGATGGACCTGTAACCTTGGAGTACCGGGACGATGCTCCAACCAACGGATACCCGGCCAGGGCCATGAGGAGAACTCTTCCGATCTAGTCTCTTAGCAGCTTTCAAACACACAACGCAGTGTTGCTAACTCCAGTCCCCATGCTGTTCATTAAGTTCGCAGCACGCATTCCTTTTATACCTGGAAGTTTCCACCTTGCCCCTCCCCCATGCCACCACCTGCACCACCTCTGTTGCCCACCGGCCTGGTACCGTCGAGTCACTGTTCGCTTATGGCTCCGGGCTTGTGTCGTGAGGCTCCTCGTCAGCTACTTCAAGATGTGACTGGCTTTTCCTCGTGCTTCTTAATTTCCTGGTGACACGTCTTTGGTCAGTGGCATTGGCTTCTGTGTGTTGGAGGGATCGGTGGCCTGTTTTTCAGAGGCTCTCCGGCTGGGCCTGCACCGCTGACTGAGCGACCCGCTGCGCTCTGTCCAGTGATGGGTGTTTCTGCACCTGCGCCCCCGGCCGAGGACCAGCGGCGACTTGGCTACTGTTCGGGAGGGCAGGCCCTGCTCATCCCTTGTTCTGTTTTGTTCTCCAGGGTTTCAGGCTTGGGTTTCCACATGAACCTTCACACTCCGTGTGTCTAGTTCTCATCAGCATCTGCTGGGAAGTGCGTTGGGTTGTATGTTAATTAGGGAGCATTAATGTCATGGTGTTGAGCCCTCGATGCTCCAGTTACTGGACAGACATCAAACTCAGAGCTGGGCCCCATCTAGGACCCCAGCCCTAGAGAGAGAGAGAGAGAGAGAGAGAGAGAGAGAGAGAGAGAGAGAGAGAGAGAACATGCGTGTGTGAGAGTGCACATGGGAGTATTTCCTACATCCTGTCAACGCACAAAGCATCCAAACCTGCAGAGAATTTTTGTAAGAGTTTATTTGAGCTAAACTGACAGCATGCGCCAGGAGCAGATCCCAGATGCTCCGAGCATGAGTTGGCAGCCTGCTTGTGCGTTTGGAATCAGGAGGGGATGTGAGGAGATTACAGGAGGAGGGAGAGCGAGGGGATCGGATTACAGGCAGGATCCTGCGCTGTTAGCTCTTCCCTCTTCCCAGTGGCTACGGCTTCAAGGAGGCATGTCACAGCTGTGTTACCTAGAAGCACAGAATGGGGCAGGGCTGGCTCCAGGCAGAGGAACCTTTTACTACAGAAGTTAGAGACCTGGGCGGGACCACCCACGCTGCCCTGCCCCTCGAGGGACTTCCGATCAGATCACCTGTGAGGTTACTTTTCGTAGGACCCCCTTTTGGTCCACAGTTGGACACGTGCAATGGAGAGCTGCCCAGCTGGGGAGGGTTGTGGCCAGGCATTTCCAGATGTTCTGTCGGCAGGAGGCCTGGCTGGGCCCCGGTCCTGCTGCGCACACCGGCCTGCGGGGCTGAGCGGCCTCAAGGGAAGAGTCAGTGACCTCTGGTCTCGCGCAGCTTCTGAGTGTGACTTGGGTTTTCTGTGGCAGCTACAGGACCGGCTTACTCTCGCCCTGTCTCCTTCCCTGTGCAAACGCCTTCGGAGCCTTCAGGGGAAAGGGGCTCTAGTGAGCACTTGGGTCCCAAGTGGCCAAATTCCTGGCCTTGCTTTCTGGCCCCGCAGGCTCACGCTCCAGGGTGCGGCGTCTGCGCCCGGCCGCCTCCGCAGCCCTCGGGCTCGGGGTTGCCTCTTGAGTTGTGGGCCTCACAGTCAGCATGTCTGCGGAGGGGGCTCGTCTGAAGGCGAGGGTCCCTGCCGACCCGTCAGGGGCTGTCGAGGCTTCACTCGCCCCAGCCCTCGCCAGCCTCTCCCCGCCCCGGCCCTCGTCACTCATAAGATGCCTTCTAAGTGGTTGGCCTGGAGCTGGAGCCAATGAACTAGTGCACTCGACGCCTCACCACGACCAGCCGGGCGGCGGGCTGCGCACTAGGACCAGGGCGGGCGGGCGGAGAGCCACGCGGGAGCACGCGGAGTGAGCACTGCTTCGTGGGCTTCCCGTCTCAGCTGTAGGACCTCGAAGGGCATGTCCCTCCGCCTGCCCTCTGGCCTCCACCCCTTCTGCTCAGGTGTCACTGCCAGGCCTGCCCATGCGGGACTGGCACCCAGGCTGCTCACAGGAGGTGGCGAGGGTGCCGTGGGGCATCATTCGAGAGCTCACATGAAGGCAACGGGGCCACGGCTCTTCGTTCCCATTTGAATTCTCACTGCGCTGTACTACCCATCTGTCTGTTCTTCTGCCTTTAAAATACTTTCTAAGTTTATCCATCACAGTTGACACACAGTGTCATGTTAGTGTCATGTGTGCGCATGTGCTTAGGCAGTCGCTAGTGCCGTTTTGCAGGCAGCTCGGCAGCCAGCCTCCTGGGGCACAGGTGGCGCTTGCTGCCTCGGGTGGCCTGTACCCGAGCAGTCCCACCAACACGTGTGCTGAAACACCTCATCTGGACATGGTGCCTGGATGCTGCGCTCAGGCCCAGCCCAGGGCAGGAGTGCACATGTGTGAGTGGGCGGCTCCACAGGGCCCCGTCCTGCCCTCCATGCGCTACTCACAGGCGCACTCCCTCGGGAGCCCCCGACGGACGGCCTTGTGGTTGTGGTCGCCTTCACTGCTGAGTGTGCACCCTGCAGCCGCCGGTCCGTGCTCGGTCCGCTCGCCGAGAGCAGCACAGGACCGTCCTGGGCGCTCGGTGCGGTGCCAGAGGAGACACTGGTGGGAGCCCCGGTTGCTGCCACGGGCAGGATGGGGCCGCTCCTGCAGTGGGTCTGTGCTGGTCCCGCAGAGCTGAACGGCGCTGACCTGAAGGACTGCGTGAGCAACCACAGCCTGAGCAGCAATGCCAGCCTCCCCAGCGTGCAGAGCTGCAGGCGCCTGCGCGAGAGGAGGGTCGCCAGCTGGGCCGTGTCCTTTGAGCGTCTCCTGCAGGACCCCCTCGGTGTGCGGTACTTCTCTGTGAGTAGGACGGGCGCGGGGCTCAGCACCGGAGTCTTGTAAGGGCCCGGAAGGCAGCGCCGTGGGCGGGTCCTGCTGCCCAAGGGGTCTGGGCGCCGTGCTAGCGGCTGCCTTGGCGGGGGGCTAAGTTATGGGTAGGTGCTCCCAAGCCCACCTCTGAGAGGGAAGTGGGAAAGGTCGGAGTGAAGAGCAGTCCGTTGGGAGGCGGGCCCCGGGGATACTGACCCCACTTCTCCGAGCGCGGGTGGAAGTTCACTGACCATGTTTTTCTAGGATTTTCTAAGGAAGGAATTCAGTGAAGAAAACATTTTATTCTGGCAGGCCTGTGAATACTTTAATCATGTGCCCGCACACGACAAAAAAGAGGTACACATGCTCCTTCGTGCCCAGGGAGGGGTGGCCACGGGCAGGATTTCATGGGGGCACCCCGGGGTGGTGGAGAGGGTGTGAAAGCACCCTCACACGGTTCGCACCTCTCAGAGTGGGCTTCTCGGAGCCGCAGTGGCATTTCCTTGTGCTGAGCACAGCCTGCGAAATGCCTTCCCGCAGCCGCGCCCCCGCGCAGTGTGGGGAGGGCGGCACGCGGCTTCCAGGCAGCCTGGGCCCCTCTCATCTAGTGAGGCCACGTGTCAGGCGTGACCCCAGGGCTGCACCAACCCAGCCCCACTTCACAGAGACCAGCACACACGGACCGGTACCTGGCGCCCCCAGTGGCGGTGCCGCCCAAGCCTGTGAGCCACGCACTAGTAATTGCCCATCGGGAAAGTTTAGAGAGGAGCCGAGTTGGTGATGGTCTCATGCTGGCCTGTACTTTGTTTATTCAACCAAGGAGTGCTTACTGCCCCGGGGACTGTCTCCATCCGGGACCTGGGGGAGCTGTGGTCTGCAGGTGGCTCGCACGCGTGTCCCAGCAGCTCTCCTACAGGAGCTGGGGGAGCTGTGGTCTGCAGGTGGCTCACACACATGTCCCGGCAGCTCTCCTACAGGGCCCGGGAGATTTTCAGCACGTTCCTGTGCAGCAAGGCCACCACACCTGTCAACATTGACAGCCAGGCCCAGCTGGCAGACGACATTCTCAGCGCCCCGCACCCCGACATGTTCAAGGAGCAGCAGCTCCAGGTGAGCCCGTGCCTCCGTTGCCGCGGGGACTCTGGCCAGGCGCGGGGAAGAGGGCTTGGGTCCCAGACAGCGAGCTCCCAAGTGCCACCAGGCGGGGAGGGGAGGAGCTGGTCAGCGAGCTGGGGAGGAAGGAACTGCCCTTCCCCACTGGGCTCTGGTGTCGGGTGTGGCCAACCAGACCCCGGGTCTCAGGGGCGCCCACAATGACCATCCAATCCCACTGCTGCGTGCGCGCCATGGGAAATCACAGGCAGGGTGCTGCGCGCGCAGGGCGGGGCAGAAGTAGGGTTACAGTGTGAGTAGGAGGGACGGTTTGTTCTCGCTCCGTTAGGTATTTGTGTTGTGTGAACTTCCTCCTGCCCACCCTGTATGTCAGCTTGGATTTTTCAGTTAGCGCATCCCTGTGGCAGCAAGTGTGCCTGGACCTCACGTTCTGTGGCCTCCGTTGTAGAGCACGTGTCCCACAGGCTTTCCAGAGCCCTGCTGTGGAGCCACATGATCATGGGATGAAGAAGGGAGGCGTGGCCCACGCAGTCCTTGCTCCCTCCAGATGCCCACGGGTTTGGGTCATTCTTTTTTTTTTCTAAATATGTTTTTATTTCAAAGAGGAAGAGAGAGAGAAACATCAGTGATGAGAGAGCATCATGGATCGGCTGCCTCCTGCACACCCCTTCCTGGGGATCGAGCCTGCAACCCGGGCATGTGCCCTGACCAGGAATTGAACCGTGACCTCCTGGTTCATAGGTCGATGCACAACCACCGAGCCTCACTGGCCAGGCTGGTTTGGGGCCATTCTTGCCAAGTACAGCTCCCCAGGGTCACCCCTGGCTGTGCTGTCTCCTCCTGGTGCTGGCTTCATGGAAGGTGCTGGGATTTGCTGGTTTTAGGTGACAAATGAAAGACTGTGTGTTACGGGAGAGAGTAGTCAGAGGTAAAGGAACTTTGGAAAGTGACTCTGGGGCATGGGTGGAGAAAATGGGCTCATGGCGTCCTTTCAGAAGAGGCCAGAGGAGCCTGGGGTCCCCGCCCCGAGCCTTCAGGGCTGGCTGTCCTGGTTACTCTTCACCAACGTTGTGGCATGGACTCCGCAGATTTTCAACCTGATGAAGTTTGATAGCTACACGCGCTTCCTGAAGTCCCCGCTGTACCAGGAGTGCATCCTGGCCGAGGTGGAGGGCCGCTCCCTCCCCGACTCCCAGCAGGTGCCCAGCAGCCCGGCCTCCAAGCACAGCGTCAGCTCGGACCACTCCACTGTGTCCACGCCAAAAAAGGTGCTGCTGTCATGCTCATGCCCGCGGCCGTGTCCGGGGTGGGAGCTGCTGTGCGGGAGGGATGCTGTGCCATGTGGGTTCCTTCACGCGTGGAGAATGCAGGGCACCTCCTAGGACACGGCATGCTGAGGCGGGGCTGGGGCGGGTCCGCTGGGGTCCAGCTGCCATCTCTGGACGGGCCTGTCGCCCATAGAACAGTTCTCGCTCCCTCGCTGCTGCTCCTTAGCTGCCTAGCGCACTGCATGCGTGGAAGTCACGCACAGGGTTTTCTCAACGTTTTCCCCTTGACGACAGCTGACTGGGAAATCGCGGTCAGGACGGTCCCTGAATGAAGACCTGGACGAGGACAGCGAGCGGAAGCGGAAGGGAGTGTTTTTCTCCTGGTCCAGGACCAGGAGCACCGGGCGGTCCCAGAAGAAGAAGGGCCACGGGGAGCACACAAACGGTTTGTGGTGTGCGGTCGCGGGCCAGGCGGTGGGGCTTTAGTCCTCCGCACCCGCCCGCTGTCTGTCCTCTCCTGTGCTCCTCTGGCTCCAGCAGGAATAGGTGCTGGAAACCTTTGGAAAATACACCCAAGTAGGAAAGAAAGCACCGAGCCCCCGCTCCCAGGCGGCCCTGTCCTGGTGGGGCTCTGGCGGGGCTGCACCGCCCTCCTGGGGTTCAGTGAAGGCCATCGTGTGCCTGCAAGCTTTGTCCAAATTGTCGTTTTTTATTGTAAATCTCAAGGGCTGTGCCGGGGAGACGGGGTATGCGCGCCTCGTGCAGTCTGTCCCCCGACAGGACCCAGAGGCTGGGGTCCCCACATCTGGCGGCTCGTTAGCTTTAGATCCTGGCTCCGGGCGCTGCCCAGGAATCCAGACTTGGTGACGTGGGAATCCGTAGCTTTTGGAAGGAGGGCCAATAGTTCAGAAGGTCAGGGGACCCGGTACCCCTGTGTCTGTGCCCCACTGTGGCCCCCGGGCCGGCACAGCAGGGCCTGGGGAGCAGACCCCAGGTTGGGAAAGGCCCTTCTAGGTGGGTTTTCATGGAAAACCAGGAGGAACAAGAGGCTTGTTCCTCAGTGGAGGGGAACCCATCTAGGACTTTGCGGGAAGACGAGCCATAGGTAAAGGTGTGGTGACGGCTGGGCGTTCACTGCTGCCCACAGGGGACAGTTTCTGTATAGGCCCAGAAACCAGCAGTTGGATAAAAATTCCAGGTTAACCAACGCGAGGGAGGTCCTGCCCAGGAGCACTACCCTGCACTCCCACCTGCCCGGAGCCAGCTGCGCCGGTGGGGGGACAGAGTGGGGGACGGGGTGGGGGGGGGAACAGGGCAGGACAGGGGGAACAGGGCGGGACAGGGGGGAACAGGATGGGGACAGGGGGGATGGGGGGACAGGGCGGGACAGAGTGGAGCCTATCTCTGCAGCTATGGGGGCCTGCTGGGCTGCAGCAGCTCCAGGGAGGGGACAGGGGAGGGCGGGGTGGGGGGCAGAACCTCGAAAGGCCTGTTCATCCTGCCTTCCTTTCTTCGCCTGCGTCTGCTCAGCCTGAGGGAGTGGGGGTGGGAGCTGCGACCAGGAGGTGGGTTTCTGTGTGGAGTGAGACAAGCAAGTCTGTGTGATTCTGATTCGCTGTGTTTCCCATCAAGACGCCCCGCACGCCAACGGAGGCCTGGGCCGCCGGGAGTCACAGGGCTCCGTGTCGTCCGCCGGGAGCCTGGACCTGGTAAGTCCCCGCCCGCCCGCCCGCGCCCACGGGCCGCACTGCCTCCCGGAGCCCACACGCCCACGCCCCTCAGGAGGCTCCCGGGCCGCAGGGTGCTCCTCGGGACTGAGGCCGCTGGGGTCATTCTGGAAACCTGGTCTCGTTCAGTTACGCTTCTGGAATCCCACTGAGAACAGAAAGCTGTGAAGGCAGGTGCTTCGTCCTTGCCCGTCCCACTGCCTCAGACATGGCGTGATTGGGGGCCCCACGGGGGCTCCTCTCTGTCCTCCCACCTGCTCTCTGGTTGCCTGGGGGACCCGCTGCCTGGGTGGCGGCTGTACGTGCCAGTCTGGGAGCCTGGTCGCTGCGGCGTCTGTCGCTGGGACTTGTCGGGCAGCGCGCGCAGAACCTCGTCTCCGCTGCCAGGGCTGACCGGCGGCACTAGCCCGCTCCGCAAGCCACCCAGGGCGCAGGTGGGCAGGGGTTGCTGGGCCTTTGGCGATCGGTCTACCACCTGCACAGTAGCTCTCTGAATCATGTGGGAGGGGACTTGCCGTGTCCGAGGAACCATGACAGGAAGTGCCCAGCAGGCCAGCTCCACAGGAGGCCTGTGCAGGGGCGTTTCTGGTGAGGAAGCGAGTTGTGACTCAGGCCCAGGGGAGGGGTCAGGAGAGACCCCTGCTGCCCTGGGCTGGCCTCAGGGGTAGATTGCTGCTGAGCAGTTTCCGGAGCTCTGGGCCTGGGCGTGAGTCCTGCAGACAGACCGCCCCGCCCCACCCGCAGGTGTGTCCCGCTGCTCCTGGGCGGGGCTGGCAGGTGAAGGCTGTCCTGCTCCAGGCGGAGGCAGCTAGCATTCCCTGGGCAGACAGTCGGCTCTGTCCCTCATGCTGACAGGGCAGCCCTCTGTCAGCACCAAAGATGGGTGGAGCCCAAGTCCCCCTAGGCACCCCCAGCCCCTGCCTGCCCCTCCGTGGCTTCCCAGCACCCGCCCTCGGGCTGACCTGCCCTCCCCTAGATCAGGCTGTTCTTCTCGGAGGGGCTTTGGAGCCTGGGCCGGGAGGTCGGGCAGAAAGATGACGGAAAACAGCAGAGGGGCCCCCGGCTGGGCCGGTCCTTGGGCCCCTGTGTGGGTTCCAGCCCGCCGTGTGGTCCCTGCCCCACAGACTGAGGTGGGCGAGGGCAGCTTAGCATCACAGCGTGGCCTGTTCTGGGGGAGATGGCTACGTGTGGGCCCAGGAGCACTTGGGTCTGAGGCTGGGCAAGGCTGTGAATAGTGTCTGAGCTGGAGGAAGCCCACGGCTGTCCCTGTGTTAGCGTGGCCCCCACCCCGAGTGCGCAGCGCAGGTGTCCCACGGATCTGCATCTCTGGAGCTGGATGTGGGCCTCCCGAGGCGCATGCAAGCTCCCATAGCTCTTCTTGGGGTGCCCCGCAAGCTCCCTGTGACCCCAGCGCCGTCTCTTCCCCAGTCAGAGGCCTGCAGGACGCTGGCACCCGAGAGGGACAAGGCCGCCAAGCACTGCTGCATCCAGCTGCCCGACGGGACGCCCTGCACGGTTCTCGTCAGGGCGGGGCTCCCCATCAAGGAGGTCCTGGCTGGGCTCTGCGAGCGACACGGCATCAACGGGGCCGCCGTGGACCTCTTCCTGGTGGGCGGGGACAAGGTATTGGGCCCTTGGTGTTAGGCCCTGGCGGTTGCCCTGCTCTGCGCTCCATGTCTAAGCTGTTTGCTGGAGGCCGTGGAGGGTGGGTCCTGCGGCTGGGCCCCTGCCTGCTGGTGTGGGTCTGTCTGCGGCTGCTCCTCCTCGGCACCTGGGCGTCCCTGCACCTGGGCCTCCCTGCACCTGGGCCTCCCTGCACCTGGGAGCATTGCTGGGCGCCCGCTCCCTCTGATCCCACCTCTTGTTCCTCCTGGTTCCCAAGCCCCTGGTGCTGCATCAGGACAGTAGCATCTTGGCGTCTAGGGACCTGCGCCTAGAAAAGAGGACTTTGTTTCGGTGAGAAAAATGCAGTTGCCATTCCCATGAGCTCCCAGAAGGCTGGGCCCATCCTGAACCGGGTGGGGCAGCGGCACGCAGACCCTGGAGCCCAAGGGGCCAGAGGGTCGCTCTCCCTGTCCCATGACCACAGAGGGCCACACCCAGGGGTGGGCAGGCTGGATGGAGTTGGCCATCCTGTGGGGGAGGGGTTCTCTCTTTGCTGGTGTGACAGCCCCTCTCACCCCCCAGAAAACCTTCCAGAAGCCCCCCACAGCCAGAACCTGGGGCTGGATCCGGCGGCCCGGGCGTAGGGAAGCGAAGACTGGGTGGGTCTGCGCAGATGTGCTCACGCCTCTCCCCCCACAGGCTGGACCTGGTTCCCATTAACCGCTCAGTGGGACTCAAGGCCAAGCCCACCAAGCCCGTCACGGAGGTGCTGCGGCCTGTGGTGGCCAAGTACGGCCTGCACCTGAGCGAGCTGGTGGCCAGGCTGGTGAGTGACTAGGGGCTGGGGCGCCTGTCGCAGGGCCTGTGCCGGAGGCCCCACCGGTAGCGCTGTGGTGCGCAAGCAGCTGCCACGCCCTCAGCTCCCCTGACGCTGGCCGGGTGGGCGCTGTCGCCTCCGTCCCCCACTGTCTCGTCCTGTGGAGGGGACGCTGGTTTCTTTAGACTCGGTCATTCCCAGGGGGCTGGGGCCAGGGCTGGGCTGGGATTTGAGAGGTGGTTTTGGTTCAGGGAAACCAAACGGAGGAACAAACAAGACCCCCTGAGCTCTGCTGAGCAGGTGCAGGTCCCAGCAGACAGCGGGCGGTACCTCCGCCCTGCGCCGCTCAGGCCAGCTGCCTCGGGCGCATCTTCCCATTAGATGTCCTCGTTGCCACCCTAGCCGCTTTGCCTCCGTGAGTAGAGCGTCAGCCACGGACTGAAGGGTCCCGGGTTCAATTCCGGTCAAGGGCATGTTGCAGGCTCCATCCCCGGCCCTGGTCAGGGTACGTGCAGGAGGCAACCAATCGATGTATCTCTCTTGCATTGATGTTTCTCTTTGTCTCCCCTCACTTCCACTCTCTCTAGAAATTAAAGGAAAAATATCCTTCAGTGAGGATTAACAAAACAAAAAAATTTCCCAAGTCTTATCTCCACTGGCATTTCCAGGCAGGGCTGCTGAGCTAGTGGAGGCGAGGACAGGGGGGGTGGGAGGGCTGAGGAAGAAAACCCTGGGGCAGAAGGAAGGTGGGGCTGTCTCGCTGCAGGCTGGTGGCCAGGCCCCCATCTCTCTGGAATCACTGCCTGTCTAGTAAGCTGCGCCCATTTGCTTCCGAATACGGAGACTCATGATTTAGTTTGCCTGCGTTCTCCTTTTTTTAGAAAATAAACCACTGGAGCTGTGATTTAAAGTATTTTGGGTTTTAATTTTCTCTGACACGGGCCCTAAGACTGTGCAGGCTCTTGGACATGAGGAGAGAGAGGACTGTGTGGAGAGGGTTGTGGAGGCCTGGGAAGCCCGAGGCCCCTCCCCTCAGCACCCGGAGGCCCAACACACTGGCCGAGGGCGGGCCAGGCTCCCTGCGCCTCCCGCTCTCTCCCTTGAGACCCCAAGCTACTGCGTGACCCTGTGGCCTCAGTGTCCCTGTCTGTAAATGGGTTAGTCAGGGCTGTGGTGGGACTTCCGGGCTGGCGGCGGCGGTCAGGGCTCCGGGGCTGGAGGCTGTGACACTGTTATGCCCAGATTTCAAGATCCTCAAGAAACCACACCAGGGAGCCAGCCGTGTCCGATGCAAAAGCAGAGAGTCTTTATTCAAGCTAGTTTGCCCCCCCCCCCCCCACCATCAGCCACACTCGCCAATGCAGCGGCAAGCGGTGGAGAGAGCGCGAGAGCCCCCTGGGTAGAGGGGTTTAATAGGGGGTTGGAGTAAGGGGAGGAGAGAGGACTGTGGGCCCTGCCAATTGGCCAGGCGCAAGTCGGTGTCTCGTTACACAGGATGTGGTCATATCTATGGCACGCACGTCCCTTGATTGTCATTGGTTAGTTTAAATAAGTCCTGGGTGTGGCTAGCAGAGGCTTGGGCTTCCGGGAAGAAGCCTTGCTGAACACATGGCTAAGGCTGCTGCCCAAAAATGGAGGATTCGGGGCAAGATGGAGGGCGTAGCCCTCACCCTTTCAGACACGTGGCTTTTCTGTGGACTCACCAGCTGACCCTTCCCTGAATGTGTGTGTCCACGGAACCGACATCATGAGAGAGGCAGGGCCAGCGTGGTGGCCGCCTCCCTGGGCGAGCTCCGGCCCGGCCTGCAGGAGTGACCTCTGGGCACTTTGGGCCTCATGGCCAGCAGGGAATTTAAGAAGCCGCTCCAAGCTCAGGCTTCTTTCTAAACAGTGGCTGTGGGTCCTGAATAGCAGGTGTTCCCCCCATGCCCCGCCCTGGCCCTGCTCCGTGTCCCTGTCCACAAAGGCAGCTCTGTCCTGTTCACGTCCTACCTGTGCCCACAGGAGTGGGGCGAGACCTGTCCAGGTTGTGAGCAGGGTGAGGCCTGGATGCCAACTCGATGCCTGTGAAACAGGACGTTTGCGGACTGAGAGGGTTGCAGCCTCGCCAAGTGTCCTCGCCCCGGGCTTGGGTCTGGCGCAGGGAGGCCACCAGCTGTCACTCGCATTCCAGGCACCCTGGGCTTCGGGCTGGGCACCTCTGGACTGCCCTCGGGCATCCCGGCCAAGGTGGCGGCACCCGGGGTCACCTGGCGTGCCACGACATCAAGGCTGGACCGGTCTTGCTTTCAGTAGCTGGATGACAGACAGGTGTTCTGGAAAGTTCTGGTTCGGTGAGTCATGTGGTGCATCACCTTGGTCTCTAGAGTGGCGAGAGGGAGCCCCTGGACCTCGGCGCCCCCATATCGAGCCTGGATGGACAGCGGGTCATCTTGGAGGAGAAGGACCCCTCCAGAGGGAAAGGTGAGCAAGCCGAAGAGTCCCCCTCTCACTGCCTCCCACCAGCCCATCCCTGAGCCCACCAGAGGCCCTGCCTCCCCGCTCCCCCTCCACCCTCCACAGAGCCGGGCCCTCTGAGGCCGGGGCTAGCCCAGTCCTGCCTGGGCAGAGGCAGCAGGACCAGGAGCATGAGGGCCTTACCTGGTGACAGGCCTTGCGCTCCCCCAGGACTGCCCGAGGTTCAGCACGCTGGTGTGGGGCGTTAACGAGACACAGAGACACGGCTCTGGTCCTGTGACCGAGGGACACGCCCGGGCCTCGTGGTCTGGGGGCATGGCCATCCCGTGGTCCCCGGTGTGCAGGAACCTGTGGTTTATGGAGCTCCTCCTGGCCCCACAGCCCCGCCCCTGCCTCCCGCAGCAGCTCTCCTGCAGAGAGCTTAGGGCTGGCCCAGCAGCGGCTTGGACCAGAGACCTGAGGGCTGGCTCAGTTCTGAAATGCCTGCTGCCTCCCCCAGGGACCTCCTCCCCTTGGGAAAGCAGAGTGGGTCCTGGCCGGCCCTGGTCCAGGAATGCCTGCTCCGTGCTCCTCCCGCCTGCTCAGGGCCGGCCCAGCCGGGCCTCAGGCCCTTGGGCGCAGGTGAGCTGCGGGCCGGGCCGCAGGCAGGGGCAGGCTGTCTGAGCAGCTGCGGGAAGCGGGGTGGCCCTTCCTGTTCCCAGGGGGGCCAGAGAAGTGGACTTGAGGCTGGGTCGGCCATTGGAGGCCAGACCACAGCCCTGATTAACAGCGGTTCTAATAGAAACTAGGTGACTCCCTAATTTTCTAGAGAATATTCACGCCAAATAGTCCACGAAACAAGCTTTTTAATCACCTCTGCCGGGAGCCGGTCCATCCTTGCTGTTTCAAGGGACCTGGCATATATGGCATACGGTTCTTAATATGTTTGCTCACCTTCTTGGCGCTGTGTTTTAACCAAGGTCACCTCTCCGAGAAAGGTTGAATCCCCAGGTAGGGATTTTCCTCTGAAGTTAGGGAGGGAATAAAACCCCTCAACTAAGTGCCAGGCGGGTAATTAATCACTTTAACTATGAACAATCATGCTTAAGCTACATAATCTTTACTCCCTGGAATGGAGATAAGAAACGCCCTAACCTTTGTAATAGAGATTGATAGGATTGAATCAACTGGTATAAATACAGATGTAACAAGACAGAAAGAGACAGAACTTAGAAGAAACCAAGAAGACAGAACCTACACAGAACCTACAGACAGAAGAACTTCGCTGGAGAGAACATGGCAAAAGATCCTGGACTGAACCTGACTACAGAAATTGGCAAGAGAACCTGACTAGAACCTGGTGACTGAACCTGGCTGGAGATCTCAGACAGAACCTGGCTGGAGAACCTAGCGAGAGAACATGGACACAGAACTTGGCTGGAGATTGTGGCTAGAGATCCTGGCAAGGCTGCTGATCAACTGAACGCTGTCTCCGTGTCATTCCTTCTTCGCCGACTCTGTCCACACCTTTGGGGACCCCTGGACCTGCTGGGGTTGGACCCCGGCACACCTCTCCTCCAAACATCCCAGCACATGGGGTCCAGCCACCTGTGGCCCTCTACACACACACACACACACACACACACACACACACGGGCGTTTGGCCTTGATGTGCAGATTGGAGAAGGTGCAGGTTACTCCTTTGTCTTCTCCTGCTTTGCTCTCACAGATACTGTAGCTGTGCTGCTGTGTCAGTCGCACTGTGACTGCAAAGCTCAGCGCTCTGTTCTTCCCCACAGATAAACAGAGAGGAGCGCCACTCAAACAGACCACGGCCGGCAACGCCAGCTCCAGAAATTTCTCGGCTACGGTAATCCCCCTCCCGGCCCGCAGGGTGCCCCGCTCCCCGCATGCCGTGCGCTGCCCCCGGGGCCCGCCACGCTCTGGTCGGGCTGGCAGCCCCTCTCGGTGTCCTCTCGCCCCCTCTGGGGCTGTTCCCGGGGCCTACTCGCCAGCTCGCTGCCCTGTGGTGGGTACAGAGCCCGACGTGCTCTGCGGTTTGAACCCTTGTCATGGCTCCCGTTCCAAAGCCCCGCCTGTCACTGTGAATTGTGCTGTCGTGTCTGAACTGTGAGTAGAACTTTGACTTTCCTTCTGATGCAGGGAGAGGAGAGAACACTAGGCAAGTCTAATTCTATTAAAATAAAAGGAGAAAATGGAAAAAATGCTAGGGATCCCCGGCTTTCAAAGAGAGAAGAATCTATTGCAAAGATTGGGAAAAAAAAATATCAGAAAATTAATTTGGACGAAGCAGAGGGTATGTGTACTTTTTAAACTTGCACGTTTTTTAGTGAATACAATGTCCGTTTCTAGTCCACCTGTTAGAACTTTCTCTGAGGGATTGACAGCGGCTGACTGATCCCTGTCACCTGAGAGTGTGTTCCTCCGTGTCAGTCTGGGGCTGAACCCCAGTTTGCAGACTGAGAGCCGGGCCCCTAGGAGTCAGGGAGGACCCCTGGGGGGCAGGGGCAGAACCGTGGTCCTGGCAGACTCCCCAGCTCCCTCCATCTCTGTCCCCGCTGGGATGGAGGCTCAGTCGTATCAGGGTCCTCACAACAGGCAGCGCCAGCAGAGCGGCTGTGGCGGGGGGGCCCTGGGTGCCCAACCTCTGCCTTGACCTGCGGGAGGCCTGCAGGAGGCACCGCGGAGATGGAGAGGGAGGGTAGTCTCCTCTTTGGAAACATCTAAGAGAAAAGCAGAAGCAGAACTCATAGTGGTCACTGGGACCGGATTTTAACCCAGAGTCCCTCCTGCTCAGCTGTCCAGCTCCCTGTGAAGTCCCCCCTTACAGCCATAACCCCCACACCCCACAGCCCCCCTTACAGCCATAACCCCACACCCCACAGCCCCCCTTACAGCCATAACCCCACACCCCACAGCACCCCTTACAGCCATAACCCCACACCCCACAGCCCCCCTTACAGCCATAACCCCACACCCCACAGCCCCCCTTACAGCCATAACCCCACACCCCACAGCCCCCCTTACAGCCATAACCCCCACACCCCACAGCCCCCCTTACAGCCATAACCCCACACCCCACAGCACCCCTTACAGCCATAACCCCACACCCCACAGCCCCCCTTACAGCCATAACCCCACACCCCACAGGCCCCCTTACAGCCATAACCTCACACCCCACAACCCCCCTTACAGCCATACCCCTTACACCCCTCACAACCCCCCATACAGCCATACCCCTGCAGCCTTAACCCCTTCCTTACACCCCTCACCCTGCCCCCCACAGCCATCACCTGCAGCTATAGCCCTGCAGCGTGGCTGTGATCCTGTCACCTGAGAGTGTGTTCCTCCGTGTCAGCCCGGGGCTCTCAGGCAGAGGGCAGGAGCGCGCACCCACGCTGAGGTTGGCGCCTTCCTGAGAGGCATTCAGGTTTGAAAGCCCTTATCCTTGAGAGCAGTTGGATGCTAGAGAAGCCCAGCCAGGCCCTTCTCCTTGACCGTGGCCTTGAGCTCCACTGGAAACGCCCTTAGTCAGACGGCTCTGGAGGGGCCCACCGGGGCCAGCAGGTGTGGAGGGCGCGGAGGGGCCCGAGGGCTGAGGGGCTCCATGCAAACAGGACTCCAGAGCCCAGGCTTGGTGCCCCCTCCAAGGGCCCCGGAACCCTGCCCCTCGCGGGCCCCTCCTCTGGCCCAGGCGGGCTCACCCAGCCACTGGCTCTGTGGCGCTGCAGCCTCTGTGGTCACTCCTTTATCCGGGAAGAGGCCCAGGGCTGCGTGGCAAGGCCCCCAGTGCCACGTCCCCACCAGAGCACAGCCAGCACCCCCAAGCTGTCGGCACGGCCGTGGCGGGTCACGGGTGTGGGTGACTGGGTCTGGACTTCACACACCCCGATTTTCAGGAAGGCTTAGGGCTGCTTTGGATTGTTCTAGAAGCCTGGGCCTTCCTGCAGTTCTGTGCGCTGAGGTGCTAGGGGTGCAGGACCCCTGGCCGCAGCCTGCAGTCCGAAGGCAGTAGGACAGCGAGACGGGAACTTTCCAGACGTGCACTGCGGCTGCGGGCGGAGGGTGAGGCTCTCACACTCGGTCCACGGGGTTTCCTCCCAACAGCGTTTTTTGAGCTTATTTCCAAGGCTCAGAGCAACAGGGCTGACGACCAGCGCGGGCTGCTGAGGAAGGAAGACCTGGTGCTGCCCGAGTTCCTGCGCTTACCCCCGAGCAGCCCCGAGCCCGGCCTCCCCGGCCAGACCCCCGCGACCAGCCCCGGCCAGGAGAAGGCGCCCCGGCCCCGAGAGCACCCCGCCAGCCCAGCCACCAGCCCCAGCTCTGCTGACAGCCCCCCCTTCTGCACCTCCTCGACCCCCACAACGCCCACGCCCCATGCGCAGGAAGCAGAGTCCGGGGGCGTCCAGACCGTGGAGGGCGAACACGTGGCCGACCTGATGCTCACCGGGGAGGGGGACATCAGCAGCCCCAACAGCACTTTGCTGCCGCCTCCCCCCACCCTGCAGGACCCGGCAGCACCTCCCACTCCAGGTACCGCCGGGCGTGGCTCCCCTGCTCACCTTTGACTCTGCCACTCCACTGTCCCCCGGGGATGTCCCCTGGGAAAGTCCACCTGGTCCCCAATAAAAAAAGACACATGTGGGAGGTCGACCCTCTGCCCCGTGATCGTCTAACGAGGCTTTTCCACAGCACTGTCCCCTCTGTTACCATAGTTACTGTGGGCTGGTCTACCAGGAGGTGTCAGGCACAGCTGAGGTCGGAGTGTGGTCAGGACGGGTCCCAGAGGCCTCCCGGCATGTGCCGTGTTCTGTGAGCAGACAGCGGCCTCCTCGCCCCTCGCCCTCTGTCCGGGGATTCCAGAAAATGTATGTGTTCCTTAAAATGAGGAGAGCTAGCATGGTCCATGTTCGTCTCGTGACTGAAAAAAAGCATTTGTCTTGAGGAGTGAGTGACGCCCAGGTGACTTAGGACCACGCTCGGCACAGAGCCATCACAGGGGCGTCGGCCTGGGCCAGGCAGGCTCGGGACCAGGGCTGGGGGTCTCCGCGGGGTGTCCTGACCTCGGGCAGTCACAGGCATTTCTCTCAACTCCCGGAAGCGTGGGTTTGGTTGTTCACTGAGCTCGGTGACGTACGGCTGGCGGAGGCACTGCCCCAGGAGCCGCAGCTGAAGTGGAGGTGAGGCTCCTGCCTGCTGCGAGGGGCTTCCAGGAGCCCTCCCACCCGCCCGCACTGGGCACGGCCCCGTGTGCGTCCCCGCTGGGTGGACAGGGCGCCTGCTCGGTGTCCATGCTGACAGCAGGCCGCCCTGCTCCTGCACACACGACTCTCGGACGCTGTCGGTCCTGATCCGCTGGCAGGTGATGGGATGCCCCAGTTCACCCGCCAGGGCAGCCTGGGTCCTGCCGGGACCTGCAGCCGCACCTGGGGGGGCCGGTGCGTTGTCCCTGCCTCCTTGGTAGCTTGTGGAGGACTGTGCTGTGGGGACCCGGCGCCTTCCCGCTGAGAGCGCCCCCCAGCTCAGGAGCCAGGTGCATGCTGTCGCCTTCCGCACGCCCTGCGCCCCCCTGCTCCCTGCGCGCCTGTGTCCTGTCGCCCATGTCTGGGTCCGTGCTCTTCCAGGAGGAATAAACCACAGCTCGTGATTGGACTGGATCAAAACCTCTTTCACTTGAATATTTATTTCTGCTTCAGCAAGCTGTCGATGCATCTACTCCAAGGAGAGTGTCACACATTTTTAGGAACTCCATGGGTTCCCTTAACAGAGTGGCTTTAAAATATGTTTTTATTGATTTCAGAGAGAAGGAGAGAGAGAGATAGAGGCATCAATGATGAGAGAGAATCATGGATCGGCTGCCTCCTGCACACCCCACAGTGGGGATCGAGCCTGCAACCCGGACATGTGCCCTTGACTGGAATCAAACCCGGGACCCCTCAGCCCCCAGGCCAACGCTCTATCCACTGGGCCAAACCAGCCGGGGCGATCTAGTGGCTTTTAAAAATAGGCCGTTCACTCAGCAGATGCTCTCAAGCACCCATAGGCAGCCCTGTGCCGGCGGCGGGGAGGGGGCAGCCCGGGCCTCTCCCTGAGCAGCCATCGGCGTCTGCTATCGCCTGGGGTGGGGAGGCGGCCACACCCGATTCTTCCACCCTTTCCGTGGGCCAGAGCCGACCCTGTGGTTGGCTGTCAGTTCCCACCTGCCCCTGGGGCTCCGAGCTCGGGGCGCCCCGAGTGGCCGCTCCGGCTCAGGCTTCCCACCTGGTGACAGGCGTCCTCTGTTTCCTGGGCTCAGCCCTCGGGTCTCAAAGCCTCCATCTCCATTCTCCTTAGACTTCGCCTCACCCGCAGGGTGCTCAGCACGCACTGGCTGATGAGGACCTTTAACCCCGCCCCCACCTGTCACAGAGCCGTCACCACCTGCTGGGGTCTGAGTGGAGGGGGACTGTGTGTCATGAGCGGGAACCAGGGCTTTGGTTGGGGCTGTGAAGCTTGCTCACAGGGACTCAGCCTCCGAGGCGGTGGAGTGGGGTGGGGTGGGGTGTCCAGGGCTGGTGGCTGAGGGTGGACCACGGAGCCCCTGCCCCTCCCCTCCCCTCCCCATATTTCCCAGTCTAGCTGCGCCCAGTCTCCTTGTGCTGTGAGAGTGAGGGGCACCCCGGGAGGCTTCACAGAGGAGGTGGCAGGGTGGCCTTGAAGGACACAAAGGACCCGTCTAGCAGACGATTCAGAGCATGTGGGCAGGAGTCACAACAAAGGAGGACAAGGAGGGTCCCTCTGGGGCAGGAAGGGCCCGGGGAGGGCAACTGAGATGGCTCTGGCGCCCCGATTGCGGTGGGCGCTCCAGCTGGGCCCCCGGGGCTGACTGGAGCCAGAACCGCAGAATTTGTCAGCTCATGTCGGGCTGTGGAGCCCTGGGGGGAGGGGCCAGTAGGGCCCTGAGAGGCAGAGGTGAGGTCCTGGCCCAGCCTCATATCTGCTGGAGGGAGGGGCCATTAGGGCACCCTTTGGAAATAGCCCCTGGCGCCCTGTGGGGTCCCGTGTTGCCTGCCTGCCAGGGAGGCCGGGCGGGCAGCTGCTCCAGGCCGGCCCTGGCACCGGGCCTCGGTGCCCGTTGACTGCATGGGGTGGGCTGCTGCCACTGAGTCACGAGCCTGGGGCTGCCACTTACTCAGAAAGCAAATCTGGGCCAGGCAGGCAGGAAGGGCCTGGACTTTGGCCACCTGCCCCCAGACACAGGTCCTCAGCCTGTACCAGCTGCCCCATCCCCGACACGACAGGCCCGCCCTGGACCTGCACCAGCTGCCCCATCCCCGACACGGCAGGCCCGCCCTGGGCCTTCACCAGCTGCCCCGTCCCCGACACGGCAGGCCCACCCTGCTAAGCTGTCCCGGCTCCGGCTGCCCCTGCAGCCTCTGTTGCCCGGGCCCATCGGGCTGGACGGGAGGGACTGGCTCCTGGCCTGAGTGGGACTGCAGGTCCTTTACTGCTCCAGACAGATGCCCCCGAGCGGGCAGAGAACCTGGAAAGCCCTGTCCTCCATCCTGAAGCTAAATGGAAGCGCCGTGCCCACACCTCCCACCCTGCGGCCGCCTGTGGAGCATGGGGGCCCAGTGACAGATGGGACGGTGGGTCCCAGTGGGAGGCCTAGTGGGATGTTTGCTGAATGACTGAAGGACTGGACCCTCGGGCCTCAGGGGAAACCCTTCCCCATGGTTTTGAATAGGACACGCCTGGCTCAGCAGCTGTGGCCGGGGAAGGACACACGGCCAGGCACTCTGACACCGATGAGCCACGGGGAAGCCCTGGGGGCCACGTGGAGGTGCTCATGGAGGCCTGGGGTGCAATAAGGTGGGACTTTGGGGCCACGGAGCAGCTGGGGACACAGGCTCCTGATCCCACAGCCATCCCACTCTCACTCAGAAGCCTCAGATCCACGGAGGAAGCGGAGCCAGGCCAGGGAAACCGAGGCCAGGGAGGGCTGGTCTGTGGGGCAGGACCCCATGTCTATTGTGGGTCACCGGCTGGGACGCCTGCTCGCGTGGGCACCTGAGAGTCATCGGCCCTGGGCTCACTGACACCCTATAGATTCTACACCAGGGCCCTGGCATCCCTAACCTGGGCGGCACCGCCTGCCTCGTCCCAGTGGTGAGCCAGGGGAGGGCAGTGGAGGGCGCCAGGGCTAGGAGCTTCTGCCAAGCCCACCCCATGCCGGTCCCTGGGGACTGCGCCTGGAAAGAAGACAGGTCTCCGTCCTCCAGGGCCTCACCCGGGCTCTGCGGCCCACCCAGAGGTTACTGGCACAGAACCAGGGCTGCCCTCCCAGGGCCTAGGCGTTTCTGGCGGCCCGAGGACTCCTGGGGCTGAGGTGGGGCCACTGGGCACTGAGTGGCCTGCAGGAGGAGCAGATAGTCCACTCGGGGGACAGGCACAAGGCCCGGGTATGGCCATGGGGTAGGAGAGCGCAGCCAGAACCCAGGCAGGTGCCAGGAAGGACTGTTTGTGAGGGTGAGGACATGGGCCTGAGTTGGAGGCAGGTGGACAGCTGGCAGCCAGGCTGGGTGGGCACAGGGCCTCTGGAGCCGCCTCTGCCCCACGCTGGCCTGTGAGCTGCATCCTGCAGCGAGGCTGGCAGTGAGGTCTGTGTTGAGGCCGAGTGCCTGGGGGTCTTGCCAAGGGCCAGTCCTGTCTGGAACAGCCCCACCCAGAGCTTGGTCCCCCCCAGCCCAGGCAAGGGGGCCTGTCCCTTGGCACCCACTTACTGTGGCCCCAGTGCCCCTGGCCTAAGGGCAAGCCCTGCAGACAGCCCCCAGGGGAGTTGGGGGCCATAGTAGCCTGGGGTGGAGTCAGGGAAGGCAAGGGTCTCAGCAGGGAGCCTGGGCAGCAGGGAGCTCTCTTGTGGCCTCAGTCTCCTCCCCGCCCCTTCCCCCCCCCCGCCCCCCCTCTCCATTGGCAACAACCCAGCCGGGAGCCCCTGGATCCCTGCGAGCAGCCCTGCAGCCTGGTGGGGCCCTGGGACCCCTCCCCTCCCCCTCCAGTTCCTCTGCCACCCAGCCCCTCCTGGGGCACAGAAATCCTCATTCCTGCACCGCACACCGCACACCTCCCACTCACAGCCCAGCCAGGGGGCGCCACCGGGAGGGGAGGAGTGAGGGGGGCAGGGGCAGGTGGGGCAGGGCCCAGGTGCTGAACAGCTTTTGAAGGACCCGGGCTGACCTGGCACAGACGACCAGGGCAGAGTGCAGGGAGCCCTGGGTGTCCTTGTGACCAGTAGGGGCTCCCCGGGCGCCATAGCACAGAACCTGTGCCCTGCACCCCCAGCACCGGGGCCCCAGCCTCTGCCTCCCCTCTCGATTCGTGCCTGTGCCCACTCGGCCTGGGACCTTCCCCACACTGTGTGGCCTCTGCCGCCCCGACGTGCAGGGGCCCCGAGGGGCTGGTGGCTTGAGGCTGGCGGTCTGTAGACCCCTGACCCCGGCCGAGGCTAAGGTCAGAGGTGGCCGGCCTGCGGGATGCATTTGAACATTTGAGGAACCCATCCCATGGCCAGTGTCCATGCAGGGCAGGTGGGTAGGGATTCCTGCTGGGTGTCTGCAGGCCTGGGGGGATGGTGACAGCCTCTCTCTTCTCCCTGTGACAGGAGGCGGGGCACACAGCAGCCAAGGCCTCCCGGTCAACACGATCATCGACGTGGACCTGGTCGCTGGCTCGGCCCCTGGGCCAGGCCACAGGGCTCCAGGGGTGCGGACAGGCCCCCGGAGGCCACAGGCCAGCAGGCCCCCCGCACCAGACCTCCCTGGCCTGAGCCCCATCGCAGGTGGGCCCGCCAAGCCCAAAGCCAGCCCGCACCACGCCACCTTCGTCTGAGGCCACCCGCAGCCCGCCCGCTGGCGGGCCCCATACCCCCAGACCTCCCCTGAAGGCCATGTCTCGGGGCGGCCCCAGCCCATCGTGAGGGCCTTTGGCGGCCACCCCGACCACCGCGCCCTCGGGAGCCACCAGGAAGGCGGAGGGCTGGCTCGGAGGCCTCCTGGGCCCACCCCCTGCCACGGCCTCCAGCCTTCCCCCAATAAAGTGTCTTCAAGGACCCTGTGTTGGCCTCCTGCTGGGTGCCGGGCCCCAGGCCATCTGTCCTCCATCCTCCGTCCTCCGTCCTCCTCATGTCCTCGTTCTAGTCCTCAGAGGTGCCATGGCCTCCAGGACCATGTGGGGGAGGGGCTTGAGGAAGTGGGGCCTGCGGGTCAGGCCTGGTCTCCTCCAGTCCACACCATCCCCTGCAGGTCAGCGCAGGCTCCTCCGGCCAGTGGAGACCTGCAAGCTGCCATGCACTTGGCCTGTCAGTGGAGGGATTGTCAGAGCGGAAGGCCTGGGCAGGAGTGGCAGGGCCGTGCCCAGCCCCTGAGGCTGGAGCGGGTTTCATTACAGAATGGCCTGAGCCAAGTCAGGAGGGGACCCGTGGCAGATCAGCGGCAGGGCCCCGTGAGGTGTTGGGTTGAAGCGGACGGAGATGGCGCCATGGTCCCAGGTTGCCTCGCTGGAACCCCAGTGTGCAGCTCAGTGTGAGGGGCTCCCGCCCTGGCCTGCCATCCGCGGGCGGTGGGGGAGGGGTGGGTTGTCAGAGGCCAGGGAACAGCCAGGCTGCGGGGCTCTGGGTGCTCCCAAGGAGGGGCTTCAGGGGAGGTGTGGGCATGGAGACGGGCGGCACCCACGTGCCCAGCACCCTCCTCCTGGGCGCAGTGAGGCAGGTGCAGTGCCAGCCCCTCTGCACCCCGTGCGGGCGGCCGGCATTCTGGGCAGGAGGGACAACTGCCGTGTGCGGGGCACTGCCCAGCCCAGGCCACAGAGGGGCAGGACCCAAGCCAGGCCTCTGGCTCTTGGTGGCCCCTGGGTACCTGGCCTTGGCTCTGCTGGGGACCAGAGAGGAAGTCCAGGAGAGGTGGAGGGGAGCTCCTGGACACCCCAGGTCAGGGCAGCCCGAGGGGGCTCTGGTCCTGCTCCCCGTGTTGCACTTCCCGGGGGTCCCGCCCCAGGCTCCTCCTGGAGGGACAGCAGAGGCCCCCATCCTGGGTCACTGCCACGCGCAGCCCAGCACACCAGCCTCCCCTCCGCCCGGCCTGGGCCTGGTTGTGGGCAGCACCCCCTCTGGCTGGGCGGGAACGAACAGACACGCAGCTGCTCTGGGCACGGGCAGCTCAAACACGCAGTGGCCAGCCCCGCGGGAACTGGAAGCCGGGCTGGGGGCCCAGGCCCCTGCCTGCATGCCATCCTGGGAGACCCAGGACATGGGACATGCCCTGTGGGCCTGGCGGGTGAGCTGGCCAGTAAGGGCCTTCGGGCCGGCAGGGGAGGCAGCCGGTTAATCATTTCCAGGCGGCCTTGACCCCGCCTGCCCCGGCCGCTCTGCTCCTGACTTCTGCCCTCACTCCAGCGCGGGAGGAGCCATGGGGCGCTGGGCCTGGGTCCCCAGCCCCTGCCCCCCGCCTGGACTGTCGCTGCTGCTGCTGCTGCTGCTGCTGCTGCTGGTGGCGCCTCTCAGAGCCCAGCCCCAGGCCGGAAGGGTGAGCACTGACCCATCACACTGTGACCTGGGGCTCCCTGTGCCCACTCTGGGTCCTGGGGCCGAGGCCAGGGCCCGTGTGGAGCGGGCAAGGGGCCCAAGGTGCTGAAAGCTGGCTGTGGGGGTCCTGGGCTGGTGGGCAGGGCAGAACCTGGGCATCCAACTTACTGGGCCCCACCTCGGGGCATGGGGGCCGCTCCCCGCTCTGGGCCTGTGGGGTCTGAGAGTTTGAGGTGGGAGTAGGGCCTCTGAGGGCCTCACCGCAGCCCTAGGCCCAGGATGGAGCAGGCGCGGCCGGCTCTGAGCCAGCTGTCTCAGTGGGCCTGCTGGGCTCGGCGGGAGGGCCCCGTGGCGCCCAGTCCCCACTCCAAGGTCTGAGGGCCCAAGTACCTGAGGCCCGGGGCAGGGCCTGAGTGTTGGGGGGCCGGTCCCACATGAATGTTGTCACAGCTCTCGACTCCTCCTAGAACCACACGGAGTCCCGAGAACCTAATGCCACAGTGACCTCCAGGACCCCCACTATTCCTGTGACCTCAGTGACCCCCACAACCTCTCCTGCGAGCACTCCAAAGGCGGAGGGTCCCCGTGGTGGGGGGCTCACCTCCCCGCCCAGGGTGGCCCCCTCCGGCAGCAGCCCTGGGGGCTCAGGTCGGTCAGGGGGCTTCCTGGAGGAGGTGGGGGCTGCACCCAGACAGTGGGTGGGAGTCGGGGAGGGTGGGGAGTGGGGGAGGACGGGCGGGAGCCCGTGATGCTGGCCACCTCCCAGCAGTGCTCACCGAGGACGGGCAGCCCTGCCGGTTCCCCTTCCGCTTTGGTGGCCGCCTGCTCCATTCCTGCACGTCGGAGGGAAGCGCCCACAGGAAGTGGTGGGTCCCACTGGGCAAGGCCCCCTCTCCTGGTCCCACGGCCCCCCCCCTCCTGCTCAGACGGGTGACACAGGTGTGGTGAATGGACGCATAACTGAATGGGCGTGAGTGAATGCGTGCAACACAGAGATCCGCAACCTCGGGGCTGGAGGGGCAGGTCTCTGGTCTGGGCACCCACGTCACCGCACACGTCACCCCCAGGTGTGCCACGACTCACAACTATGACCGTGACCGGGCCTGGGGCTACTGCGCGCAGGGCTCCACGCCCCGGGAGGGCCCAGGTGGGTGCCTGGGGGGCGGGGAGGGGGCGGTTCGGGAGGCCTGAGCCCAGGCCAGAAGGGGGCTGGGCCTGTGTGGGCTGAGCTTGGGGCATCCAGCCAACATGCTGAAGGGGGTGGGGCCCAGGGGACAGGGGCAGGGGAGCCATCAGCCAGGGGACCCCCTCTGGGGCCACAGGGTTACTTTGTCCATTGCTGGGAGCAAGACGCCCCCTGGTGGCCAGGCCAGGCCCTGCGGCCACACAGGCCAGCCCTGTCCAGGTGAGGGCCAGTGGGGTCTGCAGGTGCTGGCAGCCTGCCTATGATGGTCCCAGGTCACAAGGGAGGAGACTGTGCTGCCTGACTGGGGGTGGTCAGGCTCCCAGGGTGCTGGGAGCAGAGCCAGAGGCCCTGCGTGCTGAGGGGGGCTGTGGGCAGCCTGCATTCCCTCCCAGCACCCCCTCCCAGGACCCCAGAAGGGGCATCTTTAAGGTGGCAGGCCCAACAGAGGCAAGCAGCAAGGGTCACAGAGGGGGAGGACAGACTGCCCGGGCTGAGACCCCTACCCCCCTCCTGCACGTCCCCAGCGGCTCTGGATCCCTGTGCCTCCAGCCCCTGCCTCAACGGGGGCTCCTGCACCAACACCCAGGACCCCGGCTCCCACCACTGCACCTGCCCTGTGGGCTTCACCGGCAAGGACTGCGGCACGGGTGAGCGAGGCCTGGGGGCCGCGGGGCCTGGGGGGAGGGGCGCCCGCCGCATGCAGCGGGGCTGCACGGGGCAGTGGTGTGCCGAGAGCAGGGACACATGGTGTGGTTCCCAGAGAAATGCTTCGACGAGACCCGCTACGAGTACCTGGAGGAGGGCGACAGCTGGGCCCGCGTGCACCAGGGCCACGTGGAGCAGTGCCAGTGCGCGGGGGGCCAGGTCCAGTGTGAGGACACACGCCACACAGGTACCCCGGCTGGGCGGGCGGCAGAGCCTTCCCACGGCGTCCCGTGTCGGGAAGGGATTCCGCTGGGACCACCCATGCGTCCGGCCCCGGCCTAGCTTCTGAGCCCTCCCCCAGCTTGCCTGAGCAGCCCGTGCCTGAACGGGGGCACCTGCCACCTGATTGTGGCCACCGGGACCACCGTCTGCGCCTGTGCCCCGGGCCACGCCGGGAGGCTCTGCAACATCGGTGAGTGGCTCGGCCTCAGAGCCGTGGGCCGGCCCCTGGGCTGGGCAGGGCGGGGGCAGCCTCGGGCCCAGTCTCACCGCCGCTGCTGCCCACAGTGCCCGCCCAGCGCTGCTTCGTGGGGAACGGCACCGAGTACCGGGGCGTGGCCAGCACAGCAGCCTCGGGCCTCAGCTGCCTGGCCTGGAACTCTGACCTGCTCTACCAGGAGCTGCACGTGGACTCGGTGGGCGCCGCAGCCCTGCTCGGCCTGGGCCCCCACGCCTACTGCCGGTCAGCACTGGCCCGGCCCGAGGCCACCTCACCCGCGGGCAGGGTCCGTCCTGGGGAGGCCTCCTGTCAGGCGCACAGGGGCTCCTGGCCCTTCTGCCCAGACCAGTGATGGCGAACCTATGACACGCGTGTCCGAGGTGACACGCGAACTCATTTTTTTGGTTGATTTTTCTTTGTTAAATGGCATTTAAATATATAAAATAAATACCAGAAATACAAGTCTTTGTTTTACTATGGTTGCAAATACCAAAAAATGTCTATATGTGACACGCACCAGGGTTAAGTTAGGGTTTTTCAAAATGCTGACACGCCGAGCTCACAAGGTTCGCCATCACTGGCCTAGAGGCTCTTCCCCAGGGAGAAGGGCCAGGCGGGGTCAGGCCCCAGGCCCGTGTCCATCACAGAGCGAGCAAGGCTGCTCCGGGCGGGTGGAAGGACCCCCTGCAAGGGGTCCCATGCCCCTACCCCCACTTCCCTCGCTGAGGGCAGTGTGACAGCACCCACCGCTCCCCTGCCCCCAGGAACCCCGACAAGGACGAGCGGCCCTGGTGCTACGTGGTGAAAGAGCACGCGCTCTCCTGGGAGTACTGCCGCCTGGCGGCCTGCGGTGCGCGCTGGCGGGAGGGGGAACAGGGTGGGCGGTGCCGCCCCATCCCACTCCCACTCCCACTCCCACTCCCACTCCCGGCCTCTTCTCTCCGAGCGGTGGAGAAACAGCTCCCGGGGCAGGGCTGGTCCCAGAAGTCAGCAGGCAGGCCGGTCCCCGGGCCCCTGAACATGCAGGCATGGGGGCGTCCGGCAGGGCGAACAGCATGGGGGCGTCCAGCAGGCGCCCTGGAGGCAGACGCTGGGGGGCAGCTCCCCTCTGGCCCTGCCCGTGCTCTCTGCCCCTGCTGGCCTTGCCTCTGGGGTCCCTAACACCTGCCAGGTGTGCAGGCCACTCTGGTTCCCCCAAAGCCTGGGGTTGGGGTCTCCTCCTATGGATGAGGAAGCCGAGGACAGAGCGTGAGTCCTGTGCCCGGAGGCAGAGCCAGGCCAGCCCGGGGCCCTCGTCCAGAGAGGCTGCCAGGATGAGGAGGGTGGCGGGGGAACGCCCGGGGGGCTGAGGAGGGTGTCAGATGGGTGCACCTGGGGCTCGTGTGACCAGCGACCGGTGCCCCCAGAATCCCTCACCAGAATCCAGCTCCCACCCGACCTGGCCCTGCTGGCGGTGCCTGAGGCTGCCCCCGCTGCGCGCCAGACCTGCGGCCGGCGGCACAAGAAGAGGAACTTCCTCCGGCCTCGCATCATCGGGGGCTCGTCCTCACTGCCCGGCTCCCACCCCTGGCTGGCCGCCATCTACATCGGGGACAGCTTCTGCGCGGGGAGCCTCATCCACACCTGCTGGGTGGTGTCTGCCGCCCACTGCTTCTCCAACAGGTGGGCGCTGGCCCCTGGGTCCTGACGCCCCGGCCCACCCCCACGTCTCTGCCTCCACCCCCACCCAGCCACCATGGCCCAGCCATCCACATCTCTGGGTTCTCCCCCTCCCCCCCGCCCCCGTCCCCCCACCCAGCTGCCTGTCCGCGTCCCCGCGCCACCTCCATCCTTTGGTGCCTCTGCTCCCTGGGCCGCGGCGCCCCTCTGCCTCCGGTGGGACGGGGCGTCCAGCCAGTGCTGGACCCAGAGGCTGCAGAGACCCGCGGGCCCCGCCCGATGCCATCCCTGCCGGCGCCCAGGCTCCGGCTGTCAGATGCTCCGGGCGCGGTGGGGGCGGGCTGGGGGGAATAGTCAGGCATGCGCAGTAGGGTGGTGGGCGGGGCCTGCCCGTGCAGCCCCGCCAGCCCCGCCCCTGGACTGCCGGTGGCATGGGGGGGGGGGCGCTGGGACTCGAGGCCCCGCCCAGTCGGCGGCTCCGGGAGTGCGGACCCGCCTCTCACTCCCCGGGGGACCAGCAAGCTCCGAGCGAAAGCCAGCTCAGCCCAGCGGCCGGCCTGGGGCCCCGAGGTCTGGGGGTTCTGGGGGGTGGGCACTGTCCTGACTGACAGCTCAGGAGTCAGGAGCCGGGAGAAGACTGGGGGATTGGCAGTGCACCCCCGTGGTCACCCCAGGGACTGCAGCGTGTGTGGGGGGGGGCGGGCTCCGTGGGCACAAGTCCTGCGCTGACCTGTTACCTCCGCAGGCGCGCTTGGCTGGGCCTGGGAAACGGGACCCTGAGTATGGGATTGAGGGGTCAAGGGGCTGGGGGAGGGGAGGAGCCGGGAGGGGCCAATCTTGGTGGGGGGACGGGGACCCCAGCACGCTGGCCTGGCCGCAAGACTGGAATGGGACAGATGTGGTCAGGAGAGAAGGCAGGAGGTTGAGGGCGTGGCTCAGACTCTTGGACCCGCCCCGTAGAGGACACAAAGGCAGCTGGCTCCCTCCCCAGGGCCTGTGTGACCCCTGAGCTCACTGGCCGCCCACCCTGAGCGAGCCCCAGGAGCCCTGAGCTCTGGCCCTGCCCAGGGGCGGAGGCACCGAGCCCCACGGTGAGCTGGGCATCGGCTGCCCAGGCGTGGGGGCCGTTTCCCAGGTGGCCTGAGGCCTGGGAGGGCTGAGCAGAGTGAGAGGGACCCCCATACACAGCAGATGGGAAAGCGGGGGCGCTGACAGGCCCGGGGCTGACCGAGGGGCTGCCTCTGGGACGCTTGGCCCCCATGGGTGCAGGGACAGCCAACCTCAGGGCCCAAGGGGAGGCCAGAGCCCTGCTGCCCCCCCCCAACAGCCCCCCAAGGGAGAGCGTCTCCGTGGTCCTGGGCCAGCACTTCTTCAACCTGACGACGGACGTGACACAGGCATTTCGCATTGAGAAGTACATCCCGTACCCCCTGTACTCGGTGTTCAACCCCAGTGACCATGACCTTGGTGAGGCTCAGGGCAGGCGGGTGCAGCCAGGAGAGGGGCAGGGTGGGCACCTGGGGAACCCTGGGAGCCCTCAGGTCCGCGAATGTGAGGAGGGGTGGACGGAGGGACAGGCGTGGGGAGGGGTCTGGCCTGGCCTTCCCGCCTCCGCTGGGTCTTCCCGTCACAGCCTCCCGCCCAGCAGGGCGCACCGGGTGTGACTCAGCGGCCACGCTGTACCCGTCATGGACCCCCCACCCCGGCTGACCTCTGGCCTCTCTCCCGCCCAGTCCTGATCCGGCTGAGGAAGAAGGGGGACCGCTGTGCCGTCCGCTCCCAGTTCGTCCAGCCCATCTGCCTGCCTGAGCCCAGCAGCCCCTTCCCCGCGGGACACAAGTGCCAGATCGCGGGCTGGGGCCACCAGGACGAGAGTGCGTGGCGGTGGGGGCAGCTGGCAGCGTGGTGCCCAGGGAGCAGTGCCCACCTGACACACGTGTCCCTGCCCGCAGATGTGAGCGGCTACTCCAGCTCCCTGCGGGAGGCGGTGGTGCCCCTGGTGGCCGACCACAAGTGCAGCAGCCCCGAGGTGTACGGGGCGGACATCAGCCCCAACATGCTGTGCGCCGGCTACTTTGACTGCAAGTCTGACGCCTGCCAGGTGAGCCAGCCTCAGACCTGCGCGCCCTGGGGAAGGGGACCGGCCTGCAGGGCCAGCGGGGGCCAAGGCAGACGGCACACATGCCCCATCCCTGTTCCCGCCGCTGTTGGGGGGCCCCACAGTGGGGCAGAGACACCCCTCACACAGATGGGGAGCCTGGGGCCCAGGGAAGGGCAGGTCACAAAGCCGGACAGCCCAGCTGCCCAACCGAGGGCAGGGCTGGCCACGTGACCCCAAAGGCCAGCCTCTTCCCCCAGAGCTCTCACCGCAGGCTCTCCCATCGGCCAGTCCCGGCAGCGCACACTCATCCAGGCAGGACGTGTGTGTGCAAGCCTGAGGTGTTATAGATGGGGAAACTGAGGCCCAGAGAGGCCCATCACACTTCCCAGTCACACAACTCAGATGTGGCCAGGGAGTGGGGGGCGGGCGTTTCCGGGGTGCCGAGGAGCTGAGCCAGGTCTCCTGAGCTGGCCCCGGCTCTGACGGGCAGCTCTGCTGCAGGGGGACTCAGGGGGACCCCTGGTCTGTGAGAAGAACGGCGTGGCCTACCTGTACGGCATCATCAGCTGGGGCGATGGCTGCGGGCGGCACAACAAGCCCGGCGTCTACACCCGAGTGGCCAATTACGTGAACTGGATCAACGACCGGATTCGGCCCCCTAAGCGGCCTGCAGATTCCCCCTGAGCCCCCCCCCCCCCCCGGGACATGCTGCCTCCTTGCCGTTCCCCGCCGGCTGGCAATAAAGCTGCTCCCACGAGCACAGCTCGCCCAGCCTCCCTCCAAGGCCGACCCAGACCTGCACACACCTCCCCTGCAGGAGCTCCCTCTAACCCTACCCCCGCCCCCCGGTGTTGAGTGTGGGTCCGTTAAAGAGGTGACGCGCGTGTATAGTTGTCTAGGGCCGAGCCAGCTTTGCATTCCTGAGTGAGCTGCTGAGCCAGAGTGTGAGCCAGGCATCGTCCATGTGCCCCCCAGGCTTGTTCCCAGCCCAGGAGATCAGTGAACTCTGTGCCCAGTGGGTTATGGTGGGGCCTCAGGGAGCCCGGCAGGAGGTCTGAGAAGGAGCCGAGTGAGATGGAGTATTGATGTCCCTGGCTCCCTCCTTTTGGGGTCACCTCGGTGTTACAGGTTGTACCCTAAAACCCGTGTGTTGGCGTCAGGACCTCAGAATAGGACTGTTTAGAGAGAAGACCTTCACAGAGCGACCAGGTTAGCATGAGGTCAGGGTGGGCCCTGATCCAACACAATGTGTCCTTATAAGACAGGGAGAGTGGGGCCAGGCAGACGGAAGGAAGCCGGTGTGACGTGCCACCTGGGGAGGCGGCCATCTGCAGCCAGGGATGGGCCTGAGCAGCTCCCCCGCTGTGGACACCTCCATCCGGGACCTCTGCCCGGAACCTTGAGATGCTGTGTCCGCTGCTTAAGTCCCCAGTCTGTGGTGCTTTGTTACAGTGGCCAGGCACACCGGTACACCCAGACCCCCACCGACGGTCACTCCCCACACACGCACATGGCTCTGGACAGTTGCGGTGACTCACCCCCCCTCACCCCCTGGTCTGAAGGAGCCAGGGCAGCAGAGCACCCCGGGGCCCCCCACAATGATACCTTGTGAATAAACCCGTCCGACTTGTCCTGTCATGCAGCCTGCAAGGATTCTGGATATTGGTCACGCTATTGTCTTTTATAAGCTCGTTTCAGATTTGCTTAGATTTCTGTTTAGGATTTGACATTTGCGTTTCTGACTGAGACTGTCAGTGTCTGTCCTCAAGGCTATACCAACCTCAGCATGAGCTCAAGAGTCCCTCACAGGCCCAGTGGCCAGGAGCCAGAGGCCGGGCTCTGAGAGGGCTCACTTCCAGGTGTGCAGACGGCCGCCTGCTGGCTGTGTCCTCAGGTGTCTCTGCTGAGAAGGTCACTAATCCCGCCGTGGGGGCTCCACCCTCGTGACCTGCTCACCTCCCAAGGCCCCTCCTGACACGGGCACACAAAGGGCTAGACTTCACACATGAACTGGGGGACACACACGGGGTCTGCAGCAGGAACCGAGGAGTAGAGGCTGGAGCCGACCCAGCGTCCGGAGTGGGAGCCACGCTGAGGCTCCTGCCTTTCAGAGGCCCTGCGGCCCTGGAGGGGAGGGGACTCTCCCGGCTGAGCCTGAATTTCCCTGGCCGGTCCCGGAGCAGGTGCAGCGCCAGGCGTGGCGGGAGCTGGGCCAGGGCCAGCCCTCAAGAATGCAGGCACGTCCCTCCCGGCAAGGATGACCAAGTGCCAGGCGCCTGGGGTGGCGGATGTGGCAGTGGCCACAGCCCCCAGCCACCACCCGCCTGTGCCAGCTGTCCAGGGCCAGCCCCTGGGGCCTGAGACGTGTGGGCGCATGAATGGCCTCTGTGGCGGGGCAGCTGCTGTGGGAAAGGCTGCGGGAGCCATGCAGGTGACGGGGGGGAGGGGCGCAGGGCACCCGAGCTGCTCCCCAGCCCCGCTCTGCCTTGGCCCAGACAAGAGATCCCAGGGCATCAGCTTCAAGCTGGTGGCCACCAGGGACCTGCCCTCTCAGACCCCCAGGGGCGGGGGGGAGGGGGCCCCAAGTGGGGAGGGGGGATGGCACTCTGCACCCAGCCACGCTCCCACCCGGTCCAGGCTCAGCGACGGGGGCCAGACGGAGCGAGACTGACCTGTGCTCTGAGTGTCACTTCCTGCTCCGTGGGCGGCAGGGCCCAGCCTGAAGGACCTGGACAGTGTAGAGACCCCGTGCCCCACTGGCAGCCTTCCTGAGGCGGATTCCGGGGTAACGGGTTGAGGGGACCCCCAGTAGAGCGCATGCTTCTCGTGGCTTCTCTGGGGCGCCCCCACCTCTGCCTCACCCGCTTGTCTTGGATGTCCCTGGAGTCAGAGAGGGGAGCTGCTGACACCGGGGTGTAGCCCTGCCAGGTGCCTGGACCACCTGGGTTCCTGGAGAACCGGAACCTGAGCTAGAGCTACAGGTGGAGGCGGGAATCCCAGCGCCAAGTCCCCCCCACACCCCACCCCCCAGAAGGGCCTCCCCGCGGCCGGCCGGTACAGAGCAGCACAGCTCTGGGGGCCACCTTCGGGGCACAGTGCCCCCTGGGCTGCAGGAGACCAGACACGCAGCCCTGGTCCCGCCACACCCGGCAGCAGCTGAACTGGGGTTCGCGCCCCAGGCCATGCGCTAGGACCCCCTCCATCACCCCGCTGGGGAGTGGGCGACCTCCGAGGGAGAGGAGAGGGGACTGAAGGGCTGGGGCTGGGTCGCCCCAAAGTCAGTCTGTAGTCAGGGCGCCTGGCGGGGGGCGGGGGGCGGCCCTGGGTGCTGGGGGGCAGGTGCCAGCGGGGAGGCCAGGCTGGTGGAGATGAACTTGGAAACTGGGGGACGGGGGCAGAGGAGCCCCTTTGTGTGGGGTTTGCTCTTCTTGGGGAGGGGAAGCAGCACCCCAGGCACCACGTGCGCCGGCTCCGAGCCACACGGCCCGGTTCTGCATGGGCTGCGTGGGCTACGTGGGCTGCGTGGGCTGCACGGGCTGCATGGGCCGTGCGCCCCGCGTGGCTTCGGCGGAGCCGGGGAAGCGCACACCTCTGACGCCCCGCCCCTTCCCGCCCCGCCCGCCGGCCCCGCCCCGCCCGCCGGCCCCGCCCCGCCCGCCGGCCCCGCCCCGCCCGCCGGCCCCGCCCCGCCCGCCGGCCCCGCCCCGCCCGCCCCGCCCGCCGGCCGGCCTCCGCGAGCTGTTCTGAAAGTGACCCTGGGCCGGGCGGCGGGCGGCGGGCGCGGGCCGGGCGGCGGGAACCATGACAGAAGATGACCGAGGCGGCGCTGGTGGAGGGCCAGGTCAAGCTGCGGGACGGCAAGAAGGTGCGGGCGCGCGGCGGGCGGGGGCGGGCGGGCGCGGGCGGCCGCTCACGCCCCCTGTCCCCGCAGTGGAAGAGTAGGTGGCTGGTGCTGCGCAAGCCGTCGCCGGTGGCAGGTGAGCGGGCTGGGCGGGCCGGGCTGGGCGCGGGGCGCGGGCGCCGGTGGCCTCCTGCGCTGGGCGGCGGAGCGCGGCCAGCTCCCCGAAATAGCCGGCGCCGGGGCTGAGGCTGTAACCGGAGAGCGCGGCGGCCTGGCCTCCGCCGCCGGGACCGGACCCACCGCGGCCGGTGCGGGGCTGAGCGCAGTGTCAGCCCCAAGGCCCGGGCGACAACCCCTTTCCGGAGGCGGACTGCGCCCGCGGGGGTGCGAGTGCGAACCGGCTGCCCTCCGACCCCCAGGGACCCACAGAATGACCACTGAGCCAGGGCCTGGAGCCGAGGGGTGGGGCCTGGCCCTCCCACCTGCCCCGCGGCCCCCCACCTGCCCCGCGGCTCTCCACCTGCCCCACGGACCCCCCACCTGCCCCAGGTAGAGCAGGGGCCGGGCTGGGGTGGGAGCAGGGGTGCTTCTGAGAAAGGGGTCACCTGGTGTGGGGGCACAGCCCTGGAGGAGAGAATGGCCCCCGCCCCCCAAGGCGGCACCCCAGCCCGAAGCCGGGCATCTCCCCCTTCAGCAGTGACTGGGCCAGTTGGGAAGCTGGCGCCGGCTGCAGCTGCTGGTGGAGACAGGTGCCCGGAGCCGCCCGGCAGGCTCTGTGTGGGATGCTGGGTGCACCGCACAGTGGGGCCTGCCACAGGCTTCCAGGAGCCTCGGGCTGTTGCTTCCCAGAGAGGGTGTGGGGTGCCCTCCTGGTCTCCTGCGCCCCCTCCTCCGTCCCTTCTTCAGAGCCTGCTCCGGGTACCTCGCGGGTGCAGTGCAAGGCCCGCTTTTGGCCGGGCTCACTCCCTGCCGGCCTTGCCGCCCCTCTGGGGCCTGGCTCCCTGCCAGGGGGACTCGCCGCCTCTCCCGCGGCCCCTGCGCCTGGTGCCCTGTCCCGGGAACTGCAGGGAGGCCCTTCGGGGAGGGCGTGGGGCTGGGAGACAGGGAGAGCCCCAGCCAGGCGAGGGCAGGCAGGGCACAGGCCCATGTGCTGGTGAAGGGCTTCAGCCAGCTGTGGTGTGCTGGGCCCGTGCAGACCTGGGGGGGTCCCCCTGGAAGAGCAGCCCTGGAGTTGGTCTTTGTCTGGGGGGGGTGGGGGGAGCAGTGGTTTCAGCCCGTGGTGGCCTTCTTGCCAGTGTCCGCTGTCTGAGCGTGAGCATGGGTCTGGGGGTGCAGGGGGAGTGTACAGGCCCCCAAAGAGGCAGAATCATGGAGCTCAGGGTCCCCAGTGCCGGAGCCGCAGGGAGCAGCCGCTGCGGGAGCCCAGGGCGGAGCTGCTGGAGAGGAGCGGGCAGGACACTGGGGCCCTCGGGTCCAGGGTCTCCCCTCTGGGTGACGTCCACCCTGTTGGGCATGAGAACTGCAGGCATCTTACAGACCGAGGCAGAGGCTCCCGCCGAGCCCCCTGTGCGCGGCCCTGCCCCCCCCCATGTGCCGGGTGCTGGGGCCGCGACCCATCCAGCCCCCTCCCTGCCTGTCCTGAAGACCAGCTCCCCCAGGGGCTCTGGGGCGGGGAGCAGGTTCCATCCCTGAGGACTTCACAGCTGAGACCCCCGATCCTGGTGAGGCGACACGGGGAGCCTGGGAAGGAGGGGGGTCAGTCCTGCCCTCGAGTTTGTCCCGGGAGGGCCCGCGGACACTAAGAGGCGGCAGGGTGCGGCGCGAAGGGCACCTTGCTTGTCTCCCGGGCGAGGAAGGGCCGCACCTAGGGAAGCGGACGGGGAGAACCTGCCCCACGGGCCCTAAGGCTTCGTGGGCGTGTCCCTGGCCTCAGCCTGTCCTGGCGGGGATGCGTGCCTGGTCCCTCTGTGGCCGGGCCCACGCCTGGTGGCGGGCAGCGTCTCCCTTCCTCCAGGCTGAGGCTCAGGATGGTGGGAGGGGGTGTCGTGTGCGGCCTGGAGATGAGGCGTCCAGAGGCACTTCCGGAGCAGAGCATTGGGTGGCTCCCGGCCCACCACGCTCAGGGGTCCCTCTTACCTCGTCCTGTGTGGGTGCCCTGGGGGCTTCGTCCAGCCCGGAGAAGGGCCTCGGGCATTATTATAGGCATAGCCTGCCCCCAGCCCCCAGCCCCCAGCCCCACAGCCCTGCTGCCCCGTGGCAGGCTGCCCTGTCTCCCCGGGTCTGTGCTGAGGCGGGTGCCCGAGCAGCCTCGCCTCGTGGGCAGCCTGCCGGGGTGGGACCTGCTGGGCGAGGGGCTGGGAGCCCCACTGCTCTCGGCAGCACCTGCGGCTGCACAGCTGCCAGGGACGGAGCCTCCCAGGGCCTCCCGGGGGTTGGCGCTGTGGTGGGTCCGGGCTGGTGGTGAGCGGAGGGTCTCCTGGCCTTGGGAGCTCTGTGCCCACAGGAATGGGCGGGACGTCTGGGTCCCGGCCAGGCAGGCAGCCTGAACAATGTGGGTGCAGCCGGGGCCCCTCAGCTCAGATCTGGCTCTGCTCACATGGGGTGCTCCCTGCCCAGACTGGGGGGGGGGGGCGGTGGCACGGGCCGGGAACCCGGAGCCTGTGTGCCCCCAATGCCTGTGTGAGCCCGCACGCCCTCCACGCCCAGGTGCACAGCCTGAACCCGGTCCTTCCTGCACCAGCCAGTGAGCGGGCCAGTGCGGCACCTGCAGGCCAGCCCGGCCAGTGGCCCCCAAGCCCACGCGCCCCACCCCCTGCCGCACCATCAGCAGGTCCCCTGGCTCCAGCAGCTGCTCCCCCGAAGACACCGCCTCAAGGTCACTGTCAGGGCAAGTCCAGCTGCTGCTCCTCCCGCCTCCATGCCGGCTCCGGCCTTGTCGGCGTGGGGACCCCCATCTCCAGCAATTCGGGCTCTGGTCTTCGCGGCAGGCCCCCGCCCCCCACGGAGTTGGGAGGCTCTCTTCCCAGATGCCCCCTCCCTGCTGTAAAGGCCTTTGCGAGCTCATGACTCCACGGTTATTTTTACATTCAGCTGCTGGGGGCACGCCGCCTGCTGCCCCACAGGCCTCTCTGGCTCACGTGTCCGGGACAGCACCCCAGCTCGGCCCCTGCCCCACTGGCCCCAGCATCCCTTCCCTCTCCTCTCCCTCATCCTGCCTCCAGGAGGGCCTGTGAGTGAGGCTCTCTGGACCTGTCGCCGTGGTGACCTCAGGCGGCCCAGCCAGCGCCTCTCTCCTGAGCAGCTGCCGGAGCTGGAGGCTCTGTGGTCACCCGCGTCCCCTCTCCACACGCGGCCAGGCCAGGCCCCTTGGCTTAGAGCCCGCAGGCTCCCTGGGGCGTTGGAATGAGGCTCTAGCCTGCCTCTCCAGGCCCCCGACCTAAACGCCTGATCTGGGACCACTCTTCCCCTATCCCTCATGCCGGCCCAGCCCTCTGGGTCCCTGCCTCTGAGCCTTTGCACTGGCTGTTCCCTCCAGCACCATGCTGTTCCTTGTGGGGCTGCTGGGCTGACTCCTTCCATCACTCAGAAGTCAACGTCTGTTCTCTGACCCTGAGCCCAGGTGCACCGCCCTCGCTGCCGTCAGTGCCTGTCCCTGCCCATCACCTCCCTCACGGTTCCTCCTCTTATCCTGCTCAGTGCCTGACTGCTGGGCTGTCCCCTGGGCCCCCAGGCTGCCCTGAGCAGAAGGAGGGCTAAGGGGAGGCGGGGAGGCTGTGGGGCAGAGGGGGGGTGAGAGTGGGCCCCCAGGGGACCAGTGAGGGACTTTCAGGGTCCCGACAGGAGCAGGGCCCTTTGCCTTTCCCACCCCGAGACCAGTCCCCTACTGCCCCCTCCCTGCAGGGCTGGGGCGGGCTAGCCTGGGGCAGGCCACGTGGGCAGGCTGCACCCTTCCCTGTGTTTAGGGACCTGCTAGCCCCGTGCTCGCCTGTGGGGTGGCGATGCCAAGGGCTCCCGTGTGACGGGGGCCCAGTCAGGGCCTCGGGGCGGGGGGTGCCCATTTCTCAGGTGGACAGAGAGGCTCCCAGCGCTGAGTGGGCGGGGGGGCTGCTGTGAGGAGAGCACGGGAGGTGGGGGGGGGGCTGTCCCTGGCCTGCTCCCCGGCAACTGCCTGCCCTGCGCTTCCCCCCGCCCCTCCCCCCCCCCGGGAGTCTTCCCCACGGTCTCCTGCTGGCCTTCCTGCGGTCACTGCTCCCTCCTGTCCTGGCGTCTCTGGGCTCTAGAGACACATTGGGGGACATTTCCATGGACACACGCCTTTCTGCTGCCGTGTGACTGACTCCGGGCCACACTTGGGAGAGAACATGCTGGAACCTCTGATGGGTTCTGATTTCCTTCTTTATTTTCTCAAAATGGGAGATCTTTGCAGTTCCTGGTGGAAGCATCTGAACACAGTGGCCAGGTCTTGAGCAGGAGGCGAGGCCCCAGCTCTGTCCCCGCCGTGAGGCTGTGAGCGTGGGTTTGCGGGGACACAGCCACCTGCTGTCACCCCTCGGGCGGAGGGCGCAGCGGGGACGGAGGCTGCGGTGGGCAGTGGCCTCGCTGTCGCTCAGGCCCCCTTGCTCTGAGGCTGGGACCAAGGTTGGAGCCAGGCTGGGCAGGAGCCAGCCAGCACCGCGGCTCATTCCCGGCAGCGTCAGGGGCAGGGACAGGGACAGGGGCAGGGGCAGGGACAGGGGCAGGGACAAGGGCAGGGACAGGGGCCAGGGGCAGGGGCAGTGGCAGGGGGCAGGGGCAGGGGCAGGGGCAGGGGCAGGGGTCAGGGGTCAGGGGCAGGGGCAGGGGCCAGGGACCAGCGGCAGGGGCAGGGGCAGGGGCAGGGGGCAGGGGCAGGGACAGGGGCAGGGGGCAGGGGCAGGGGCCAGGGACCAGCGGCAGGGGCAGGGGCAGTGTTCGCCCACGTGGGGTTGGCGCTGTAGGTCAGGGATCAAAGCGGCAGCGCCCCTGCCCTGCTCCCCAGGCGATGTCTCGCGCTTTCCTGCAGGATTCGGGGGGCCACCCACTTAAACGGGACGCTGCGCCCCAACCAAAGACTGGGGGAGGGGTGGGGCTGCGCTGGAGGCAGGGTGTTCTGGGGCCACACGGAGGTGCAGCGGCGCTGGTGGCTCGGTGGCTGAGCGTCGCTACACCTGTCCCCACCCTGCTAGCCAGCTGCCGGCTTTCCCGTTGGAACAGGCGGGGGGACCCCAGCACACGAGGCGGAATGGCTGCGTGGCTGGCTCGGGGTCACCCCGAGAACCCAGGACTCCCTGGGGCGGGTGCTGGCTGGCGCCCTGACGCCCCGCCCGCCCCCCGCAGACTGCCTGCTGATGCTGGCCTACAGGGACCGGGCGGAGCGCGCCAAGGGCCTGCGGGAGCGCAGCAGCCTGACGCTGGAGGACATCTGCGGCCTGGAGCCCGGCCTGGCCTACGAGGGCCTGGCCCACACGCTGGCCATCGTCTGCCTGTCGCAGGCCGTCATGCTGGGCTTCGACAGCCGCGAGGCCATGTGCGCCTGGGACGCCCGCATCCGCTACGCCCTCGGCGAGGGTGAGTGGCCCTGGGCCTGGCGGGTGTCTCGGGGGCGGGCTCAGAGGGTGGAGATGACGCAGGGCCGGGCAGGCTGCTGTCACCCTCCCTGGGGACTGGTCCCCCAGGGTGCACCCCTCTCCGAGGTGGGATGAGTGTGCTCAGCACCAGGGAGACCCCTAACCGAGAAGGGAGGCCCCTGTTGCCAGGCGGCTGTGAGGCAGCCCGGGCGCTGCAGCAACTCCCTGAGCCTCAGTTTCCCCGTCTTTGAAACGGGCTGCTTCCTGAGGGAGAGTCCGTGAGGAGCCGCCCCGGAGCCAAGCCCGGCTGTGGGTGGCAGGAATGGGCAGGGCAGCCACTCCGAGGGCTTGCCCGGCTTGAAGGCCAGGGAGGTGAGGGCAGCCACGGGGCTGGTGCTGCCCTCTGCCCTGCCCTCTGCCCCTGCCCCTGCCCCACTGCTGCCCTATCATGCCCTCTCCCTGCCCTCTGCCCCCGCTGCTGCCCTCTCCCTGCCCTCTGCCCCGCTGATGCCCTCTCCCTGCCCTCTGCCCCCGCTGATGCCCTCTCCCTGCCCTCTGCCCCGCTGATGCCCTCTCCCTGCCCTCTGCCCCCGCTGATGCCCTCTCCCTGCCCTCTGCCCCGCTGATGCCCTCTCCCTGCCCTCTGCCCCCGCTGATGCCCTCTCCCTGCCCTCTGCCCCCGCTGATGCCCTCTTCCTGCCCTCTGCCCCGCTGATGCCCTCTCCCTGCCCTCTGCCCCCGCTGATGCCCTCTCCCTGCCCTCTGCCCCGCTGATGCCCTCTCCCTGCCCTCTGCCCCCGCTGATGCCCTCTCCCTGCCTGGCTCAGTGCACAGGTTCCCCGTGACGGTGGCTCCGGGCACCAAGCTGGAGAGCGGCCCTGCCACCCTCCACCTCTGCAACGACATGCTGGTGGTGGCCAGGGCCGTGCCCCCGGCCGTCGCGGGGCAGTGGAAGCTGTCGGACCTGCGGCGCTACGGGGCCGTGCCCCACGGCTTCATCTTGGAAGGCGGGACCAGGTGTGGCTACTGTAAGTCTGCGGCCAGGGGCCTGCCCCGCCTCCCCCGGCCTCCACCCCAGGTCACCCCCGCTTTGCCGGCGGCTGGGGACCGGCCAGGGCGCTGGGTGCTGATCCGACCCTGGGGACGGGCCCTGCGGCGGAGGGTGAGGAGGGCCCCCGCAAAGCTGCCGGAGGCGCCGTGCCTTGGGGTCCCAGGATGGCCCTGCGTCCGAGGCCGCTGTGTCGGAGTTCAAGTTCAGATTTAATGAGAAGAAAGCGCCCTCACACACGGGGACCCCCCCCCCCCCCCGGGCAGGGAGGATGGAGGACTGCCCGGCCCCGGAGGAGGCCAGGCCAGCTCCCAGGGCAGGTCTGGAGGGGAGCGGAGGGTGTGAGGCCTGGCCGCTGCGGGGCGGACCTGGGCCTCGGGGGCTCTGGGCCGCCTGCCTGGCTGCGCCGAGGTCTGGCTGGCATGGCTGGGGTGTGGGCATGGCTCCTGGGGGATGTGGCCCTGCTGTGGCCTTGGGGTGACGGGTGACAGCTGCTGCCGGGGGCCTGGAGCCCCTTCTCTCCTCCACCAAGAGGAGAGGTTGCCAGGTCGCCGGGAGCCCCCGCAGACGTGTGTGAGGTGGCATCTGGGCGGTGCAGGGGGGAGGCAGGGCCCGGGGAGGTGCCAGCGGTGGTCGCGCTGGGGGGCGGGTTCCCAGCAGCTGTGGGGGGAGGGCCTGTGGGTTCCTGGCCCCTTAACCAGGTGGTGATTGAAGGGGGCGCGGGAGGGGCAGTGGGGTGTGAGGAGGGGTGAGGTGAGGGTCCCAGGGTGGGGGTGCAGCCTGGGGCCCCTCCTGGCGCCAGCCCGTCTAGTGCAGGGGTCTGGGCAGCCTGGGTCGCGGCCCCCCGCCCCCCACCCCCCGGCAGCGGACGAGGGACGTTGGTGAGTCGCAGTCAGAGAACAGGAACCCTCAGGGGGTCAGGGTCCAGCGAGGAGGTCGAGGCCCCGGCTCTGAGGCCCCATCACTTCTGACCTGTGGCTCCCGCTCTGGGGTTGGGGGGGCCGGGCTGGTGCCACCCCAGCGCGATGCTGGGGCGAGTGTCCAGATGGCGCGGGGACACCCAGCCGGGGGCGAGGGGAGGGGGCGACGCACTGGCCTGTGCGGACCCCATCCTGCAGGAGGAACCCGGGGCGGGCAGCCCCCACACTTGCCCGTCCGAGTGCGGGACCTGCCTGGTGGCCCAGGGCCCGGGAGCCTCACCCCTCCCTCCAGCTGGAGGCGTTCCCATTCGGCCCAGGGTCCCGGATGGACGGTGCGACCGTCTGCAGATCGCTCCCCCCTCGCCTCCGCTCGCCTTTCCTCCTGTTTCCTCCTCTGCTCCACGGGGCGCTGTACCCACTGGGTTGGGGGGACTCGGCCTCGGGGGAGCCCTCCCCCCGGGAGCCCGTGGGCAGCGGGGCCAGCGCCTGGAGGGCCAGCGAGAGGTCAGGGAGCGCCCGTCCAGGAGCCTCGGCCAGCAGCCGCCTGGCCCGCAGCGGGGCGCTGGCAGACGCGGAGGAATGCGGCGCCCGGCGCCCCTGTAATGTGGTTTTTTATAGTCGGGGGACTGACTGTGCCCGGCGGCTGCCAGCTGCCCGGAGCTCGGATTAGAGGCCGGGCCCTTGGTGGGCGCAGCGGGCGGGGGAGCCCCGGTGGGGGCCCCTCTGGGCCTCAGCTTTCCCGGCTCAGCAGCAGGTCACAGGTGGGGCCTTGCCTCGGACCCAGGGTACCGACCCCGTGCCGGGCCCTCCGCACCGTGGCGCTGCCAGGGGTGGGGCTGCCCGGCGCCAGGGACCTTCCCTCCGGAGCACGTGCCTTTCTCTGGGCAACGGCAGCGCCTGGGCCCGGGCATTCCTGTGCGCTGAGGCCGCCGCCGCCCCGCCCGCATGACGCGTCCCATTCACTGGCAGGAGGGATTTCATTCACCCGGCGGCGCTGACTCACCCACCTGCCCTCTGCCCAGGCGCCCCCTCTGCCCCAGGTCCCCCCTCTGCCAAGGCACCCCCTCTGCCCCAGGTCCCCCCTCTGCCCAGGCGCCCCCTCTGCCCAGGTCCCCCCTCTGCCCCAGGTCCCCCCTCTGCCCCAGGTCCCCCCTCTGCCCAGGTGCCCCCTCTGTCCACCCCTGGGGCTGGGATCCCCACCGGGCCCTTCCTTTGCCGGGAGGGAGCCCACAGGCCCTCAGCCTGCACCTGTACACAGGGCCGGGCGTGCGGGGCCGGCGCTGGCTGGTGGGCAGGGGCCGGTTCTTCTAGGCGCAGGCCAGCACCTCCTCACCACTCAGGACCAGGGGCAAGGGGACAGGTGTGGAGCCCGACGCTAAGTCTCCGCCCTTCCTGGGGGTGGGCCCTGCTCCAGGCAGCCCTTTCCCCCCAGAGGAACTGGAGATGTGGGGGGGCTGCTGGGCTCCCCGTGCAGCCAGGACACCGGCTAGCTCCTCCTGTGGCCACCAGCCGCTGGAGCCCCTGTGCCCACGGGGAGGCCCCCCCATTCCTGTCACACAGGAGGGGTGCGCGCTGGCGTGGCTGGTCCCCAGGGCTCCGGAGCTGTGAGACTCACCCCGGCAGGGGGCGAGGGTACAGGGGACGCTCCTGACAGGGGCCTCCAGGCTCTGCTCAGGGCTTCCTCCTGCCAGCCCACCCCCGCCCAGGGTGCCGCCCGCTGTGGGGGCCGGGCTGACGGGCTGTCCCCGCAGGGGCTGGAGTCTTCTTCCTGTCCTCTGCCGAGGGGGAGCGGATCAGCTTCCTGTTCGACTGCATCGTCCGGGGCATCTCCCCGAGCAAGGGCCCCTCTGGGCTGCGGCCGGTTCTCCCAGGTGCGTGGGGCGCCGTCCCAGCGGGAGGGTCCCTAGGCCTCTGCCCTGTCCCCGCTCCGCTGGGCCCTGGGCACAGGCCTCCTCCTCCGGCTGAGCCGGGCGGACACCGGGCCCCGCTTCTGGCAGGGACAGCGGGGACAGGAGTGGTCAGCCAGAAGCCCCGACCCGGACGGGCCCCCTGAGGTCGCGGGGACGGAGGGCTGGAGGCGGGTGGGCAGGGGCTGCACCGCGGGCCACACCTGCGTCGCCTTCCCGGCTGTGGCCTGGCTCCCTCCTTCCCGAGCCGGCCCGGGGCTCAGCCGGCTCGCTGGGCCCGCAGCGCCCTCTGCTGGCGCCGTCCTGACGTGCAGCCCCGGGCGCGGTGCGGTGCAGGGGTGTGGACGGCGGGGTCGCCCGTGGCCTGCGTGGCGTTGGGGCTGCACCAGGGCGCATGGGGCCCTGACCGTGCCGGGCTCACCTTGCGTCCTGGGTGGCGCGTGGGCCGTGGCGGGGGTCGGGGGGTCAGGAGGCTGGGGCTGCCTCTTGTGGTTCCTCTGCCGCAGACGCCGGCCCCGGGGCCCCCGCCACCGCGGAGGAGCGAGTGGCCCAGGAGGCCCTGGAGGCCCTGCAGCTGGAGAAGCGGCTCAGCCTCTTGTCCCACTGCGGCCGGCCGGGCAGCGGAGGTACCGCCCGCGGGCTGGGGAGGCGGGGTGGGCCTTCGCGACCTCCGAGCCCTCGCCCCTCCCCCCTCGCGCTCGCCGTCCTTTCCCTGGTTCATCCCCGACTCCCGGTGCCCAGCACCAGGTGCCACGGGGCCGAGGCCCCAACTAACGGGCTCAGGGCGCCGCCGCGCGTGGGGAGGGAGGCGGCCGGGGACGTTCCGGCGGCGAGCGCCCAGCGCCTCTCCCTCCGGCTCAGGGGACGACCGCAGCCTGTCCAGCTCCTCGTCGGAGGCCAGCCACTCGGACGTCAGCGCCAGCAGCCGGCTCGCCGCGTGGCCGGAGCCGTCCTCGTCCTCCGCCAGCGCGTCGCAGGAGGGGCCCGGGCTGCCGGCTTCCGCCCTCGCCCTCGGGGAGGCCGCGCCGGGCGCCTCCAGGCCGCCGCCCAGGCCGCTGCGGCCGCGGCAGCTGCAGGAGGTGGGCCGCCAGAGCTCCTCGGACAGCGGCATCGCCACGGGCAGCCACTCCTCCTACTCGGGCAGCTGCTCGTCCTGCGCGGGGAGCAGCCTGGACGTGTGGCGCGCGGGCGACGAGTTCGGCTCGCAGCTCAGCCTGCCGCCGGCGGCGGGGGCGCCCGAGCCCCGCCTGTGCGCCTGCCCGCCCGGGACCGCGGAGTACCAGGTGCCCGGCGCCCCGCGGCCCCACTACGACACGCCCCGCAGCCTGCGCCAGGCCCCCCGGGACCGGGCCCCGGCGGCGCAGGGCGGCCTGGGCGACAGCGCAGCCGGGGACCCGGGCGGCCCGACGTCCGCGGGGTGTCCCTCTGGCTGGCTGGGCGCGAGACGGCGGGGCCAGGAGACGGAGGCCCCCGGCAGCGAGGCGGCGCCGCCCGGCCCGGCCCCTCGAGAGCCCTGGGAAGCAGGCGGCCTCCGCGCGGGGCCCCCTCCGGCTTTCTTTGCCCCGTGTCCGGTCTGCGGGGGACTCAAGGTAAACCCCCCTCCCTGAACAGGACAGGAGGACGCGGCCTCCGCGGGGCGGCCCTTTGCCGTTCGGTGACCCCGGCAGCGTGCGGCTCAGCGGGGAGCGCAACCACCCCAGGGCCGGCCTTTGGGGCGTCGGGGCCGCAAGGGGGTGTTGCCGCCGCTGGCGAACCCGCAGGACCGGGTGGTCCCACCGGCGCTGCTGGAAGTGCCTCCTGGATTCCAGCGGAGGCGGCAGGAGGGGCGGGGCGGGGGTGGGGGGGGCGGGCCCCCAGGCCTGGCCCTGCTCGGCCCAGAGGCGCCGCCCACCCGCCCGCTGCCTCCTCGGACAGCCCCGCCCGCTGCCCGGTCACTGCCCGGTCGGGTCCCCTCCCCCGTCGCGCAGGCACCGCCCGCAGTGAAGTCCCCGGTCAGCTCCATTCACGCGTCGCGTCTGGGAACGTGAGCCCGAGACAGCCTTGCGGCGCGTCCGAGTGTAGGGCGAACCTTCCTTGTCCCCGCCTCCTGCTCGGACCCGGACCCACACCCACACCCACACCCACAGGCGGCCTGTCCTGTGGGGAGGAAACTGAGGCTCGGGAGGCGCAGGGACTGTGGGGCTGGCCCTCCTGACTCTGGACCGCCCTTCCGCTCACTCCACACCAGCTGCGTCCTGGATGGTCCGGCAGGGGCGGGGGCAGGGCCTGGACACCTGCTGTGGCCAGCCTGGCGGGGCCCAGCTGTACCAGCTGCAAAAGGGCTGGCGGGCGGCGCTCAGACGCAGGGGGGCCGCGCTTCGGGCCTGTCCCTCTGCGACTGTCCTGGGTCCTGGGCCCTGGGCCTGTGACCCCGCTCCTGCCGGTGCCCTCGAGGCCAACTGCCGCCTGCATGGAGTGCGCTGTCTGCCCTCGGCTGTGCGTTCGCGCTGCGATTTCAGAGGCACCGCAAGCGGCCTGTGCCCGTGGATTCTGGACTCTGGGTGGCGTGTCCCTCCTCCGGAATCACCGTCGGGCCAAGTGCTCACCGTTACTGTCCGCTTCATACCTTCACTGTCGGCCGAAGGCGGTTGTTGCTCTTTTACATTTTTAAACCTGACAGTTTGTAATGAATTCTTGGACCGGAAATAAAAGGTTCTTTTCTTATCACCTCGTCCTGTTTCGTGTGCCCAGCGCTCCCCACCCCGCCCACCGGCTCCGCAGGGATCAGAGCGCCTGTCCAGCCGCTTAAGGCCTCAGTGTGCTGCATGTGGAAATGAGTGGCGGCTTCAGACAGCCTCTGGGGCTCATGTGTGCACACGTGTGCATTGTGGTGTGTTACGTGTGCATGTGTGTGCAGCTGTGTATTGGATGTGGCATGCAGCTGTGTGGTGTGTGTGCACACATATGTATATGCACCTCTCTGTGTGCACTTGTGGTGTGTGACATGTCCATGTGCATGCAGCACACATGCATGTTTTGTGCATTTGTGTACATTGTGCATGTGTATGGTCTGTATGGCATGTACACATATGATATGCGGTCTCTGCGTGTTCACTGGAGGCCACAGTGAGGTCCTCAGAGGCCCGGGGATGCAGGCAGGTGGCTGCCCTCGCTCCAGGCTCTCCCGGGGGTGGTGGAGCTCCAGGGACCCCACCACGGTCTCCACTGCACGTCCTGTCCTGTCACCCCCTTCCACCCTCATTTACACCCAGTGGGATGGGGAGTGGTGGGCCCTGCCCACTGCAGGTGGGAAAGGCGGGCGTTGGGACAGAGCTGGACTCTCCTATTGGCCAGGGGGGCGGGGGGCAGAAGTCACTCCACCTGTCTGAGCCTCAGTTTCCTCCTCCACAGCAGGGCCAGCAGGCCTGGCCTCCCTGGGAACACGGAGAGGGGGCAATGAGATCACAGGTGTTGTTAGAGGCCTGTTAGCAGAATTATTACAAACACGGCCAACATCACCTCCACCCAACAGGGAACCCGCAGGCCTCCGCAAAAACACGGGCTGTGAGCTACAGCTGCCAGCGAGCAGGGAGTGACCTGTAGGGCTGGGCTCAGTCCTGACAAAATCCCACAGGGCCTCTGTCCATGAGACCCGTGTCCACAGACAGGGCCAGCATCGATCTGGCCACAGCAGACTGAGGCCCCAGAGGTTCAGTGAGTTACCTTCTTTGCCCTAACATTAACCTTAATGATAACCATAACCATAACCCTAACACTAACCCACACCCTAACTCTAACCCTAAACCTGACCCTAACCCTAACCCAAAACATAACCCTAACCCGAGCCTTAAACCTAAACCCTAATCCTAACCCTAACCCTAACCCTAGCCCTAACCCAAACCCTAACCCTAACCCTAGCCCTAGCCCTAACGCTAATCCTGACCCTAACCCAAACCCTAACCCTAACCCTAACCCTATAGTTGCCAGCAAGCAGGGAGTGACCCGTAGGGCTGGGCTCAGTCCTAATAAAATCCCATGGGGCTTCTATCCTTGAGTCCCGTGTCCACAGAACGGGCCAGCGTCACTCTGGCCACAGAAGACTGAGGCCCCAGATGTTCAGTGAGTTACCTTCTTTGCCCTAACATTAACCTTAATGATAAACGTAACCCGAAACCTAACCCTAACCCTAACCCTAGCCCTAACCCTAACACTAATCCTGACCCTAACCCTAACCCACACCCTAACCCTAAACATAACCCTAACCCTAGCCCTAGGCCTAACCCTAACCCACACCCTAACCCTAACCCTAAACATAACCCTAACCCTAACCCTAACCCTAGCCCTAAACCTAACCCTAGACCTAACCCTAGCCCTAACCCTTACCCTGACCCTAGCCCTAACCCTAGCCCTAACCCTAACCCTAATCCTGACCCTAACCCTAACCCACACCCTAACCCTAACCCTAACCCTAACCCTAGCCCTAGGCCTAACCCTAACCCTAACCCACACCCTAACCCTAACCCTAAACATAACCCTAACCCTAACCCTAACCCTAGCCCTAACCCTAACCCTGGCCCTAACCCTAACCCTAGCCCTAGCCCTAGCCCAAGCCCTAGCCCTAACCCTAACCCTAACCCTAGCCCTAACCATAATACTGACCCTAACCCTAACCCACACCCTAAACCTAGCCCTAACCCTAACCCTAGCCCTAACCCTAGCCCTAACCATAATACTGACCCTAACCCTAACCCACACCCTAAACCTAGCCCTAACCCTAACCCTAGCCCTAACCATAATACTGACCCTAACCCTAACCCACACCCTAAACCTAGCCCTAACCCTAACCCTAACCCTAACCCTAACCCTGGCCCTAACCCTAACCCTAGCCCTAGCCCTAACCCTAACCCTAGCCCTAACCCTAACCCTAACCCTAGCCCTAACCCTCACATCCTCACCCAAGGAGGGAGGGACCCTTCATGGGAATGGCCTCTGACCCTGTGGCCTTTGGGGCTCTTGGGGGCCAGGCATTTCATACCTCGGGCTCCCCTTGGGTCCCAGGATGGCCCAGGGAGGTGGGGCCACCAGCACAGCCTTTTGGTCCCTCCCTCCCTCCCTCCCTCCCTCGAGTGAGCACTGCCGCTCCGCTCCTGCCCAGGGCGGGTGGGCCAAGCGGGGCTTCCTGCCAGGGACAGGGCTGGGGGCACCCAGAGGACGGACCTCCTCAGGAGTCCTGAGCCCTGTCCCCCGACTCCCCTGCCCTCTGGCCCCCAGGGAGGGACGCATGCGGCTCATCCCCAGCACATGCTGTGCCCCCACAGCGCAGGGTTTGATAGGCACCTGCAGGACTAGCCTGGAAGCAGGTCCGGGGGAGGGGGGGCTCCGAGGGCAGGGGGCCTGTGTGGGTGCCCGCTCCTGGAGGCCAGTGGGCTGGCCGCCCTGGATGTGGAAGATCAGGTCCCCGGGCAAGGCGTGAGCGCACCCAGGGCTCCTGTACACAGGCGGTCTGCAGCCTGGCCTGGACCGGGGTGGGGTGGGGGGATGCGCGGGGGGTGGGGTGGGGAGTGGGGGAGTATATGCTGAGCCTGGCAGCACCTCGCCTTCCCAGCGAGCAGGCTGGGCACCTCGCCAGCCCCCAGCCCCGCCTCGACGCCCCACTGCTGGGCTGCCCTCTCCAGGACGCTGTCCGGCCCCTGCCCTGCCCCTCCCGGGGCAACTCCTACAGGGATCGGGTGCCAGGCAGGGCCGCCTTCCCTCCCTCCTGGTCAGAGCCCCTGCTTGGGGCCACCAGCGCCTTCCTTCTCTGCTCTGTCTGCACCTGGAGGAGGCGCGGGTGGCGGCTGCAGCCAGAAAGCCAGTCCAGCTCACCTGGGGCGGGTGGGCCTGGGCCGATCCTCTCCCCTCGGGGCCTGTGGGTGCTGGGGGGCGCGGGGACAGGCGACTCCAGGGGCACACGGAGAGGGGCCCAGGCTGGTCTCCCCTGTGGGTGGCCTGGCCCCCTGTCCTGCGTCACTCTTCCGGTCAGCGTCCTGGCTCCGCGGGGTGAGGGGTGGGAACAGGCGATGCTGACCCAGCTCTCTCTGGTCTAGGGAGCCGCGGCCTCGTCCCCTGCGCCCCCCACGCACCCAGGTAGGCTCGGCCTCAGTCCCAGCTCTGCACGCGGGACGGGAGGGGCGGTCACAGCGGCTGCAGGGACGGCCCAGCCAGGGCACCTGCACCTGAGAGGGCCGGGTGGTGGGCAGCGCGCCACAGCCTGGGCAGGAGCGCGGGGCTGCTGGGGAGGGGGCCTGGGCCACGTGGTCAGTCCTGCCCCAGCCAGGCCGGCAGGGCGGTCGTCTGCACCTGGCAGCCTGCTACTTGGGGCCCTGCCCTGAACCCCAGGGGGCAGTTTCGTGGACGGTGGAGGGGACTTGGTGTGCCTGAGGCCATCCTGGAGGAGGTGTCACTGTGGATGGACATGGGGGTTCAGGGGAGGGGCCCCTGAAACCTGGAGTAGGCAGTCACCCGGGGTTAGCCCGGGGCCGGGGCAGGGTGGGGTGTCCTGCCTGGGAGGAGCTGGGCGCGGGGACCTGAGGAGGGAGTGGCCGGGAGGGTGGTTGGGGTTAGGGTGGTGGGTGGGTGGCATGCAGGGGCCAGAGACAGAGGGTATGGTCACTGGGCTGCAGTGGGCATTGCAGGGGTGGGGGTGGGGCACCCTTGTCAGAAGCCCGGGGGTGAAGGTCAGGGAGGGACGTGGGTGGGGTCAGGACCCCCTAAGCCGGACCAGGCCCTGGAGGAGTGAAGGGGGGAGCTCTTTGCTGCACTCGGGCCGGCTCAGCCCTCGGCCCCCCGGGACTCACAGCCCTGTCCCTGCAGGAGGCGCGGCGACCACCTATGTGAACATCCCTGCCAGCCCCTCCTCCACGAAGCAGCTGCACTACCTGGGCCTGGAGCTCCCGGAGGCAGGCGCGGGCGTCCGAGGTGGGTCCCCCATGGGCCCCTGGGAGTGAGGGCCTTACCCTGGCACCTGGCTGCCAGCCACCCTGTCCTTCCTCCTGCTGAGCTGCGCTCCCGCCCAGGAGCCCCCCGCATCCCCCCCCCCCCCGCTTCCGGCTCAGGCCCTGCTGGGTGGAGGGCAAGGGTAGGACCCCCAGCCCTGCGCCCTGTCCCGCCGAGGCCCCTGCGGGAGGAGCGGCTTCCTGGGGCCCCTGGGCCAGCTCACCGGGGCCGCTTCCAGGGGCCAGCACCTCCGGCTACGCGCAGATCGACCTGGCGGCCACGGCGGCGGCCCAGCGGGCGGGGGCCCAGCACGCACAGGCCCGCGAGGAGCGGCTGGCCCAGCTGGAGCCCAGGAGGAAGGGGGCCCCTCGCTGAGCGGCCTCGCCCTCGTGACTGCACGGCCGTGGCTGAGCAGTGGCGACCGGGGGCCCGGCAGCCAGCCTCCCGGGGCCTGTGCCCATCCCCGAGGTCTGAGGTCCGTGTCTCACGGCCTGCTGGCCCCAGGGGGGCATGGCTGGTGCCCGGGCCCCAGGGCTGCGCTACCGATGGCCCTGGGATGCGACGGCCCCTTCCTTCCGAGGTGGCGGCCGCCTGAGCGATGACAGTGAAGCCCACGTCCCACCCAGGCAGCGGCCAGGGCCCTCCAGCCGCACACCCTGCGCAGCACTGCCCTGCGCTGGGGGCGGCGCCGCCGGCCGAGCCTGGCCCTGGGAGGGCTGGTCCACCTTCCGACCCGGCAGGCGCCAGCGTGTTTCCTGACCGCTTCCCGGGACCCACCAGTTACTCACGTAAATATTAAAGCCATCAGCCTCCATTTTAATAACCCACGGTCTTCCTGAGGCCAAGGGCTTCCTCTCTCCTGGGATGTCCGGGGGCGGCAGCCTTGCCTGGCGGCCCTGCAGTTTGGTCTTCTGTCGATTGGTTGCCTCCCGCACGCGCCCCGACCGGTGCCCAGGACCCAGCCACACTGGGCACATGCCCTGGCCCAGAACCGAACCTGCGACCCTTGTCTGAGGGCCAGCGCTCCGACCACTGAGCCACCGGCCAGAGCCAGTGTGGGCATCTTGACATGCCAAGGGCTCAGCCCCTGCGGTTGGGGGTGCGGTGTTTCCTCCCAGGGGTGCCTGGGGCTTTGGGGGAGTCGAGCAGCATGTTCCTGGCTGTGCGGGGGTGGGGGTGGTGGCTGCACTGGCCACGGGGTCTGGAGGCTGGAGGTCCGCAGAGGTGGCAGTGGGCTCCCTCCACCCGCGCCCCCACCCAGGCCATCTGGCTGGACCCCACCTGGCCTTGGAGATGAGACGGGAGGTTCCCTCGCTGGGGCTCCAACTGGCCGCTCAGGCCACCTTCCCTCATCCACCCATCCATCCTCCCTCTGTCCATCTATCAGCCTGTCCGTCCGTCCATCCATCCATCCTGCACCCATCAGTCCCCCTCCCTCACACCAGCTCCCTGGCCCACTGAGACAGCGCGTCTGCGGGAGCCGCCATGGGGAGCACAAGTGCTGACCCTCCATCTGCTCTCCCTCAGCATCCCGGTCTGCAGGACACGTGCCCCACCTTCTGAGCGACCTCTGAGCTGGGGGTCAAGGGGGAGTCAGGCCCGGCCCTGAGCCCTGGGGTGGGAGGAAGGGCAGGGCGTCCCCTGGAGGAGGCCCGCCTGGCCCTGCACCGGCCGAGGCAGCAGGACTCTCCCAGAAGCTGCAGGGGGGGAGGGCCTGGCTAGCGGGCGGGCTCCAGGGGCCGCGTCCCTGGCGGGAGGGCTCGCGTCCTGGCCACAGCACACCTACAGCTCCCGGAGCACGAGGGTCTCACCAGAGCCCGCAGAGGCAGGGCGACCAGGGGCAGGCCCAAGGCCGGCCAACTGTTCTGACAACTTAGAGGAGATTCCTTAACAAGCATCTGTAATAATCAAAGCGTAATATGCTAATTAGACCGGCAGCCAAACGACCTTCTGGACGAAGCTGCAGCTGCCAGCCCCTTGCCTGAATTCCGTGCATCAGGCCTTAATCTTAAAAAACAATTGGAAGCCTAAACAGCCCCATGCCTGTTGTTAACAGTTGGGTTCTTAAGACTCGGCGCAAGGAAATCCCAGCCTGGCGGGCGCCCCACGGACCCCAGCCCCCACAGGAGCGATGCCACGCCTGCAGCACGGCGCCTGCAGCCGGACACCTCACCTTCTTTAGGACAAGTCACGGCAACGCCGAGAGGGAGCTGCAGGCGCCAGCGGGTCCGACCGCTCACAGGAATGGGCGCCAAGTTCCTTCAGGCTCAGGCACCGACAACCCGCGTGACTGTCACCTAGAGACCAACCTTTGAGGTCTCATCGCAGCAGATGCCGCGACGCCCCTGGAGGAGGATGGCCAGCCGCAGGCTAGGGCAGAGGGGCAGCTGTGGGGATCGGGAGGGGGGCTGTCGTGTGGACAGGAGACTGGAGCGTGGACGGACCATTGACACGTGAACCGAGGGGACACTATTTAAAAATGAACCAAAAACCTGTTCACAACAGCATGAGTACCTAATACCCAGGAGTAAATCCAGGGGAGATGTGACCGGCGGGGCCCAGAGGAGGAAAGGTGGCCAGAGACGCAGCGTGGCTAGGACCATTCGCCAGACCCCAGGTCAAGGCCATCCTATCAGAAGTCTAGCAGCTTTTCTGTTCAAGTTCAGAAGCCGATTCCAAAATGCATGTGGAAAAGCGAGTCCCTCGGTGACCCGTGAAGACTGAGGTGCGTACTCCATCCGCATGTCCAGGGCTGATCAGAGCTGCGTACCCCGCGGGCAGACCGTGCAGCCAGCCTCCTGTCGCTCAGATCCTGACAAAGGCGCCCGCCCACCCGGCCACAGGGAGTCTAACAGACGGGGCCGGAACAGAGGGAAAGCCACACTGACCACCTGTCTGTTTACGTGAAATGCAGGGACAGGCAACAGTAACTACGGTGACAGAAGTGGCCGCCCTGGTCCGTGGTTGGAGTGTTGGCCTGTGAACCTAAGGGTTGTGGGATCAAGCCCGGTCAAGGCATATACCGTGGTTGGGGTGCATGCGGGATGCTTCTCCCCCGCCCCTCTAAAAATCCTTGGGTGCGGATTAAACAAAAAGGGGGCGCCCTCCAGTGGGCCACTGCCTGCAGCCTGTGCCATGGCGGCCACGTGGGCAACCATGTCAGACTCATCACAGGACACAGGACTTGTGTGGACTTTCTCCGGCGTTTGCTCAGACTGACCAACCGGAGGAAGAAACCGACGCTGCAGTTAGCTACGCTGACACCCAAGACTGAGGCCAACGTCTGGCACCAGCCTCACCTGCCTCCAGTCAGCCCTGTGCACTGGCGCGCGCGCGCACACACACACACACACACACACACACACACACATCCACCACAGCCGTGTTCCCCATGTCACTGTCCAGAACGACGCACACATCCGCCCACGGCAAGCATGTGGCCAACAGTGGCAGCCGGGATGGCACACGAGACCAGGGGCACCTCTGGAGACAGGGCCCACCTTGCTTAAGGCACGGAGGCCGAGACAGACACACACACACTCTCACGTCCGTGAGGCTCCAACAGGGACACCGTGTGGCTTCTCCGTCTGTCCATCTGGGCCCCTGAACAGAAACCCACCAACTGGAGGCTTAACCCTTTATTTCTGTCCCGGAGGCGGAAGTCCAAGACCCGGGAGCAGAGGGACTGGTGTCTGGAGAGCCGCCACCTCGCTGGGCAGGAACAGGTGCTCACCCCATGTGGGGGGCCCCACCCTCAGACCCAATCACCCCCCAGGGCCCACCTACAAATCCCACACCCTGGGGGCTGGGCTTAGTATCTGAACTTGGGGGTCACAAGCCAAGTGGTTAGCTATAGGAGGTTGGGGGTCCTGGGTGGGCCCCATGCTCCCTGGGGCAGCGCGTGCGCCAGAGGCGGTCTGTGCACCCGTGACTGCCCCTCACTCCCACCCACTCCCACCTCGGCGATCTCCAGGGGCAGGAGCCACCAACCGCATGGTCTGAAGGCCAGGTTGTCAACACCTCAGGTAAACCGAGTCCCACGTCCCCTCTGCTCACCTCCACATCCCAGGCCTCTCACCCCACCACAATGTGAACCCCATGAGGGCTGGCCAGGCAAAGGGCACGGCTCTGGGCCCCTGGCACTGCGCCTCAGAGGGCAGCCCCAGCCCTGCCGAGGCCTGGCAGTGGCCAGGAGGGACACACCAGCTGCCGGCCAGGGCACACATGGTGTGGAGGCCCAGCAGGGAGGCCGCCCTGCCAGGGACCCAGTGGCTGCGGGGCCCCTCCCGGCACCCCAATCCCATGAGCACTAGCACGCTGCCCGGGGTTCCTTCCAACAAGGGGCGAGTGCCCAACGGCCGAGCCTCTTCCAGGGGCCAACCTGGGAAGGTGCCCCTTAGACCACCTGGAGGCTCTTCCCCGCGGGGTGCCCGCAGGGCGAGAATCGTCCCCAGCTGCCCTTCCTCTGATGCATCAGGGAAGACGGCGCGGGGTGTGGGGACGGAAGGACCTTCCGCCTGGTAGTGCCTGGAGCCACCGTGGGCTGAGGCCGAGCGGCAAGGACACAGCGAGAGCAACAGGGACAGCGAGCGACAGCCACGGACGAATTAAACAGTCATCGCACGGGGCTCTGATCAGGGGCTCCTGCGGCAGGTTTGGGGGTTTCCCACGGCAGGCTTAGGGGTTCCCACGGCAGGCTTAGGGGTTCCCGCGGCAGGTTTGGGGGTTTCCTGCGGCAGGTTTGGGGGTTCCCGCGGCAGGTTTGGGGGTCCCGCGGCAGGTTTAGGGGTCCCGGGGCAGGTTTGGGGGTTCCAGGGCAGGTTTAGGGGTTCCGGGGCAGGTTTGGGGGTCCCACGGCTGTGACGCTGTAGGCGAAGGCCTCTCAGCCAGCAGGCAAACCAGTGCTCGGCGCGGGGCAGCGGCTCTGGGGGCTCTGAGGCCGCCGCCTGCTGGTCACGGCCACGCTGTCCCCGGTCCCAGGTCCGGCTCACGCAGACGCCACCCCGAGCGCGGCCACGCCAGGCCGTCCTCAGAGCTCGTTGTGGCGCGCTCGGGAGATGCGGCCCGACAGGTCCTGCAGGTGCTTCTTCACCTACAGGGAGCGGGCAGGTGAGCCGGGCGGTGACAGGCCAGGGTTCCCCACCCAGAGGTGCCAGACAAGCCATCAGGGCCGCCCCCAGCCCGCCCCACCACAGCCCCGGCCAGGTCCCGGCCTCGCAGGCCTGGAGCGGGCGGGGAGCTGGGCAGCCCTGCCCCCAGCCCGCCCCTGCGGGCAGCGCCGTCCCCCACGGGAGCCAGGCGGCGTGTCTGGGGCCCCACGAACCCCTCCCGCAGCGGAAGCCGGCGCGGGCGGGCACCCGCCTTGTAGCCCAGTTCCTTGGTCTTCTCCTCCAGCAGCGCGTAGCGCTCCTTGTTCCGGCTGAGGTGCTCCTGGTCGCCAAACCGCTCCACGTGCCGCAGTTTCTGATGCGAAATTTCCAGCTGCTTCTGGTAGTGGTTGTGCTTCTCAATCTTCACTTCAAAGTGCCTCAGCTCCTCCTGGGACAGGGATGGCGACCCTGACACGCGTGTCACCTCTGACACGCAAACTCATTTTTTTGGTTGATTTTTCTTTGTTAAATGGCATTTAAATATATAAAATAAATATCAAAAATATAAGTCTTTGTTTTACTATGGCTGCAAATATCAAAAAATGTCTATATGTGAGCCGGCACCAAAGTTAAGTTAGGGTTTTTCAAAATGCTGACACGCCGAGCTCAAAAGGTTCGCCATCACTGGTCTAGAACGTTCCAGCCGCTGACTTCCCCCCCTCCCAGCGGCCACAGCACCCCTCCCCACCCCCTCCCCCCCTTGCCCCAGCCGCACACGGGGAGGCGGCCTCACTGGAGGCGGAGGGGGCGAGGGGGGCCGAGGGGGAGCGGGCAGGAGCAGAAGCCGCAGCCCCTTCCCAGCCACCAGGGAGACGGCAGGACAGGCAGCAGTTCCCTGCTCACCCGAAAGGCCTCCAGCTCCTTCTCAGAGAAGTTGGCCGACTGGGCCAGGTCCCACAGGTCGATCACTCGCGGCTCCTCGAACTCTGTGGAGAGCGGGGTCACCTCAGAGACCCGCACGGCACAGGGTGTGAGCGTGCAGGTGTGGGCACGTGTATGATGCACAGGTGCCCGTGAGCAGAGTGTGCCCCTGCGTGTGCAGCATCCGTCAGGCATCCTTCCCGCACCTGCTCAGCCCGCAGCTTACAGGACCCGCTGGGTGAGGCCGGCTTCCTGTCGGGCCCCGCAGAGGGTCCTGGTGTGAGCAGTGGACTCGAGAAGGAAGTGCTGGTATAAATGAGCCACTGCGTGTGGAGCTGTTTGTTACTGCAGCGTGACCAGCTGTCCTGACTGCTACACGGGCCAAGGGACCATGAATGTGAAGGGGATGGTGTGTAACTTTCAGAGAAAAGGGACAGAGGAGCCCAGGTGCACGTGCGGAAGGAGTGCCCGCCATGGGCCCCGCCCCGCCCCAGCTCACCGGCATCCCCCCCCCCCCCGCCCCCGCCCGAGCTCACCGGCCTCGGCACCGTAGCCCTGGTGGCTGACTTTCCGCAGCCGGTCGTAGCCCTGGCTGATGCGCCGCAGCCGGTCCTTGAGCTCGGCGTGCCGGCTGTGCAGCACCTCCTCCTGCGCGCGGCGCATGTCCGAGGGGTTGATGGCGTTCTCCTGAATTTCTGGGAGACAAAGCGGTGCCTGGTGAGGCCCGGGGCCTGGGGGCACCAGCCACGAGCCGCCCGCATCACGGGGAGGCCACAGCTCTCGGTCCCTAAGCCCTCATCCCTTCCTTTGGAACGTGCAGATGTGAGACCGCCTTCCAAGTCGGCCCTTCGCAGGGCTGTCAGCTCAGGAGCCCGAGGCCCCCCCACAACTGCCAGGGCCCCGGCTTTCTGAGGGGGGAGCCACCGACCCCACAGCGATGCCACCAGAGGTCACAGCAGCCAAAACGATGCGTTTGTGCGAGAGGCTGGCGGAGACCAGGTCACCAAGTGCTCCACCTGACCCGTCCCCGCACCTGCCAAAGGCACCGACAGGGGCAGCCAGCACGGGCCCTCCCGCAGGGAGCAGGGCGCCTGGGGCGGGGCGTCACTGGGAGCAGGGGTGGGGGCCGGACACACCTTCGGTCCTGCTCAGCGCCTCCAGCAGGACGTTGTACTCTCGCACCTTCTCCCGGTGGTGCTGCAACTCCCGCCACAGCTTGTCCAGCTCGTCCCTGGAGAACTTCCCGGAGGTCTTCGCCTGGGAGAGCCTGAGTGAACGGGCGCCCCCACCCAGGGAGAGCCCCCCACAGACCAATAGCAGGACGCGGGCAGAGGAGCGCCCTGCAGCCCCCGTTCCCGACGCGAGGCCGCGCCTGGGTACCTTGTGCCACAGCTTCTCCAGCCGGGGGTCCTCCAGGCTGTCCTGCTCGGGGCCCTCGGTGAGGGAGTTGCTGCTGGGCGCCCGGGCGTCCTTCCTCCCGTCCAGCCGGTACTTGGCCAGGATGACTAGGAGGGAAGTGGGCGCCAGTCACGGCCGGCCCTGGGTCCGAGGGGCCGGTCAGTGGCTCGCCCGCCAGCTGCAGCCTGCCTCCCCCTTCGCGGGTTCCTCCACCACCCAGGTGTCCGGCGACCACCGGGGCCCGGCAGAACGAGGACAAACCCGACCCTCCCGCCAGCGCCGGCCGCCTCGTAGCTCCCACAGCGAGCAGGTCCCGCGGGACAAAGGGCCGTTACCAGTGTGGTCGCTGTCACAGACCAGCTTCCCAGCCAGCACCTGCAGCCCGTTTCCGGGGAGAGATGTGCCCAACGCAGGGGGCGGCTGGAGGGGATCCCTAACCAGGACCCTCCTGTTTGGAGGGAGAGGTTCCACAGGAGAAAATTCCGTGTCAGCAACTTCCAACAGCAGCACAGAAGCTGGAGGGCAGCCGGGCCACCAGCCGCTACGTCCCTCGCCTGGCTGCACTGGCCTGGCCGCTTCTCACCCACTGGCCTGGCTGCTTCTCAGACCCTCAGGACACAGCGGCCCCCCCTCTCAGCAGCCTGGTTCCCAGCACCACGTGGGGCAAGGGACTGCGACTTCCAGCCGCTGGGGGCTTTGGGACAGGCCCCTGCTGGTCTGTCCCTCCCTGCCCTTCAGCCCTTCCCCCACCCCCATCCATCTTCTTTAGGAACTGGCACGGGCTCCCCTCACCCTTTCGGTCTCTCCACCGACCCAGCCCCTCCTGTGGACACAACCAGTTCCCGTGAGCGCCCTGTGCTGGGCACCGAGCTGTGCCCGCCCGCTCTGGGCTCAGGGAGGCTTGGCCTCCCTGTCCGTCTGCTCGGCCTGTGCCTCAGAACTCCCTCCACCTGGAAGCCAGGCCCTGGGGCTCGAGGGGGAAGTGCATTCTCAGGGTGATGTGAGCTGGGGGGAGGGGTTTCCTGACGTCAGCCCCCGTCCAGCCCTCCCCCTAAGCTGCAGAAGGCCCCCCACCGAGCCACCAGAGCCACCCTGGCTGGCGGGTCAGCTCCTCAGGCCGCGTCAGCGAGACCTGTGTGTCACCGCCTGCAACTAACACCTGGGAAGTGGAAAAGCTGCCGGCCCCGCCTGCAGCCCGCAGCCCGCCGTCCCCACAGGCCGAGTGGGGAGCGCAGCCCTGCGTGAGGGGGACGGGCCGTACCGTTGAGGTTGCGTATGAGCTTCGCCTCCGTCTCCCCGTCCTCATCCAAGCCTTCGGCCTTCAGCTTCTTCCAGGCGAACTCGTCCCTCTCCTGGATCTTCAGGTCGGCGTGGAGCTCGGACAGGTCCACGGGGGAGAGCTGCAGCTGCGGCGGGACAGGGGACGCCTGACACCGCTGCACGCGCCCGACGACACGCCCCGGAGAAGGGGTGACCCAGAGACGCCAGAGTCCGGTCCCAGCCCTCAAACCCCGCCCCCGCCCCTGCAGGGCTTCGAAGGGCCCCGGGCCCTGTGGTGCGAGACTACCGGCCTCGCCTGACCTCTGCAGCTCGGCATGGCCGCCACCCCAGGTCCCAGGGAGCCACCTGCCACCAGGGGCCTGAGCCTGCGGGCACAGGAGGCACCCCCCCCCCCGACCTGGGTAAGGGGGCGGGGGGGGTGCAGGGCAGGGGTGCAGGGCCGGGTGGAGAAACCAGGCCTTGCATCACCAAGCTGCACCTGTCAGAGGACAGGAGACCGAGTTTACGGAAAACCGTGAGGAAAAGCGCCCCCACAGCTCTCGGGCCCACCGGCCGCCTGAGTGGCTGACTGAGCGCTGATGGGGACCCCTAGTTGCCGAGATCCTGCTCCCCTGCTGGCCTGTGGGGCGCCCCCAAGTTTTGGGCCAGCCACACCTCTGCCAGATGAAGTGACGGGACAGTTCTCCCCGGTTCCATTCAACCGGCAGCTTTAACCATCCGTCACATGCCGGGCAGACGCCACCGCGAGGGACTCGCTAATGACCCCCAGTGACAGAGCCGGGGCTGGGGTGTGGGCGCCCGCTTGGGAGGGAAGGCCACCCCATGCCAGAGCCTTGGAGAAAGTGTGAGGCCAGGGCAGAAGCCGTGGGGCGGGCTCCACAGGAAGAACCTCAGCGCCAGGAGGGCACAGCTGGGCACCTGGGCCCTCGTTGCTGGGAGCAGACTTGAGCTGTTGTCCCGGGGAAAGTGAAGGCAGAGAACAGCCGCCTGCAGGCCCTTTCAAACACGCCGCTCACATGGCCTGCGTCGCTCGCTGACCCCAGGACTCTGCCTCTGCTGCTAAGTGCACTGTGAGCTCTAAACAAGCCAAACACTTCTTGCCCGGCCCGTGGCTCCGTGGTTAAGCGCTGACCTCTGAACCAGGAGGTCAGGTTTCGATTCTAGGTCAGGGCACGTGCCCGGGTTGTGGGCTCCATCCCCAGTAGGAGGCGTGCAGGAGGCAGTCGATCCATGATGCTCTCTCATTGTTGATGTTTCTCCCTCCCTCTCCCTTCCTCTCTGAAATGAGTAAAAATATATTTAAAAAGCAGCAACAAACAAACCAGACCCTTCTTAGAGGGACCCCACCCTCTGCAGCCGGAACGAGCCAGGGCCCCTCTGCTGCGAGCAGGGGCAGGGGCTCCCCCACGTGCAGGGGCAGGGGGGTGACCAGGAAGAGCTGCGGGCAGAGCCCCTGGACCAAGCAGGGCTTCCTCGTCCCCAGCCCCGCAGACACCAGTGGGATGCTTGGGGTTATCAGTGGTTCTCAACCTTCTGGCCCTTTAAATACAGTTCCTCATGTTGTGACCCAACCATAAAATTATTTTCGTTGCTACTTCATCACTGTCATGTTGCTACTGTGATGAATCGTCATGTAAATATCTGATATGCAGGATGGTCTTAGGCGACCCCTGTGAAAGGGCCGTTCGACCGCCAAAGGGGTCGCGACCCACAGGTTGAGAACTGCTGGTAGATGGTGATGGTCCCACAGGGAACCCCCGTATCCGACTCAACCGATGTGCACGCTAAATGCGCTTTCTGCCTGTCAGTCCATCTCAGGAGATTAAAAGACACTGCTGGGCCCGAGCTGGTCTGGCCCGGACAAAAGGTGCGGGGTCCATTTGGTGCGGGCTCCTCCGGCGCCGGTTGGGGCGCACCAAGGAGGCAACCAATCCCTCACCGTGTCTGTCACTCACCGACTGTCCCCCGCAGCCAGGGCCTCTGGCCGCGATGGTGGGCAGAGCGGAGCTCAGGGAGGCGGCGGCGTGAGGCCGCGCTGCGCTGGCCCCGGGTGGGGACCGCAGGGCCCCTGGAGGCCTCCAGCAACCCCCCTTTCTCCACGGTGGCTCAGGGAAGGGGCCCCGGGACAGGCCAGGCCCGCCCACCTCCTGGTCGGCAGGTGAGCCCCCCCCTCCCCCCCACGGGGACCCTTCCAGAGCCCCTCCGGGAGCAGAGGGAGGGGGCGCCCCGGGGAAGGGAGAGGCCACAGGGGCGCGGCGCACGGGACGCGGGGGCGTCACACGATCTCCCCGGCGCCCGGAGGCCAAGCGCTTCGCCAGCTTTCACCACCGAGTGAGGACAGCACCCCGGGCAAGACACGGGGCTCCCCGACCCGGTCCCCGAGCGCTCGCTCTGCAGCACCAGGGCGCACGGCGGCCCGAGTCCGGAGGGCAACCCCTGGAGTGCGCCGCCGGGAGGCTGCCCTCGGCCCCACCCACACCCCGGCGCCCAGGCCGCCCCGCCCACGGCCCACGGGGCTTGCAACACCCCGAGGCCCCCCGCGCCCTCCCCCCCGCCCCCGCGCACGGTACCAGAGAGGAACTGGAGAGCGTCGAACGCTGGACGGGATGAAGCAACACCCGCAGCGCCGGAGGCCCGCACCCCGCCAGGCAGGTGCGCCCCGCCGGCCGCGGACCCGGGGAGGCCCGCCGCTCACCCGCTGGGCCTTGTCCCACAGCTGGTTCAGCTTCTCCATGCGGAACTCCGCCGCGGGCTCGCGCTGCGGGGGCCGCTCGGGCTCGTTCTTCTCCCGCGAGTACTTGCCGCCGTGGCCCGCCGCCGGCCAGGGCGCGAGCAGCGGCGGCAGCAGCAGCAGCAGCAGCGGCGGCGCCAAGAGCCCGCGCGGCCCGGGTCGGTCCCTCCGCGACGCCATCTTCCTCCTCTGGCCGCGGAGACCCAGTGCCTCTAACTAGCGGTCCCGCCAGGCCCCGCCCCGGCCCGACGCGCTGCCTCCTGGGAGTTGTAGTCCTTCCCGCGCGGCCAGCCCAGGCGAGGCCGTCGGCGAACTACAAGACCCAGGAATCCCTGCGGCGGCACGTGAGCGTTTCCCAGGCAACCACGCCGCGGCCTCGTGATGCGGGGCGCTCCGATCACTGCAGAATGCTAGGGCTTCCTTAACTGAGATTGCGGGCTGGCAGGGGGACAGGGCGGCGAGAGGCGGGGATTGGTAGAGAGAGGACCCGGCCACCCAGACCCCGGGAACCGGATGACCGCAGGCCCTTTCCTCTCTGCTCCGTAGAAACTGGACCGTGTCTTCCTGTCGCTGGGACTGTGACATCTGATATTGAATCTTGCTTGTCATTATATGCCCCATGTCCTGCAGGGCGCGGCTTCCACCTTTGATCACCTGGCGTTTCACGGCGAAACTGCACCAGGCATTCCTGGTGGGTTTTAGCCTCCCATGCACCGCGGTGCCAGGCGGTCCATGTGTGTTGGATTGACTGCATTCCCTGTACGTCTTGAAATCAGCATGTTACCGGCCAGGAACACATGTTGGGATCTGGATAGAAGTTCCTTTGACCCTATAAGTCAAGTTGGAAAGAATTAACACACCCAGGAGAATCTGTAGTTTTGTAGCCGGCGGTGTGGTCTCCATTCACTGGGGCCTCTCTGTGCCTCGGACACGTTTTCTGCCTTTTCTGGAAGTGCCCCTGGCACCACCCCTGGGCTTGGGATGCTGTAAATAATGTCTATTGTGAAAGTTATTTTCCCAACCTCGTTGCTGACATATAGAATGAAAGTTGAATCTTGCACATAGATAATCGACTCCAACAGCTTTGCTAAACTCCCTGTTCATGAGCATCCTTTCTCTGTAGACGCTCAGACCTGGTGCGCACTCAGCCCTCTGTGAATAGAGTGTTGTTTCTTTACAGCTCCCCCCCGCTGCCCCGTCACATCAGGCTGAGCTGGCGCGGGAAGGCTGCCAGTGGCATCTGAGTCCTTGGCCTCCGAGGGTGAGCTCTCAGCACGTCCCCATTAACTTGGGTTATGGTCCCAAATTTTCGGGGAGAGGCTCTTATCAGATTAACAGCTAAGACATCTTAAGAACAGAGATTGGGTTTTAGCCTTGGCAGGTTTGCCTCAGTGGGTAGAGCATTGGCCTGTGGACTGAAGGGTCCCGGGTTTGATTTGGGTCAAGGGAATGTATTTTGGTTGCAGGAGCCTCCCGGGCCCAGGCCCTGGTCCGACCTCCTGCAGGAGGAACCAATCGATGTGTTTCTCTCACATCGATCTTTCTCTCTGTCTTTCCTTCTCTCTAAAAATCAATGGAAAAATATCCTCGGGTGAGGATTAAAAAAAAGAGAGAGAGATTGAATTTATGGAATGCGCCTTCCCGTCACATGTATTGCATTTTTTAACATGTTAATGCGTGTGACCCCTTTCTAGTCTCTACACTGGGGCGCTGTCCCTCGTCAGCCTGCCCTGCCCACTGGGTGACCCTCGGGTGCAGGGCTGGGGTGTGACAAGCAGGGTCATGAGCGCACGTTCCCTGCTGCTCTGCATCCGCTGTGCAACCTGGGCCCTGAATTAGCCCCTCAGCCTCCGTAAAGGGGGCGGGGCCCATTCCGCCCCACGCCCGCACAGGTGAGTGCCCCTGGGGCCCTGGGGTGGGGTGCGAGGGGTGGGCGTGTGGGCCCAGACAGTCTTTACTGTGATGGTGAACCTATGACATACCAAAAATATGTCTTTGTTTTACTATGGTTGCAAATATCAAAAAATTTCTATATGTGACACAGCACCAGAGTTAAGTTAGGGTTTTTCAAAATGCTGACACGCCGAGCTCAAAGGTTCGCCATCACTGCGCTAGAGGGATGTGTTTGGGGCAGGTGGGGCCGCAGTGCGGGCCTCGGTGCTGGGGCGCAGCCGGCACCTGCCTGGTGTCCCCTGAACACTGGGTCCTGCGCGCTCCTCCTGGGCTCCTGGCTGAGGAGGGGGCTGGTGGCTGGTCTGGATGCCATGCCGAGGGAGGGAGAGGGTGGGCGTGAACCGTGTGTGAAGTCAGGGACCCCCACGTTGCCTCTGTAGAGATGGGGCTTCCTTCCAGCTTTTCACTCTGCAATTCTCACACCGACATCAAAGCTGGATTCTCACTGTAGCGGGAGTGATGAGTGAGGCCGGCGGGGTGCGGTCTCACACAGTGGAAAGTGGCTGCCCTAGCTGTGTGGCTCAGGGGAGAGAGCATCGGCCTGCAGACTGAAGGGTCCCAGGTTCGATTCTGGTTGGTCAAGGGCATGTGCCCCAGTTGCAGGCTCACTCCCCAGTAGGGGGCATGCAGGAGGCAGCTGATCCATGATTCTCTCCCATCGTCTCCATCTCTCTCTCCCTCACCCTTCCTCTCTCTAAAAGTCAGTGGAAACATACTTTAAAAAAAGAAAGGGGCACGTCCGGCCTTTCCCGGGAGCTGGCAGGGAGCGTCCGGCAGCGCAGGCTGAGTTCTGGGGGCTGCCCTGCACCCCATCTCTGCCTTCTCAGCCAGGCTGCCTCCCGGGTCCACCGAGCACCCCTTCCCCAGATGGGGTGACCTCAGCAAAGGGCGGTGGAGTAAGGCATCTGGCGCCTCTCAGAGCCCAAGGTCGGGAGGAACCTCGACCCAGAGTCCCCTCCGCGCCCTCCGCGCCCACGCCCCCTCGTGTGGCTGTGTGCCTCACCGGGACCACGTTTCTGTCTGGTGGCATTGCTTTCATTTTTCAAATTTATGTATTTATCCTCACCCGAGAGTATGTTTTTATTGATTTTCAGAGCGAGAGGAAGGGAGAGAGACGGAAGAGGGAGGAACAATGATGTGAGATAGAAACATGGATTGGTTGTCTCCTGTGTGCACGCGACCAGGGATGGAACCGCACCTTCTGGGGTGTGGGACACGCTCCAACCACCTGAGCCTCCGGCCAGGGCGGACGTGGGTGGGGACCCCTTCTCCCTGCCTGGCGCATCGCCCCGCAGCCCGCGCCTCCCGGCAGCCACCTCGGCCCCTCCCTGGGACTGAGAGCCAGGGCTGGGCAGGCCCACCTCCGCCGCCCCCTGGCCTCCGGGAGGGTCGTGGTGGCCACTGTCCGTGCAGCTCCCCTCCGTCTCCGCGCTCGCAGCCTCACTCGCTGTGTCTGGATGTGGGTTTACTTCTCGTTACCTCGCTGGTCCCCTCACATCTCGCGGCTCCCGGGCCCCTCCGCAGGCGGGGGCAGGATCGTTAACAGGCAACAATGAACGTGGTAACGATAACCATGAAGGAACCTGTGGCCTCTGCCCTGGGCCCAGCACACCTGGCTGTGCCCCGAGGGGTCTGGAAAAAGGGAAGTTACCAGTTACCCAGACATTTCAAGGGTGTGTTATCACAGACACAAAAAGACAGACAGGCTCAGTTATGGTAAAGGTTGACCTTGTCAGTGAAGATACCGGCCTAGGTGACTACCCACCGTAACTGCTTTTAGTTAAAGTTTGATTTCAGACCATCCCTGTGGTGACTGTAGGTCTCTGAGTTTGCAAGGCCGCCACGCAGGCCTCCCCTGAGCTGGTCAGGTCAGCACGTGGCCTTTTTTCCTTCCGCCCACACTGTCTGCCTATCTACTGTATATCTATCTATCATCTATCTATCATCCATCTATCATCTATCTATCATCTATCTATCATCTCTATCTATCATCTATCTATCTATCATCTATCTATCATCTCTATCTATCTATCTATCTATCTATCATCTCTATCTATCTATCTATCTATCATCTATCTATCATCTATCATCTATCTATCATCTCTATCTATCTATCTATCATCTATCTATCATCTCTATCTATCATCTATCTATCATCTATCTATCATCTCTATCTATCTATCTATCATCTATCTATCTATCTATCTATCATCTATCTATCATCTCTATCTATCTATCATCTATCTATCATCTCTATCTATCATCTATCTATCTATCAATCATCTATCTATCATCTATATATCTATCTATCTATCTATCTATCTATCTATCTATCTATCTATCTATCATCTCTATCTATCTATCTATCATCTATCTATCTATCTGTCATCATTCACTAAGAAGTGAATCCTGGCCCAGCTCTGAGCTCCGAGGGGCCTGAGAGCACTGTCAGCCCAGCCCACCAAGGTGGGTGCCGCTGCGGGCGGGCTCCTGGTGGGGGTGGAGTGGGGGCGGGGGCCTCCAGGTCTGGGCCGGGACAGGAGCCCTCGGAGACGGAGGGGACACGTCGGGGGACAGGAGGGCTGTGCAGGGCTCGCGATGGCCACGCCGGGGAATGTTATGATGGTGTCAAATGGAAGTATCCGTGGGCCCAGAGACACTAAGAGGAGGGGCCGCCCTGAGAAAGCCGCCATCGGTGCGGTCCCTGCCGACCACCCCACCGGCCACACCTGCAGGCGAAGCGGGGAGATGACTGCCGCCCCCTCCGTCCAGGTTCGGAAGGCGGGGCACATGGCGGCCTGTGTACTGGGACAACGGGGAGCCCTGATCCCAGGGCTCTCAGCTGCTGAAGTGAAACGCTTGGCGAGGGAGGTGACCGTGCCTCGCTCTCCCCGTGGCTCCTTGGTCACGCTTCCTCTCACCACGCCCTCATCCACTGCTGGCCGGGCGCCATGGCAGGGGCCGGACAGGGCGAGGGCTGGGCTGCACGGTGGGGGCTGGGTGTGGGGTTTGGGTGGGACTGACTTCCGGTCTCAGCAAGGCCCCGGGAGGCATGGATGCCCGTCCTTCCCTCTTGCCTGCCCTCATGCCAGCCCGTCGGGGTTAAAGTGCACTTGCCCTGAGGCCCACCTGGCATGAGAGGGTGGCTCAGTGTCCCGTGCCCACATCTCGGTAGCACCCCCGTGACCGATTCTTTCATGTGCACACATCGATTTCAGAGAGGAAGGGAGAGGGAGAGAGACGGAAACATTGATCACTGCCTCCTGCACGCCCCACACTGGGGATCGAGCCTGCAACCCGGGCCTGTGCCCTGACCAGGAATTGAACCCTGACTTCCTGGTTCATAGGTTGACGCTCAACCACCGAGCCACACCGCCGGGCAATTCTCTTTTAGAAAATATGTTTTTATTGATTTTAGAGAGAGAAAGGGAGAGGGAGATAGGAATATCGATGATGAGAGAGAACCATTCATTGATCGGCTGCCTCCTGCACGCCCCCTAGTGGGGATACAGCCCGCAACTCGGGCATGTGCCCTGACCGGGAATCAAACAAGTGACCTCCTAATTCTTGTGGTTTTTTTTAGAATTATTTTTATTGATTTCAGAGAGGAAGGGAGAGGGAAAGAGAGAGAGAAACATCAATGATGAGAGAGAATCCTGGATCAGCTGCCTCCTGCACGCCCCACACTGGGGATTGCGCCTGCAACCCGGGCATGTGCCCTGGACTGGAATTGGACCTGGGACCCTTCAGTCTGCAGGCCAGCGCTCTATCCACTGAGCCAAACTGGCCAGCGCTGACCTCCTAATTCTTGATTTGCAGCCAAAAGAGCAGATGGAGGCGCCAAAGTGTGTAGACGGGCGTCTCGGACCACCTCAGTCTCCGGGTCCCCCTGCCCGGCCTGGCTCCCGGGGCGCTGGCCGCCCAGCCCGCCACCCACGCCAGGTTCCCAGCACACTCCCTGGGACGGCCCGGCCGAGGGGCCTCTGGCGGACGGGTGGGGTGGGTCCCAGCACAGCGTCCGCAGACATCGCCAGGCCTTTTCTCCCCCGAGAGACGCAGAGGCCGCCCGCGGGCCTGGCAGCAGCCCCTGTCCTGCCCCGGGCACTGGGAGGCGGGCCCACATGCAGCGTCCTGGAACCGCCTCTTCCCTGGCCCTGACTCCAGAGGCGATGGCCCCCCTGGGGTCAGGGCCGGCCGCCCCTGCTTCCCTGGAGGCCTGGGTGCCCTGGCCTGCTGTGGGGGCGGAGGCCTCTCGCGCCTGAGCCAGGGCACTGCAGCGGGGGCTCAGATCCCCGGGGCGCCCTGCTCCGGCTGCACCCACATGGAAGGCTGGGCAGTGAGGAAGGGCGGCCCAGTGGTGTGGGCCACCCTCTACCTGAGCCCCCTGCGGCCGCCAGGACCCCACATGCCCTGAGTGTGACCTGTGAGCCCAGGCCGGCCAGGCCTCTCAGACACTGGCACCTCTGTGGGCCCAGCGGCCCTTTGCAAATGCTGTTCCCTCGGCCTGCAACGCTGGGCACCGCCCCAGGCGCCCTCCCTGACTGCCGCTGCTGAAGTCGCCTTGCCCTTGAGGAGACAGTGGCTGAAAGACCCAGAAGCATGGAGTCGGTGAGAGCGTCAGTCGCAGAAACGCGGAGCTGCTGGAGCGTGTAGACCCTGCGGGGCCCCGGGCTCCCAGCGGCGGCCGGCGGCCTCGTGGCTCGACTCATAGACGCCCAGGGGCACAGCACCTCGCGGAGCTGTGAGTCCCAGCAGCACCCCCCTCCCGTGTGGGCCGTGTTCCTGTGGCTCCCCACGCCCCCACACGCGTTCCCGCTGGGCCAGGAGTGGGCGAACTTTTTGACTCGAGGGCCACAGTGGGTTCTTAAACTGGACCGGAGGGCCAGAACAAAAGCATGGATGGAGTGTTTGTGTGAACTAATATACATTCAAAGTAAACATCATTACATAAAAGGGTACGGTCTTTTTTTTCAATAGTTTTATTCATTTCAAACGGGCCGGATCCGGCCCGCGGGCCGTAGTTTGCCCACGGCTGGGCCCAAAGAGCAGCCTGCCTTTGCCTGACTGCTTCCACTGCCCGCTCCTGGCTGTGTCCCCAGCTCCCAGGAGACAGGGCCCTGAGCAGGCCCGACGGCCTCTATTTGCGCAGAAAAGGGTTAGCGCTCGGGGAGGTCAGCGGGAGGTCGGAGCTGGCAGGGCCACTTCAGTCTCCCTCATCAGCCAGGGAGGAAATGGGCCGTGACGGGTCTCCCATGGCAACGCCAGCGGGCAGACTGCTCCCTGTCTGGCGGGTCCTGGGAGGATGACTGGCTGGAGGCTGCTGACCCCGGCTCTGTGGCGGGCTGTGTCCTGCGGCGTGACTCCCAGGCACCTGGGTTTGGTCTGGGGGCCTGGAGCAGGCACGGCTAACCGCCTCTGCCCGAAGCCAGATCCAGCAGGTCATAACTGCAAGGGTTTCATCGAAAGGTTGATGGAACTTGGGGACTCAGCAAGGGCTGAGTCACATATGTTGTCACCTGTTGGGAATGGCTAAAGGCATTTCCCCACCTGAATAGGATGCATTAAATTGATTGTTTGCTGCCAGACAGCTCAGGGCATCCTAATCTACATGTTATTGCCTCCTACTGGCCAAACACCTGAACAGCAGTAGGCGATTCTTCCAATCTGACAATGGGCTCTGTGTACGAAACCCTGATCCTTTGAAGTGTATACCTCCACCTCGCCTCAGGACAATTTGTGTTAATAAAAAGCATGGGGTCCTGAGACGAGGAGATCTTAGTTTCTTTAACTAGGCTCCTCTGACCCCCATATGCCTTTCAAAATTATGCTTCATCTCTGGACCCTTTAAGTTACACACACAGCCTTTGTCCGTCCAGATTGCTGAACCCTTCTTGATGCCAGAATAAGAACCCAGGCACGACTCCATCGCACTCACAGAGCGAATGGGGAAACCGAGCCCAGAGGGGCAGAAAGCAAGTTTGTAGAAGAGTTGGGACCAGGACCTCTGAGAGAGCTCTCAGAGAGAGCCTGTCTGCTAAACGGGAAATGTAGGTGCTCACCACTGCACCATCCACCACCTGTCCATCCATCCATCCATCCATCCATCCATCATCTATCATCCATCCCTCATCCACCCATCCACCCATCCATCCCTCATCCATCCATCCATCCATCATCTATCATCCATCCCTCATCCATCCATCCATCCATCCTCATCCATCCATCCATCCATCCATCCATCATCCATCCATCTATCTATCCATCCATCCATCCATCCATCCATCCATCATCATCCATCCATTATCCATCCATCCATCCATTCATCCATCATTCATCATCCATCCATCCATCCATCCATCCTTCATCCATCCATCCATCACCATCCATCCATCCATCCATCCATCCATCCATCCATCCATCATCATCCATCCATTATCCATCCATCCATCTATCCATCCATCACCATCCATCCATCACCATCCATCCATCCATCCATCCATCATCCATCAATCCATCCATCCATCCATCCATCCATCACCATCCATCCATCACCATCCATCCATCCATCCATCCATCCATCCATCATCCATCCATCTATCTATCCATCCATCCATCCATCCATCCATCCATCATCATCCATCCATTATCCATCCATCCATCCATTCATCCATCATTCATCATCCATCCATCCATCCATCCATCCATCCTTCATCCATCCATCCATCACCATCCATCCATCCATCCATCCATCCATCCATCCATCATCCATCCATTATCCATCCATCCATCTATCCATCCATCACCATCCATCCATCACCATCCATCCATCCATCCATCCATCCATCCATCATCAATCAATCCATCCATCCATCCATCCATCCATCCATCACCATCCATCCATCACCATCCATCCATCCATCCATCCATCCATCCATCCATCCATCCATTATCCACCCATCATCCATCATCCATCCATCCATCCATCCATTATCCACCCATCATCCATCCATCCATCCATCCATCCATCCATCCATCCATTATCCATCCTTCATCTATCCATCATCTATCCATCCATCCACCCATCCATCATTCATCTATCAATCAATCCATCATCCATCCATCACCCATCATCCATCCATCATCCATCCATCCTTCTATCATCCATCCATTCATCCATCCACTCGTCCATCCATCCATCATCCATCCATCCATCCATCCATCCAGCCAGCATTGAGTCCTGTATCCACCCACCCACAAAAATAATGTAACATGGTTCTTCCCTTACATCCCAATTCTCATGTACCCACTCATATATCCCCCTGCCCATTGCCTCAGCCACCTATCTCTTCATCCAGTCACCCACCCTTAACACACCACACATCCATTCCCTCACTCACCTATCCATGCATCCGTATCCCTACCTGCCTCTCCTCCATTCATATTCCATTTTCCTGATACCTATCCACTCGCCCAGGCATTATCCTCCCCCACACTCACCCGTCACTCACTCGCCCTACGACTACCCACTTACCCACACGCTCCTAACACTTCCCTCCGCCCCTTCATACACCGACTCTTATACCGCCCTCCCCGCGGCAGTGGTGTGTGTCAAGCCGGCGGGTCCCGGGCGCATTCTAGGCATCTCACATCCTTGTCAACACTTGGTGTTATCCTGTTGAACCTTGGCCAGCCTCGCGGGTGTGACGGTACTTGTTGTGGTTTCATTTGCATTTCCACGGTGAGGCATGAGCGTGAGCAGCCCGGCTTCCTCCCTGGTGAGCGCCCATCTGCTTGCTTGCTGTCACCTCTGACGGGCCCACGCTGCTGGGTGCCTGCCGGCAGCAGCCCTTCCCTCGCCTCACTTTTCGGGTCTACACTCCTCAGTTCTGGGAAACAAGACAGGGTTCAGGACTGTGTGAACATTGCCGGCTGGTTTAAGGCTGGAATGCGGGCCTAGCGATTGCATAACATGAAGGGTGCTTGGGCTGCAAGCAACAGAGAGGCGACTCGAGTAACGCCATTGGCTTCTTCCGCAGACCAGCCCGGGGAGGGGGCAGCCTCAGGTGAGGGGTGCTCCAGCGGGTCTGGTGTCCCGGGTCCAGGCCTCGGCCTCTGTGCTGCTCCTGCAGGGCCAGCCTGGGCCTCACGTTCCTGAGCTGCTTGCCAGCCCCTCCCGGCTGCGGCGTCTTCGGGCGCACACATCCGAAGTGACCAGGCTGACTTACTGTTATTTTTTACTTTTTATCCTCACGTGAGGATATTTTTCCATTGATTTTTTGGGGAGAGAGGAAGAGAGAGGGAAAGACAGAGAAATATCGATGGGAGAGAAACACATCGATTGGTTGTCTCCTGCACGTACAGGGAGGAGCCTGCAACGAGGTACGTGCTTTTGACTGGTATCGAACCCAGGACCCTTCACGCCGCAGGCCTACACCCTAACCACTGAACAACACCGGCCAGGCCGTGACCCGGCTGGCCGACATCGCACAGGCGGCCGTGAACCAGCCTATGAGGTCGGAGGACAGCTTCTCAGAAACCCCGTGGCCCCCAAACAGGAGCCAGAGCAGATGGGCGGGGGAGCGGGTGCTGGGCCCGAACGGTAAACGCCGCCGTGGCCTGGCGCTCGCCGTGACCGCCACGCTGGCCGGCCGCCGAGCTGCCCTCCCCCGGACTCCTGGGCGTGCGCCGCGCCAGATGGCCGAGCCCTGGCAGTCGGGCCTGTGGCTGCGCGGGGTTTTGCTTAATTACGAGCATTTCCATAATGGAAGCACAAGGCGGAAGGGCGCCTAACGGACAGACGGACGGAGGGACGCTGGCCCCTGGCAGGTCCCTCCCTCTCCCCGGCTAGTCAGCCAGCCTGTAGCATGCCGGGCACTGTGGCCCTTTGCCCTGACCTCTCACCTTGCGTCTGTGAAGAGAGGGGGGGGTCTGGCATCGCCTTCACTGGGGCTGGGGGTCTGCCCCTCAGGCCCGGCCCTGCTGCCTGAGACCCGGGTGCTGGCGAGGCCCCCACCTGGGCGCCGGGCACAAACAGTTCCCAGGGCCCTGCCCGCCAGAGCCCCTCCGCTCCCAGTGCCCAGAGGCCCCCTGCCGGCCTGTGGGCAGCTCGCTGGTGAGGAGAAGGCTCTCGGGCACCCATGCAGGCTGCTGAGCTTCTCGCGGATCCTGCGCCCCACACATTCCAGCTGCCTCGTCTCCCTAAACTCTCACGCTGCTCAGTGCCACCCATGCCACCTCGGGCTGCCCCCCCTGCCCGCGGGCTCACTGTGGTCCAGAAGGTGCCGCAGGGAAGGGAGCCCAGCAGCGTGTCAGGGTCAGAGGGCCCAGGGCAGGCCGCCGGCTCCTGCCAGGAGGAGACCCACCAACGCGGGACCCGCTGAGCAGCGCTGCACTGAGAACCTTCGAGACCCGCTCGTCCCCTGGAGGCCGTCCCCCGTGTGGGGGTCCCGGGGCGGGAAGAGCTGTGCCAGCCAGGCTGCCAGAGGGGTTGCCAAGGAAACCATAGAGCTGCAGAGGGTGACACTGTCACAGCCAGGAGCTGCAACGGGCATGACGCCCAGGGAGGAGGGAGCCTGTGCGAGGAGCGCCCTGAGGTGCTGGTGGGACCCGCGGGAGGCCCTCGGACCTCATCCCCTCTTGGCCGCTCAGGACTCCAGCCTTGACCCTCTCTCTCCCCGTGACCCTCTCTCCCCCCCGTGACCCTCTCCCCCCCCCCGCCCCCCCCGTGACCCTCTCTCCCGCCATGACCGTCTCGGTGTCTGCGGGGCTGGCGCTGCCCTTGGTGCCCTTCCTGTCCCTGCGGATCTGCGGAACTCCTGCTCTCCCTGCCGACCTGGGTCAGGAGCCACCTCCAGGAGACCCTCCTGGGGCCCTGGCCCTCACCTCTCTCACTCTCTGCCCTGTGAGCATCTGCAGCGTAGGGCGGGGCTGCCCGTGGGCACCAGCACCCAGGGGTGGGCATGGAGGAGCCGCCCCCGGGCCCTGAAAGGGGTGGGCCTGCAGGCTGGCAAGAGGCTGCCGTGCTCTGGGCCCTCCCGGCCTCGCTGAAGCTCGGGGACGCCTCGCGCCCGCTGGGAGGGCCTAGGGCCCCCGTCCTCCTTGCTGTGTCCCCGGGAGACGAATCACCACGTTTCCTTCCCTCCCGTGCGGGGCCGCCCCCACCCTGACCCCCGCCCCCCGAGAACCCAGTGGGAACTGTCGTGCTGGGGCCCAGACAGCGTGGGGTGTCCACTGAGCAGGCCGCTCACACACGTGATGGGCCAAAAAAAGAAACTAACATGTTAAAATTTTTTTTATTTCTGCACCATCTTAAAAAGAAAACAACAACTTCGAAATGTTAAACTATTTTTACTTTAAAAGGGCAAAACAGCCCAAGAAACAGAGCAAATGAAAAGATCTTGGCTGAAGGGACTGAAGGCTGACTCATCGCTGCCCGCGGATGGGCATTGTCAGGCTGGGGCAAGTCCAAGTCCAGCAAACAGGCTGCCCCCTGAACCGGGGTGCAGAGGAGGCTGGGGGGCACCCAGCTCTGTGCGAACATGTCAAATGAGCCGACGACAGGGTGGCTGTCACAGGAAGAACTGCCAGAGAGGGGACACCTGCCCACGCAGGCTGTGGGGGGTGAGAAGTCAGGGAGGGCTTCCCAGAGGAGGTGGCCCATCTGCCCTGAACTCTTTTTTTTTTTTTTTTAAATATATTGATTTCAGAAAGGAAGGGAGAGGGAGAGAGAGATAGAAATATCAATGATAGAGAGAATCACTGATTGGCTGCCTCTTGCACGCCCGCTACTGAGGATTGAGTCCCCACCCTGGGTGTGTCCTCACCAGGAATTGAACCCTGACCTCCTGGTTCATAGGCCAACACTCAGCCATTGAGCCAAGCCAGCCAGGCTGCTCTGAACTTTGAAGGGCGTGCCCAGCAGAGGGCATGCCTTGGAGAAGGAGCCAGCGTAGTGGACGGCCAGGGGTCTGAGCGGGCGCTAGGGACGCTGGGTCCAAATCCCACTCCACCCCGTAAGAGCTGTGACCCGCGGCGGGCCGCCAGCCTTGCGGGGCCCGGCCTGCTCCTGTGCAAAACCCCCGCAGCAGGAGCAGGGGCGAGGCCAGGCTCAGCCCCGGGCCGCGCTGTGAGGCTTTAGAGCCGCGTGGACGGGCCGGCGGAGGCGGCCACAGGGTGGCGCCCGTCAGCAGGGCTGGGTGCTGCTTCCCCGGGCAGGGCCCCGACGGCCTGGAGGCGGCTGGGAGTCCCCCTGATCAGGCCTGGTCACCCCTGGGGGGGGCGCCCAGAGAGGCCGGTCCGTCTGCAGGGAGCTCCGCCCCAGGGCTCCACGTGTCGCTCCTTCTGTCTCTGGCGCATCCCTCTCTGATGTCTCTGCTCGGGGAGCAGGGACCCGGGTCAGGGGGGCGGGCGGCCCCGCGCTTTGAGGGGAGAAGAGGGACCGGGGCCTGGCCGCCCGGAGCAGCCCAGCCAGCGTGGCCCCGGGGACTGGGCACAGGGGCCTCCTGCTCGGTGCCCTGGGTCAGGGGGGCGCTGGGAGGGAGTGGGCTTAGGTCGCTGCTGGGACCAGCACCAGGGGCGGGAGGCCCCAGCAAGAGGCCACGGGCGGAGCTGAGGGCCGGGTCTCAGGGTGGGCGGGCGGAGGCCATGGCGGGAGGAGGGAAGGCGCTTCCCGTCCGTCCTTCCACGGCACGTGTCCCTCCCCAGGGCGTGTCCCTCCACAGCACCCGTGCCCCGGGGGCCCCCACGTGGTGTGCGAACAGCTGCCAGTCTGGCTGCGGGTCCGTCGGGGGGCAGAGCAGGGAGAGGTGGGAGTTTAGAGAATGGCCTTGATTGTATTTTTATTATTATTATTTATTTATTAAAAATGTATTTTTATTGATTTCAGAGAGGGAAGGAGAGGGAGAGAGAGAGAAACATCAATGATGAGAGGATCACGGATCGGCTGCCTGCTGCACGCCCCCTACTGGGGATCGAGCCCACACCCCGGGCCCGGGCCCTGACCCTGACCAGAATCGAACCCTGACCTCCTGGTTCTTGGCTCGAGGCTCCTTGGTTTGCAAGGCCCCGGAACCCTGAGCAGCGCCGGCATCGGCCCCTGCCCCTGGGCTGTGCGCCCGGCAGGCCTGGCTCGGGCGCCTCTGGCTCGGGTGCCTCTGGTTTGGGGGGAGGGTCGGGGCTGCGGCTGGCCCACCAGGGTCTGGGCCCAGGTCCCCGTGGGGAAGTGGCAGGGCCAGGCCTCCTTCCTCAGGCGTCCTTGCCGAGTGCCCCCTGTGTCCCTGCAGGGCGGGGGGTGGAGTCAGGGGTCCGAGGCCCCTCTCAGCCTCATTCCTGGCCTGACCGACAGATGCCTTGCCCGACGTGAGGAGACATGGAAGGACCCACAGCCAGGCAGGACCCAGCGCCACCTGCCACCCTCTCCGAGCCACGGGCCGCACAGCAGCCCGAGAGGCAGGGCCCCGGCGGGAGGTCGGAACAGGGGGGCAGGTGGGCTCCCCCGGCCGCTCTCCTGGGCGGCAGGCGCCACTCTCCCCCGTGTCCTCGCACGGCCTCCCCCGTGCGGCCTGTGTCCTGCTCTCTTCCGACAGGACCCCGGCGGCCCTCACGTACCTCCCCCTCTTTAAAGAGCCCATCTCCAAACGCAGCCAGAGTCTCCGTCCTGGGGGGCGGGCTTCAGCGGAGGAACTTGGGGGACAGCCCAGCCCCCAGCAGCCCCTCTGCCGGGCGGGGCTCCCTCTGATGCCTCGTTTCGGCCCCAGCGACCGCGTCTCCAGCCCCGTGTGGCGGCCTGGCCGCTCGCGTCCACACATTGGGCCCAGGCCAGACATGCCCCGTCCGCGCCCCCGCCCCTGGCACCTGCCCGGCCCCAGGATGCCCTGGCTCTGAGGCACCGAGCCCGGCCCCCGCCCGAGGTCGGGCCTGAGCCAGTCCTGTCCGCTTCCGTGCGCCCACGGCCTGGCCGGCTCCGTGGCCCCTCCTGGCCCGGCTGCCGGCCTGTCGGAGCTCAGTGGTCAGCAAAGGGCTGGGGGCGGGGGAGGGCTGGCGCGGGCTGTGCGCCATCTCCGGGTCACGGGCAGGTGGCCTCCTCTTTCTGTACAGAGGGCGCGGGGCGGCAGGCTGGCAGGAGCCCTCAGGCCTCCAGTGTCCCCGAGACGCCAGGACGGGGTGCGGAGTGCGGTCCTGAGGGTGGGGGCGGGGGTGCTCCGGGGATGGAAGTGCCCTCTGCCCACCTGCCAGGGGAGGCCAGGAGCCCAGCCCCTGCCTTGCTCCCGGGTGTCCACGTCCGGGCACACAGACCCCTCAGCTGGAGACAGCCTGCAGGGGGCAGAGTGCAGCGTGGGGAGCGCTGCCTGTCAGGGTTGGAGTGTGTTTATGGGGCACCGGGTGGGGGAGGCACAGGCTGGGGGGGCAGTTTAGGAGGCCAGGACCTGGGCGCAGGGTCCCTAAGGTGACAGACCCAGCGGGCAGGCCAGTGGAGCAGCCTGGCCCCAACATGGGGGGCCGGAGGGGGGGTCTCCCTCACGGGTCCTTTAAGTTTTAAAATGTGTTTGTACTGATTTCAGAGAGGAAGGGAGAGGGAGAGAGAGGAACATCACTGATGAGAGAGAATCATGTGGGCCTCCTCACGCCCCCCACTGGGGACGGAGCCCACACCCGGGCCCGGGCCCTGACAGGGAATCGAACCCTGACCCCCCAGTTCCTAGGTCGATGCTCACCCACGGGGCCACGCGGCCGGGCCCTCTCGCGTTCTTTCGCTTGAAGAACCTGGGGCGCCCCGAGAAGCAGGTGGTCACAGGGGCGCTGGAGCGCTGCGGGCAGGGGTGTCATCCCCTCCCTGGCCCGGCAGGCCTCCCCCAAGGTTGGGGCAGCCCAGGGCCAGGGCCGGGCAGGCAGCGGGGCTGGGCTCTTTGCGGACCCTCCAGGCGCCACTGGACCCCAGCCTCAGGCAGGGACAGGCTCCGGGCTCAGGTCATGGCCGTGCTGGTGGCCGGGGGCTGGCACCTGAGGGCGGTGGGATGGGGGGGACGCAGGGCAGGGTCCACAGAGGGGAACTTCCCCAGCGCCCTCAGGGTGGGGGCCTCTGGTGGAGTGACATACACACACCACACAACATGTAAAGCACATGCAACACACCACAGACCATGCACTATACACATGACCTCCACACCACACACACAGGCACATACCACACACACAATCATACACGCACATGCCCTACACGCCACACTCCACACACCCACATGCACACACTCACAGACCCGGCTCCCAAAGTCAGGTTTAAAGAGCTGCCCCCCCCCACGGCTCTGCCCGCCCCCCCCCCCCCCCAGTCCCTCGCACCCCGTTTCCCCACCAGGACCCGGTCTCGCCCTCGGGCCCAGCTGGCCCCGCCCCGGGCGCCCAGTGCCTTCTCCAGGTCTCTGTCCTCTCCCCTCCCCCGAGGGCCTGAGCCAGGCCTCACGCACCCCTCCCCCCCACCCCCTTCAGCTGATGGGCCGCAGCCCTGGCTCCTGGCGCTGCTGGCGGCTCCTTGGCTGCAGGACCAAGTCCAGGCTTCTCAGCGGGCGTGGCAGATGGCACCCTTGGCCGCCGTCCTCCACTCGCGGCCTCGAGCCTGTGCCAGGCGACTGTCGCTCCCACTCCCACGGCGGGAGGAAGGTGCGTGGGGAGCTGCAGGGGCGCAGGCCTGACCGCACTTGCCGAGGGCGGAACCGGGAGTGACTCCAGGCCCCGGCGGGAGAGGCCGCGCGTGTTCTGGCTCCTTCCCCGCCTCTGCCTTCGCTGTGACAGGAACCGAAAAGGACGAGGACCACGGGGCGCCCGGACCCAGGCCTCCCAGCCGAGCCGATGCCGGGAGGTTCGGCGACAGTCGTGGGCAGCCGCCGATGGACCCTGCATGCCCTCAGCCCCGCCGGCGGCCTGCACGCGGGGCGCCCTGTGCCCTTGCCACCGGGGGTCTAGCGCGGCCAGCAAACCCCAAGCTCCCGAGGTGCGTGAGGATCCGCAGGCCCCGGCCACCCCGTGGTCTCCCCACCTGCTTCCTCCGCCAGGTGCCGCCCAATGGGGGGCGGGTGAAGGGCCGTCCTGCAGCCCCGTGCACGGGTCCAAATCAGCGCCAGCTCCTGGCCATTGAAAATACTTACAGACAGACATACATGGAGCGTATAGGATTGATTTCAGAGAGAGAGAAACGCCCATGATGAGAGAGAATCATGGATCGGCTGCCTCCTGCACGCCCCACACTGGGAATGGAACCTGCAACCCAGGCAGGTGCCCTGACCAGAATCGAACCCGGGTCCCTTCAGTCTGCAGGCTGATATTCTATCCACTGAGCAACACCGGCCGGAGCAGGACAGCTGCCTGTAACAGGGTGCGCTGTGCTGGCCGCCAGTGACCGGCTGTGCTGGGGTCGATGGCAAGGGCAGCGGCTGTGGCCCTGGGCAATCAGGCCTGAGCCACGGCGCATGGACAGGGCAGACCTGGCTTTACCTCTTTGCCAACTGGGGGCTGTGGGTCTCCCAGCCACGAGCGTGCAGGGGCGGGGGGGGGGAGGGGCTGGGCCCTGGATCCTGTCCCCTCGGCCTGGAAGCTTGGCCTGGTGCAGAGGGACGCTCAGGGCACAGGCTGAGCGACCGTGGCCGGGGGTGTGCAGCCTGGCGTGCGGGGCCGGGAGCCACAGGCAGCCCCCCAGCCCGCCGCCTGACGGCACCTGCCTTGCCTGCCTCCTGCCCTGGGGGATGGTGGCTTCCCCATCACAGCTGGGGCCAGGCCCCTGGGCCACAGGAAAGATGGACATCAGGTGAGGCGGCTTGGAGGGGACAGGGTGACCATCACCCCAAAAGGCTGGCCTCACGGGGGAGGGAGGGACGCAGGGAGCTCAGGCAGGGGGCAGGCGCTCCAAGGGGGCGTCCGCAGCCTGTCTCCCCGCAGGAGCGGGCGGGTGACCCCTCTCCCTCTGGACTGCAGACCCTCCAGGGGGCGGACCCGGGTCTGTGCCACTCGAGGGGAGGGCACCCATTTCTTCTCCTTTGTTTTAAAAATATATTTGTATTGATCTCAGAGAGGAAGGGCGAGGGAGAAACATCTGTGATGAGAGAGAATCATCGATCGGCTGCCTCCTGCTCGCCCCACACTGGGGATCGAGCCCGCAACCCGGGCCTGTGCCTGACCCGGAATCGAACCCTGGCCTCCTGGTTCCCAGGTCGGCGCTCATCCACGGAGCCGCGCCCGCCGGGCGCCCAGCTCCCCTTTAAACCAGGAGTCTTGGCCCAAACTCCCGCCCCGCGTGCCAAGCTCGTTTCCGCGTCTGATTTTAAAGCGGCGTCTCCCGGCTGCGCTGGTGTCGCTGTGTCGTCTCATTGCACACAACGCCTGACGTCCCCTGGCTGCAAAGCTTCCATTCCAAGTGGCTGGCCTTTCTGCTTAAACTTCCATTATCTGTTTATTATTTATTCGAATCATGATAAGAAAGTGAGAGCTGTATGCATGTGTGCTTTAAATATTTATCCAGATTTCTTTGCATCTAGAGACTGTGTGTGCCTCCCACAGCCCTCTGCAGAGCGCCCCTCCCCCTACCCCTCCCCCTGCCCACACCCCTGCCCACCCCCTGCCCGTCCCCCTACCCCTCCCCCTGCCCACACCCCTGCCCACCCCCCTGCCCGTCACCCTGCCCACACCCCTGCCCACCCCCCTGCCCGTCCTCCTGCCCATCTCCCCACCTGCGGCTCCTACGCCTGCCCGCCTGCCTGGGGAAGGCTCTGTGCCCACCTGAGCCCAACCTCAAAGGCACCCTGTCCCCGCCTGGGTCTGGCCCACCTGGCCGGCTAGCCCGGCGGCTGACTCCCCCCACAAGCCATGAAGCCCTCCCTCACCTCCATGTCCTTGGCCACGGCCCTGGCTAGCCAGCGTGGCTTCCCGTGGGCCCTGCTGTGGCCGATCCCCACAGCCCGCCTCCTCTCTCCTCTCTAATCCCCTGCAGTTGATCCCTGCTCCCCTCTTTCAAATGACACCCATTGCTCTGAGGGTGAAGGTCAGCTGCCCTAGGCCTCGGGGGTGGGACACGGTCCCTGCCGCCCCTCTTGGTGCATCGCAGCCTGCCCCAGGCATCGCCTCTCCCTGGAATGCTGGGCCCCCCACCCCGAAACACGTCTCCTGGAAACGCCACGTCCTCCAGCCTCGGCTCCGGGGCATCTGGGAGGGTCGCCCCAGCCCCCGCCTGGGCCTGCTCTCCCCCAACAGGCCCGGGCACCGGAGCCCCTGCCGGCCGGTTCCTACACGTGCGGGCGGTGATGGGTTCTGAAAACACCTGCGGTCTCTGTCCCCTGGTCCAAATAGGGTGGGTTCTGGCGTTAAGGCCAACCGAGTGCTCACCGGGGGCCGGGACCTCCTCAGGGGGGACCCTGATGGGCCCGGGGGCTCCAGACGGCGCAGCCCCCAGCGAGGCTGACTCACGCCGGCCGGGCGCCGGGCGCGGTTGCCACCGCGCGTGACTCACCCACCCGTCAAACGCAGCCCTGTCCCTCTCCTCGCAGTTCTATTTAAAACCCGTCCTCTCGTTCCTGCAGCAGCTTCGGGCCTCTTTCCTAGAACCTCCAGCTCCCCTCGGGGTGGTAGGTGCACTTGTTGAAAATGCTTGTGAAATTCAAAACTAAATTCAGACGCACGGTGCGGGGCGAACACGGGGGGCGGGGGGGGGGGGCGAGGCCCAGCCTCCACGTGGCCCCGCCGTCCCCGCTGTCCCCGCGAGCTGACAGCGAGACTCCGGCGGCAGGGACCGAGGGCTTATTTCCCTGGGAGACGACTCTCCACACGCCACCCAGGCCCGTCTAACACCGTGGGGGCTTCTAGAAACGGCTCTGCCGCCTTTAGGGACAGTCCCCCCCCCCCTCCCTGGGAGGGCCCTCGCGCCTCGGGGCAGCCCTGGGTCCCAGGGGCCGGGCCCCGCTTCCCTCTGCCCCGGCCGCAGGGCGGGGTGCAGGAGCCTGGGAAAACGGAACAAGCCGGACACTGATGTTGGGACGGGTGACCTTGTGCCGTGAACCTGACCTGGCCTGGAGCCTCCGGACGCCCTGCGGACGGTGTGCCAGATGCCTGGCCCTGACTCCACCCTCACGCGCCTTGTCCAGGGCTGTCAGCGCAGGGAGTGGGGACAGCCGGGCAGGACAGAGGCTGAGCAAGGAAGTGTCCCGGCTGGAGTCCGCCCCGGCCGGCCCGGGCACTCTGGTGTCCCCTCGGACCTCCGTGGGTCGGTCATCGCCTGGCCTGGGCCTCTGACCCTCCTGGGCAGCCCGGCTGGGCGCAGGCCCTGTCCCTCGCTCTGACCGCTCAGTGGGGCAGGGACCCCCAGGCGGGACGCCGCTCTGTCCCCGCTCACCGTGCTTGCTGGACCCTGTGTGAGTCTGCCTTCCTTTTCTTTTTCTTTTTTAAACATATTTTTTATTGATTTCAGAGAGGAAGGGAGAGGGAGAGAGAGATAGAAGCATCAATGGTGAGAGAGAATCATTGACCGGCTGCCCCTGCAGGCCCCCACTGGGGCTCGAACCCGTTGACATCCTGGTTCACAGGCTGACGCTCAACCACGGAGCCACGCTGGCCGGCTCCGGGGGCCTCTCCTGTGGATTCAGGTCCCTTGGAGCTTTCTGTCCACAGCCCGGCCCTCCCTTCCAACCTGCCCCGGCGGCCAGGAGCCTGGGGCGTCTGTGCAAAACATGCTCCCCGCCCTTGTCCTGCCTCTTTCTTTGGGGGAGGCTGGCACCACCCCCGCATGCTGGGGAGACCAGGGGCCAGAGAGAAGGGGGGCAATGGAGGAGTCGGGGAACCTGGAGGAACCAAGGGGCGGGGGTGGCTCCTTGAAGGTGGGCTGGTGAGGCCCCGGCCCTGGGGGCATCAGGAGGGCTGGCTGCCCTGTTGCCGGCTGGTTCTGCCGTCGGTGCTGGGAGAGCCTGGGGTGGGGTCCCGGGTGGCATGGTGCCCCAATAAGCCCCTCCAGCCCCTGAGCCTGTGAACGGGATGGCATTTGGAAAGTCCAGGCAGATGGATTTGGGGGGGGGGTCTGGAGGGAGGTGAGGGCTCTCAGGCCAATGACAAGTGTCCCTACAGAGAAAGGGAGGACAGACGCAGGGAGAGATTGCAGCCGCCGGCCACAGCCCAGGGAGCCCAGCTCAGGGACCTAGAGCCCAGGGACCCAGAGCCCAGGGGACCCAGAGCCCAGGGAGCCACAGCCCAGGGAGCCACAGCCCAGGGAGCCCAGCCCAGGGAGCCCAGCCCAGGGACCCAGAGCCCAGGGAGCCCAGCCCAGGGACCCAGAGCCCAGGGGACCCAGCCTAGGGAGCCCAGCTCAGGGACCTAGAGCCCAGGGAGCCAGAGCCCAGGGGACCCAGAGCCCAGGGAGCCCAGAGCCCAGGGAGCCCACAGCCCAGGGACCCACAGCCCAGGGAGCCAGAGCCCAGGGGACCCAGAGCCCAGGGAGCCCAGCCCAGGGAGCCAGAGCCCAGGGACCCAGAGCCCAGGGAGCCAGAGCCCAGGGAGCCAGAGCCCAGGGACCCAGAGCCCAGGGAGCCAGAGCCCAGGGAGCCAGAGCCCAGGGACCCAGAGCCCAGGGAGCCCAGCCCAGGGACCCAGCCCAGGGACCCAGAGCCCAGGGAGCCCAGCCCAGGGAGCCCAGCCCAGGGACCCAGAGCCCAGGGAGCCCAGCCCAGGGACCCAGAGCCCAGGGAGCCCAGCCCAGGGACCCAGAGCCCAGGGAGCCTACGGGCTTGAGGTGCCCAGATGCCCATCTCCTGGGTGCGATGGGGAGGAGGCCTTCTTTCGAAGGGGCGTCCCCGGGTGTTGCCCGTATAGAGAGCCCAGTGGGAGGGCACAGTGATTCTGGAACATTTCTGAGGGTGGCGATTTGTCATCCTTGGTTAAATATAGTTCCTGGATGTGCTGGGCTCAGAGCCCTGCAGCCGGGCTCCGGGCTGGAGCCGCTGGGGGCAGAGTGGGGAGGAGCAGGCCCGCGGCCCCTGGGGTGTCTGCAGGGGCCCCAGAGGGGAGGGCGCCCGGAAAAGAGAGGGCTGCTCGTTTTGGGGGTGTTGCCTTTGAGTAGAATGTGGCGGAGCCCTCGCAGCACCCTTCAGCCTAATTGCTTCTGAAAAGTGGCTCTGAGTGGCATTATGTCTCCCAAGGCGGGAAATGAGGTGGAAAACCCACTACAAACAGAGGCGAGGCCGCCCTAGGCCGGGCAAGGTCAGGGTGAGGGCAGGGGCTGGGCCACTGAGAGGAAGGAGTGCAGCGAGCCAGCGGGCACCGTGGCCCGGCTCACCTGCCCCAGGGCCTTCGCACCTGCTGTCCGCCCACTTTCCCACCACCTCCGTCTCCTCCACAGGGACACCCTGAACCGAGCACTCGGGGGGTTACCCTCTCCCGCCCCCACGCCTGCTCCTCTGAGGACACGCTGTTGCATGGGGTGCGGCGTGGACTTTGCTTACAGGCGGGAGCCTGCCCCTGACGGCTTCAGCAGCCACAACGGCATCTGCAAACCAAACCGTCTCCACAGACGCCTGTGAGCGAGTGGCCATGTGGTGAGCGCGGATGGAGCCCGGCAGGAGGGCTCCCGCAGGTGGGCGAGCCCAACCGCAGTTTACTGATGGGGAAACTGAGGCCCAGAGGGAAGTGCGGGCCCCACAGTGTCCTCACGGGTCCTCCCACCGCATGGGAGCAGGAACTGTTATCCCATGTTCTCGCCACAGCTCCTGGGGCTCTGCCCGGGACACCTGGCCCCACACACGAGGGGCTGGTGGGCCTGCAGGGGCCTGGGGCTGCTCTGCTCCTCCTCCCGGTGGGTGCTCACCCCAGCAACCCAGCGCGTGGTGGTCCTGGCCAGGGGACAGAGGGCCCTCCGTGGCCAGGGGACAGAGGGGTCTCCGTGGCCAGGGGACAGAGGGCCCTCCGTGGCCAGGAGACAGAGGGGTCTCCATGGCCTCAGGACAGAGGGGTCTCCATGGCCTGGGGACAGAGGGGCCTCCGTGGCTGGTGAAGTTTGTCTTTGCTTCTCTCCTCACCTCCTGTGGGGGGAGCAGAGGGCGTCTGTGGGGGGCCCACTGCTTTGGGCTCCGTAGGTCCGGGGAGTCCTGCCCTCGTCGCAGTTGCTGGTTTCGTGGACTTGCTGTGACTTTACCCGCCACGTCCCTGGCCGCGTGCGCAGCAGTGAGTGATGTCATGATGGACACTCCCCCCAGAAGCACTCCCACGGGCGCCATTACAACCACAGCTCTGCGGGAGGGAGCCGGGCAGGCCCCGCCCTGTCCCTGTCCCTGTCCCTGTCCTTCTGCCCTGGCCGGGCACCATTCCCGTCACTATAAGTGACGCCGCGTGTTTACCGGGCCTGCGTGTGCCGGGAGGCCCCTGCCCGCCACGGCCCAGCGCCGGCCTGGCCCTGCCCAGTCCCTGGGATGATGATGCCAAACCTCAGCCGGGCAGCGGGCTGCACCTTCGCCCGATGCCCGTTCTCCTCTCTATCTTCCAAAAAAGGGAAAAAATGTGCGTCCTCTGAGCCCCCCCCCCCCCAAAGGAAGGAAGGACAGGAGCCGGAGGTCTCGGAGGCGGCCCAGCACGTGGCCTCGTGGAACGCGGAGAGGAGAGGCTACGGTCCCTGAGGCAGAGCCCTCCTCCTGCGGGAAAGAGCGGGTCTGGGTGCAGGGGAGCCCCTCCCCGCTCTGCACGTGCTCCCCGGCGACAGCTGATGTCACTGAGCGCCTCCTGTCGCCTCAACTCTCCCCTCAACAGCCCCACGAGGAGGGCACCGTCATGCCCGTTTCACAGATTAGCAAAGTGAGGCCAGGGGTCGTCTCACACATCCAGCCCCTCCGGCCGGGATCTAAGCAGGAAAGGGCCCTGCCCGCGCCCCCCCCCCCCGCCCCCGCCCCCGGCTCTGCCCAGCGTCCCGCCGCCCAGCTCCCGGCTGTGGCTCACCCCTGACGCACCGTCTCTGGTGTCAACCGAACACCATTCGCCCAGGTCCATAAGCCATGACCCTCAACGCCTCAGTGAGAATCCGTTCTCTTCTTCCCGGCGGGAGAGGCCAGGCGCTGCCCTCCGCCTGCTGGAGGGGAAACTGAGGCCGAGAGGGGCGGGGCCGCTGACGTTGGTCTGGTGATTGGTTCTGGGCGCCGCCAGCTAGTTTCCCAAAGTTGTTAAAAATAGCACACTCTCCACTGAGTGTCACCACCAAGTGCGCGGCCCTGGCCCCTTAGGGGGGGACGCCGGCGTGAATTCCCAAAGGGGCACGAGGAGCCGGCGCTCGGACAGCCTGCGCAGGGCCTGCTGAGGCTGCGGGCTGCGGCCAGAGAGCCAGGCCCCGCGCCTGAGAGTTCCGCCACTGCCCCGCGGCGCTCGCACACACACGTGCACACACACACGGGACATGCACACACATGTACTCAACAGAACACACGTGTGTACACACACAACTATTCACTCACACATAGGCATGCACACACACATGGGTATGCATACATATACATACATGCACACCTGCATAGACATATGGGCACACATGGGCATGCACACAGACATGTGCTCCCCCACACGGACATGCACACATAATCACATGCCCACACGTGCACACATACATATACATACACTTGTCCACTCACACACACACTCATGGGCACACACATATAAATGAACACACGGGTATGCACACACACGTGCGCACACATGTGCTTGCTGAAGGAAATTACAGAGCTCCCCTTACCCGAGGTTTCGCTTTACATGGTTTTGGTTACCTGCAGTCACCTGCAGCCTGAAAACAGTACATGGAAAATTCCAGAAATAAACAATTCATACGCGTTGAATTGCGTGCCATTCCTAGGAGCCTGCTGAAAGCTCGCTCTGTCCTGCGCCCTCCGCCCTTTGTCCAGGCACCCACGTGCGTGCCCTCAGGGACCCGGCTGCCAGGGGCTGGGCTGGGTGGTGCGGCAGCCCGCGTCCAGTCCACCCGCCTGACTCACCAGCGCCCGGAGCCGCGAGGCTGGAGGTGCGGACGCCGCAGAGAAGCCTGAAGTGCTTCCCGTGGTGAAGTGTGTGAGGAGAAGGTAGCGCCTGGGGTGCGTGCTGTGCGGGTTCAGGCAGCCACTGGGGCCTTGGAACCCACCCCCCGTGGGTAAGGAGGGGCGACTAGACCTCGAACTTGGGGCTCAAAGCAGCACATTCATTCTCTTATATTCTGGGGCTCAGAAGTTTACTCCTCGCTGAGGTCGAGGACCCCTTTGATGGCCATGGCCGCGGGCGGTGTCCCGGGGCGGGGAGCCCAGGGTCCCTTCTGTGGCTGCTCCCACAGACGCAGGGCGGGGAGGGCTCAGGGCGGGGAGGGCTCAGTGAGCAGGAAGCCCGCCCCTCGCTGGCGAAACGGCCTGGTTTCTGGGGGGGAAGGGCTGCTCTCCCTCGGTTTCACCCCCTTTCTCTGCCCCATGCACTGCCCTCTGTTGGCTGTGGTGGCCGCAGGGCCAGCGGGAAGGGGACTCACCGTCTGCTCTGCTCCTGCCGAGGCCTGTGCTGCAGCCCCACCCCCCCCCCGTCCCCTGAGGAGCCCCCCCTCCGTCCCCTGAGGAGCCCGCGGCAGGAGAGCCCACAGGCCGACCTCAGCCTGGGGGTGCCGGGCGGGCCTCTGCAGGGAGCCCGCTCCACCCCCGCCCCCCCAGGGCCTGCAGGTCGGGAGACGGGCAGCTTTTTCTGGGAAGAAAGGGATGGGGAGAGAGAACCTCCCAGACACATGAGGAGCAGCCACAGTGACCCCGACACCACAGTGACCCCAACACCGCAGTGACCCCAACACCGCAGCGACCCCGACACCGCGGCGACCCCGACACCGCGGCGACCCCGACAGCACGGCGACCCCGACACCGCGGCGACCCTGACACCGCGGTGACCCCGACACTGCGGTGACCCCGACAGGGGCTCTGCCCTGGGCCCAGGACTCCCGGGCAGCAGCTGGAGGCTGGCAGGACCCAAGCCACTGAGGCAAAAAAAAAAAAAAAAAAAGCCCACAGGGTCCGAGAGCTGTGGGGGGGAGGGGGGCCGGCCTCGGGCGCCTTGGGGTCCATCCTGCTGTCCCTGGGGAGATGGATCCGTGAGACCCACGGTCAGGGCCTGCTCGGGCGAGGCTGAGCCTGGTGCTCTGACTGGCGGAGCTTCCAGGACACGGCGCTGGGACCAGGCGCTGGGATACGGAGCCGGGGCATGGAGCTGGGACATGGAGACGGGACATGGAGACGGGACATGGAGCTGGGACACAGAGCCGGGACACGGAGCCGGGGCATGGAGCTGGGACATGGAGCCGGGGCATGGAGCTGGGACACAGAGCCGGGACACGGAGCCGGGGCATGGAGCTGGGACAGAGAGCCGGGACACGGAGCCGGGGCATGGAGCTGGGACAGAGAGCCGGGACACGGAGACGGGACACGGCGCTGGCCGGAGGGGGTTAACCAGGGCACCTCCTCCCAGGGCCCTGACCCAGGGCTGATGGAGGGACACAGCCTGGAGCCTCGCCCCCCCGCCCCCTCTCCGTGGTGCTGGACAGCCTGGCGAAGGGGCGATCTGACACCGAGACTCCAAGGGGGGTTTTCCCACGTGTGGAAACGGCCAGGTTCCTGAGCAGGTGAGTGACACCGGGACCGTCCCAGGCACACAGCCCGAGCCGCGCAGTGAGACCTCACAGCTCTTCCTCGGACCCGGCCTCCTCCTGGAGGGGTTAGGGTGCTCGGGGGACGCGGGGTCTGCACAAACACCGCGTCATTTCTATGAGCGACTTGGGGGTCCCTGCACGGGGGTGTCTGCTCAGGGGTCCATGCTCAGGAGGGTCTCATTCGGGGGGGCTCCTTCTTGGGGGCTGTTCAGGGGTCCCCTTGGCCCGCAGCCCATGGTGGGGCATCAGGGCAGTGGCGTTAACGGAGAAAGCGGGGACCCCGTGAGCGAGGGGGCACTGGCTGGACCAGCCGCTGAGCATGGGCCCAGGCCCCTGAGAGCAGAGCAGGGGGACGGAGAAGGGGCAGAGGCGCCCCTCCAGGGGCCAGGGCCCATGAACTCCAGCGAGGTGGGAGGCCACCGCCCGCTCTGCAGCTGTGTGCGTGTCCTCTGTTATTTCTGGGGGGAGGGCACTCTTTTCGGGGCAGCTGGGGGCGAAATCGGCCATTCGTTCTTCCGCCAAAACACCAGTTACGCTGGGCTCAGCCTCGCCCAGACGCGGCTTTCTCCTCCGCACCTGGTCCTCCTCCGTGGCCTGAATTCCAAAGAAAACACGGGAAACCGGCCGCTGCGCTATTCCCACCTTCCAAGCCGCCTGCGGGGGTGGGGGTGGGGTGGGGGCGGGTCTGTTCTGGAAGATTCTCTCTGTCAGGGCCTTGGAGGGTGGGGGGGGGTCACACCTGGGTCCCATCAGGCTGTGCCTGTGGGTTTGATCCCTCGGCTGTGACATGCCTCCTGGGGTGGTCACCCCGACAAAGGCGAGTGGGGACAACACTGGGAGGGGCCACGGGCAGGGCGGTCGATATTGTCCCGCGACGCCTGGGTGGGGCTCCTGGCTGCAGGGCGCGGCTGTGGGTTCGTTGGGGTGAGTACAGTGTGGCTGCAGGTTCCTCGGGGTGAGCGCAGTGGGGCTGCAGGTTTGTTGGGGTGAGTACAGTGTGGCTGTGTGTCCCTCGGGGTGAGCACAGTGTGGCTGCAGGTTTGTTGGGGTGAGTACAGTGTGGCTGTGTGTCCCTCGGGGTGAGCACAGTGGGGCTGCGGGTTCCTCGGGGTGAGCACAGTGTGGCTGCGGGTCCCTCGGGGTGAGCACAGTGGGGCTGCGTGTCCCTCGGGGTGAGCACAGTGTGGCTGCGTCTTCCTTGGGGTGAGCACAGTGTGGCTGCGGGTTCTTCGGGGTGAGCACAGTGTGGCTGCGTGTCCCTCGGGGTGAGCACAGTGTGGCTGCGGGTCCCTCGGGGTGAGCACAGTGGGGCTGCGTGTCCCTCGGGGTGAGCACAGTGTGGCTGCGGGTTCCTCGGGGTGAGCACAGTGGGGCTGCGTGTCCCTCGGGGTGAGCACAGTGGGGCTGCGGGTTCCTCGGGGTGAGCACAGTGGGGCTGCGTGTCCCTCGGGGTGAGCACAGTGGGGCTGCGGGTTCCTCGGGGTGAGCACAGTGGGGCTGCGTGTTCCTCGGGGTGAGCACAGTGTGGCTGCGGGTCCCTCGGGGTGAGCACAGTGTGGCTCGTGGGTCCCGTGCGAGCGGAGGAGCCGGCTGCAGACGGGGTGGGGCCTGCGATTGTGTAACAGCCTCAGGGGCACGTGTCGCGTGCTGATTCAGGGCACACAGTCTCCGCACAGAGGGCACTCGCTGCTGGCTGAGCATTTCCAAAGACTGAGAATTACATCTCTTCCCCCCCTCCCAAAAAAAAAAAAAAAGCCTGGTTTTCCACATAAATATTAAAATTTAGCTGAAGCAGGAAACAGTCTTTGGCGCGGAGGCTCCCGGCAGCTCCCCGACAGCCGGCCTTATGTAAGGGGGGGGGCTGGTGTTTGCTGAGTTAATATTCAGGGCGCCGGGCCCTCCAGGCAGAGGCTGCGAGACCCCGGGGCGTCCCTCCCCGCCCTTCCCCCCCCCCCCCCCCCCCCGTGGCCTCGCCTCCTTCCCGGTGGAGACCGCATTACGGTAACTCGCTCCTGGGCCCAGCTCCCGTTGTCCTTGCCGTGCTGTCTTTGCTGCTGCTTCCCCGGGCTCCTGACCCCTGGACGGGCCACGGGACCTGCAGGTGCAGCCGTCCAGGCCGCGGGTGAGCGCTGCCCTGAGGCGCGGTGGCCTCTGGGACGGGGTGAGGGGGTGGAGGGGGCAGGTGCGCTGTCCCTCCGGCTCTCGATGGCTCTGCTCTCAGGATGCGCCCATTGTGTCGGATCCGTTTCCCTCAGGCCCGGCCCTTCTCGGACAGGAGAGCCACACAGGTCCGCGCCTGGGAACAGGCAGAAAGGGAACACACGCCCGCTACCTGTAAGTGCGCCTCTCCTTTCCTTAGAGCTGGTGAGCCCGGCCCTGCCTCAGGGCAGCCAGAGGCCCTCAGGACGCAGCTCGCAGCTCCAAGACGCTCCACTCTGGTTCTCCCCATGCAGCTGAGCTGAGTGTCCCGGGGCCACGGCCATGGTCAGGGTCCCTCAGGGGCAGGCCTGCCGGTAGGAGCTGGGGCTCGCCTGCTCAAGCTCACGCCTGAGGCCCACGCACAGCCCCAGGCCCCTGGTTCAGACCAAGTGGACATCGAGGCAGCCGGCGGGAGTAGGAGAAAGGTCATGAGCTCGGGCAGCGGCCGCCCAGGGCTGGAACGGGCTGTGGGACAAAGCCCCGGTCGCCGCCACTCTCAGCCTCAGTGTTCCTTATCTGTAAACTGTGAGCGATAGCACAGGCGGCATGAGGCGGCTGTAAGGGTCGGACGTGGCACCGTGTGTCAAGCGCAGACAGAAAGGCTCAGGGACCCACGGCGGTTGGTGCCCCTGCTTCATTGCTGCGATGCTGTGTTGTCACGGCTGCTCCTGTCTGTTCCTCTGAGGAGAGCAGACGGCAACCTGGACCCCATCTCAGCCACGGGCGGGGAGCGGGGGAGGGGGCGCTGGGTACAAGCCCCGAGGACAGGCCCAGCTCCATGGTGGGGGAGGGGGAAGCTGCCACAAAGGGGCCTGGCACGGTCGGGCCCGGAGAGGCAGACGGTGGTGCCGGGTGAAGCAGACTGAGCGCCCAGGCCCCTCCGACCCGGACGTCCGGGCTTCACGCTCTGGGGCGTGGCCGTGGGCTCAGCGCGGTTCGCTCCCGGACAGAGTGAGCAGCGCGATTACATTTTCATGGTCCTGACCAGCGGGCATCCGGCGGCTGCTCCTCTGTACTCTGCCTGCCCCTGCCAACCTCTTAACCCTCTGGTGCTGGTGCTCAGTCCCGGCTTCCCCAGGGCTGACCCCTCGGAGCCCGGGGCAGCCGCCTGCCTGGGCCCCTCTTCTGGGGACGGCGGCCTGGGCCCCTCTTCTGGGGACGGCGGCCTGGCCCCCTCTTCTGGGGACGGCGGCCTGGGCCCCTCTTCTGGGGACGGCGGCCTGGGCCCCTCTTCTGGGGACGGCGGCCTGGGCTCCTCTTCTGGGGACGGCGGCCTGGGCCCCTCTTCTGGGGTCCAACCCCAGCAGGTCCAGGGGTCCCCAAAGGTGAGGATGGAGTCAGCGAAGAAGGAAGGACACGGAGACAGCGTTCATTTGATCAGCAGCCTAGCCAGGATCTCCAGCCAGGATCTCTAGCCAGGATCTCCAGCCAAGTTCTGGTCTGGATCTCCAGCCAAGTTCTGGTCTGGATCTCCAGCGAAGTTCTGGTTAGGATCTCCAGCCAGGTTCTGTCCAGGTTCTCCAGCCAGGTTCGGTTACCAGATTCTGTAGCCAGGTTCTTCAGCCAGGTTCTTGCTAGGTTCTCCAGCCAGGTTCAGTCACCAGGTTCTAGGCAGGTTCTCTTGCCAATTTCTGTAGTCAGGTTCAGTCCAGGATCTTTTGCCATGTTCTCTCCAGCGAAGTTCTTCTGTCTCTAGAGAACGTTCTGTGTAGGTTCTGTGTCTAGGTTCTGAGTGTAGGTTCTGTGTTCTGAGTTCTGTCTCTTTCTGTCTTGTTACATCTGTATTTATACCAGTTGATTCAATCCTATCAATCTCTATTACAAAGGTTAGGGTGTTTCTTATCTCCATTCCAGGGAGTAAAGATTATGCAGCTTAAGCATGATTGTTCGTAGTTAAAGTGATTAATTACCTGCCTGGCACTTAGTTGAGGGGTTTTATTCCCTCCCTAACTTCAGGGGAAAATCCCTACCTGGGGATTCAACCTTTCTCAGAGAGGTGACCTTGGTTAAAACACAGCGCCAAGAAGGTGAGCAAACATATTAAGAACCGTATGCTATATATGCCAGGTCCCTTGAAACAGCAAGGATGGACCGGCTCCCGGCACCCCTCTTCTGGGGACGGCGGCCTGGGCCCCTCTTCTGGGGACGGCGGCCTGGGCCCCTCTCCGGGGGACGGTGGCCTGGGCCAGCACAGGGGGCAGGGGAATTGGGGCTCCGCATCCCTGAGGCTGCCCCTGACCTCTCTGGGCCTCTACTTCCCCAGCTGTGAAATGGGTTGACATGGCATCTGGGCTGCTGATGAGGTCAGCCCAGGTTTTTGGGGAGGAGACCCAGGCAGAGGTCAGCCCAGGTTTTCGGGGAGGAGACCCAGGCAGAGTTGTGGGGCCGAAGAACCCGGGCAGGGCTGGGCCACAGACAGAGGTGGGGAGGGGGCTCCGGCAAAGACCTGGCTAGGGATTACCTGGGGGAGGGGCCCACAATTCACCCTGGGATGTAACTAGGTGCAGTTGCCATGGCAACAGGCTCCCTCTGCGTCACCTGACACATAGGCAGGACGCTGGCTGTTCTCACTGTTTCTGCCTCTATCTAAGCTGCTGTTTCCTGGGCACTCACTGGGGTCAGGTGCGCCCCTGGGTGTCCCCGTGAATCCCTGTCGCCCCACTTTATGCCTGAGGACCCTGAGCTGAGGCAGGTGGAGTCTGTAGCATGTGCCCAGCAGACACTGGGCGTGCAAGGCAGGGCCAGGCCTGAGACCCCATTCATGTTTGTGGGGGGCCCTGTGAGGAGGGGGGAGGGGGAGAGGAGAGAAGGGGAAGAGGGGTGCAGGAGGCAGGAGGACGGGGCACATGGAGGGGCGGGGAGCAGGGAGCAGGGGGGAGGGAGGAGGACGGGGTGCGTGGAGGGGTGGGGAGCAGGGAGCAGGGGGCAGGGGGCAGGGGGGAGGGCAGAACGATGACTATCTCATGCCCCACAAGACCCTCCTGTGTGGTTCTCATGATGGGGCTCCTTCCAACCCCAGGGCTCCCCAAAGACCATGCGCCCCGACAGCCTCAGCTGGGCCCCGCCTGTGGGTTGAGCCCACAACCTGAAGAGTGACGAGGTCTGGACTCCCAGAGCCTCCGAATCCCGGCTCCTACCGCGGCCACGGGCCAGGGCAGTGGGCATGAGGCGGGACTCAGGCTGGGCACGGCCGGGCTCTCCGTGGCCACCAGCTCTGCCCCCTCCGCAGGGCAGGGGTGCACCTGGCCCAGCCTGCAGACCTCCCCGCCGGCCCTGGTCCCTGGCGGGATGGGGTGGGCTCAGGAGCCACGGCCACGTGCATCCACGGGACACGCAGCCCCTCAGGGCCCCGGCGAGGCTGTCTTATCTGCACAGCAGCACCCGATGGCCATGAGATGCCAGGAAGTCATGGGCTCCTGCCCCCGAGCCACCCGCCCCCCCGCCCCCCGATTCACTTAGACAAACACACAGCCCGTCATGGTGGCTGCCCAGGCCCTTTTCATCAAGCCTGGAGCCGGAGCCGCTCTGGCTCAGGGAAGTGCATTATGCCGAGACGGATGCCTCTGCACTCCCTGCACCCCTGCAATCCTTGCACCCCCTGCATCCCTGCATTCCCTGCACCTCCTGCACCCCCTGTACCCCCTGCATCCTGCACCTCCTGTACCCCCTGTACCTCCTGCATCCCTGCACCCCCGGAACCCTGCAACCCCTGCACTCCCTGCACCCCTGCAACCCCTGCACCTCCTGCACCCCCTGTACCCCATGCACCCCTGTACCCCCTGCATCCTGCATCTCCTGTGCCCCTGCAACCCCTGCACCCCTGCAATTCCTGTACCCCCTGCACCTCCTGCACACTCTGTACTCCCTGCACCCTGCACGTCCTGTACCCCTGCACCTCCTGCACCCCGTGTACCCCCTGCACCCTGCACGTCCTGTGCCCCCTATACCTCCTGCACCCCTGCACCCCCGGAACCCGCAGCTCAGTGAGCCTGATGAGAATCAGAGCGGTTCCCGGCACTTCCCCCGAGAATGGAGAATCGCGCTCACTGTGGCTAGCTGAGCTGTTTGCTCACGGGCTCAGATGTAACTAGATGGCTGGGGTGGAGGCCCAGGACTCGGTCCGCAGGGGCGCTCGCTCTGGGATGTGAGCAGCCACTCCGCAGGCCTGCTCTCTGCTGAGGTGCAGAGGGGGGGGGCGTAGGGCCCACAGGGGGTGCGGTGGTGAAAGCAGTGCGAGTCGCTGCCTGTGCCCCCCCCCAAACCCCCCCCGCCCCATTCCTGCTGGAAGGCTCTGCTTGCAGGAGGCTGGGGCCAAGTCCTCCTTCCGGGACCACTTCCCTCGGTTCTGGCCCCTGATGATGGCCGGCCAGGAGGCAGCCTTTGGTGCGTCACCACCTGGGGTTTAGGATGGCCTCTCTGTCTTTGATGTTTCACCTGCTCAGCCTACCAAGCACCTTCTTCTTCTTTTTTCCCTTTAAATACGAGGACTCTTCCCACCTTTCTGGAAAACTCCGCCATCCCCTCTGGGACCCAGTCCAGGCCGCCGGTCTCAGCCAGCACCCTCTGCACGTGCCCCTGGCGGCTTCCGCTCCTCCTCTAACCTGCTCTGCGCTTCTGGGAGGTTCCTGCGAGTTCACGCCGGCACCCGGCTCTGCTCTGCCGACAGAGCCCATCCGCGGGATTGTTTTGTTCAAAAACTACATTTTCGATTTGCAGGCGCTACAATGGTTTACTTCGGCACCTGATGCCATGGTCATACAAAGGCCTGCTGTGATGTCAGGGCTGCTAGTTCCTTCTCTGCCTTTGTCATTTCTAGGGCGCCCCTCCCCCCCGCGCACACACCCCTCTCTGTGGGGTGGCCTCCGGCTCCCCGCACCTGGGCCTCACAGGGTCCCGCGCTGGGCCGGCCCCCCCCCCCCCCCCGGGAACGGGAGCTCCGTGCAGCCCCGCGCCGTGGCCGCGTGACGGTGGAGGCAGAGATGGGAGCGACTGGCCAGCGCAGGAATGCCTGCAGCCCCTGGGGGTGGAGGCGGCAGCAGGGACCCCCACCTGAGCCTTGGGAGGGAGCACAGCCCTGCCCACACCTGGACTTGAACTTCTGGCCTCCAGATCTGTGTGAGAATAAATGCTGGTTGTGACCTTAGTCCCAGGACACTAATGTAGTCACCTTGACCCAGAGGAACGGAGACCCCTCCTCCAGGGAGCACACCGCTGCCAACCCCAGGCTCTGCCTTCTGAGCTCCCCCGTTGCCCGAAGCCACGGCAGCACCTGCAGCCTCTCCCTGGAAGGGCCTTGTAAGGAAGCAGGACCCTTGGGTCACAGAAATTCCACCTGGACACACTCATGCCCGGCCTTACGCTTTGACGTAAAGTTCTAAAACATTACAACGAGTCCTAGACTCAGAAATACCAGTGGAATTAAAAGTAAATCAAACTTAAAATAGCACGTAAGTTCCGCAACAAGCCGCACGCCAGGGAAGATGCTGAGGTTCTGTCATCAAAGGGTTACCCCCGGTTCACGGCCTCAAGCTCACCCAGGCAGAGGCCGCAGAGCGAGATGGGGGCGGCGCCCAAGGGGGCAGAACATCTCGTCAATGGAAATGCTGCGATGCGGAAACCCACCCCTTCGTGGCATGAGGGAACAGAAAGTGGGCTCTGGAGTCAGACGTCGGGTTTGAAATCCGCCTCCTGGGACAGTCACTGGGTGGAGCGACCAGGTTATAGAACTTGCAAGCATGTACAATCATCTGCCAACAACTTGGATAACCTAGATGGAATGGGCAAATTCTAAAAACACAAAATCTACCAAGACTGAAACACAAAGAAATAAAACATCTGAATAGATCTATGACTATAAGGAGACTGAGTCAGTAATTAACATCTCCTAACAAAGAAAAGACCTACCCCCGATGAATTCTGCCAAACATTTAAAGAACTAATAGCAATTCTTCTCAAACTTTTCTAAAAACTTGAAGAGGAGGCAACACTTCTCAACTCATTCTATGACGTCAGCATTACCCTGACACCAAAGCCAGACAAAGACACTACGAGAAAAGACTACAGACCTTGATGAATAGTGAGGCAAAATACTCAACAAAACACTAACCACCAGAATTCATCAGCGTTTTAAAAGGCTTATACACCATGACCAAGTGGGATTTATTCCTGGAATGCAAGGATGGTTCGACCTATGAACCTTGATCAATGTAATACACCATATTAACAAAATGAAGGGGGAAAAAACCACACGATCATATCAATTGATGCAAGAAAAGCATTTGACAAAATTCAACGCTTTTTCATGATATAAACACTCAGCAAAAGTAGAATTAGAAGAAAACTACTCTAACATAATAAAAGCCACGTATGGATAACCCTCAGGAACAAGGCCTAGCCTACCTTCCTTGTCTTTATTCAACATAGTCCTAGAAATCCCAGCCAGAGCAATGAGGCAAGAAAATGAAATTAAACACATACAAATTGGAAAAGAAGTAAAATTATCTCTCTTTATGGATGATATGATCTTATTTGTAGAAAACCCTAAAGATTCCACCAAAATACTATTAAAACTAACAAATGAATTCAACACCATACAGGATACAGTCAATACACGAAAATCCATTGCATACACACTAACAATGAACAATCTGAAAAGGAAGTATAGTAGCATCAAAAAGGAGAAAATACTTAGGAATTGACTTAACCCAGAAGGTGAAATACGTGTAGAATAAGAACAATTGCTGAAACAAATGAAAGACATAAAGAAATGGAAACAGATCCCATGTTCATGGGTTGGAAGACTTAATACTGTTACAAGATGTTAATTCTACCCAAACCAACCTACAGATTCAATGAAATTCCTATCAAAACCCCAATGATGATTTTTGCAGAAACAGAAAAACCCATCCTAAAATTCATATAGAATCTCAGCAGACACCAAATGCTCCAGGCAATCCTATCTAATAAAAGAGTGATATGCAAATTGACCATCACTCCAACACACAATATGGCCACACCCATGTGGTCAAAGATGACCGCCACAAGATGGCCAGCAGAGGAGGGCAGTTAGAGGCAACCAGGCCAGCAGGGGAAGGCAGTTGGGGGGAACCAGGCCAGCATGGGAAGGCAGTTGGGGGGAACCAGGCCACGGGGGAGGTCCATGCTGATGTCTGACAGGTGGTCGACAGGTTGACCATGCAGTGCTGATGGGCGACTGGCCTTGGTGAGGGGGACCCCAGGTGAGCGGCCAGGGCCAGAGGCCGACCGATGCCCACAGAGGAGCATCCTGTCCCCCCGGTCACCGCTGTGGGCGCTCCCGGGGACCAAACACCCCTGCACCCCATGCGCTCCCGGGGTCAGCGGGCACCTCTGCCCAGACGTGTCCTTCTCGTCCTCCACTGCCCTGTGCAGGTTCCCGAGCAGCCACCCGCTCCTCGTCTCCCCCACAAACTCCACAGAGCCAGCCCCGCCCACCCTCCTTCCTCAGGGCGGCTGGTGCCCAGGCCGGGGCAGAGGCTCAGGGAGGCCGCGAGGAAGCTGCGGGGGAGTGGGTGCCCTGCGGACGTGCATTTGAGTCTGTCCCCACCCACCAGCGGCCGCAAACCCACAGAAAGCCACGACGAGCAAATAATAAGGCAGCCCGACCGCTTCGCTCAGTGGAGAGAGCTCGGCCCACAGCGGAAGGGTCCCGGGTTTGATTCTGGTGGGTGAGGAAGGGGTGGCAGTGTGGGTGGCCGGGCACCCGGGCAGAGGGGCTGGGACGAGGGTCCTGCTGACACTTCAGCCCCTCACGTGGGCGGGACCCTCCGTCTCCACAGGCCACACTCACCAAGGACCGTCTCACACTGAGAGCGGGACCCTGACGTTCTGTGGTCCCGACGGGTTCAGACATTTCACAGCCCACGGCCCCGGGCCTTGCTGTCGCGGGAAGAATGGGGAAGGGCCTGCAGGCCCCGCTGGCGGTGGTTCCGGCGTTAGGAGCCGGCGGGGGGCCGGGGGGGGGGCGGGGGGGGGTTGGCCTGTGCGCCGAGGATGCCGCCAACACACTGTTTGTGTCACGTGTTGTTCTCGTTCCTGATTTGGTTAAGTCAAGGAAATTATTTTAAACCCTCAGACTTGACAAGCCTCCAAGACGGGTGTGAAAGCTGCGAATTTCTGGGCCCCGTGGAGCGAGCCGCAGCCAGCGCAGCAGGGACGGGCGGCGTCTGCTGTTTTTATGCCTTAAAACCGCTCATCTCTGTCTCGGGTGGGAGTGAGTGGGCGGGAAGTGCGTGCTGGTGGGAGGTGGCCTGGGGGGGGGGGCTGGGGGGACAGCTCTGCCCCCTCGGAAAGATGGGAAAGGAGCTACCGGCCTCTGCTGGGCACTCAAGTCTGGGTTCACGGAGGAGGTCCTGCCCCGCTGTGGACTGCAGGGGCGCCGGGCTGGTCCCCCCGAGAGACACAGACGTGGAGACTGGGTGGGAGCCCCCGAAGCTCAAGCCCGCCCAGCCCTGGCCATGGAGTCACATGCAATGCTGGTGTCTGCAGGCCGGGTGCTACTGGGGAAGGGGCCTGGGGTTTTGTCAGTAACTTGAGGGATCCTGTGCCCCCAAGAAGATCAAGGCCCCTCTCTTGTTCCCTGGTGGGCGGGCTCTCAGCCTGGCCCTCACGACTCTGGGGTCAGAGCAAGAGGGAGGTGAAGGGGGGGCGGGGAGGGGTGCGTGGGGGGGGCGGGGGGCCGCCTGGAGGAGGGGCTGCTGGAGGACAGGGGGGGAGGTGGAGGGCTGGGGGGCGAGGGGGGCCGCCTGGAGGAGGGGCTGCTGGAGGACAGGGGGGAGGTGGAGGGCTGGGGGGCGAGGGGGGCCGCCTGGAGGAGGGGCTGCTGGAGGACAGGGGGGGAGGTGGAGGGCTGGGGGGCGAGGGGGGCCGTCTGGAGGAGGGGCTGCTAGAAGAGGGAGCCTGGAGGACAGGCGGTGTGCCTGGAGGACCGTGGTGGGGGATGGGTAGAGATGGAGGGGGGTGTGGCCGAGGAACATCGCTGGCCCACTTGGCCCAGCCTGAACACGCCCCATCCACGGGCCACTCGCAAAACCCTTCTAAGGTGCTGCCTTTCCTCCTGGGACTCACACAGCCCCTCGTGAAGGTGTGTGCCGAGATCGGCCCTCCTCCCAGCCTGCCCCGTGTAACCACAGCATGAACTACAATGATGGGCCTGATGACACTCGATGCCTTAATGTCACCTGCAATATGTACTCGTATGATAATGCCGCCAGCATTTCTGCACGTGGCTGGGTCCCTCCGGGTGCTGATTCGATCCTTCCACTGGTCGTTTTGTCCATCCCCTATCAATACCACCGGTAGGGCACGCACACACACAACAGAACAAAAATATCTATAATAATAAAAGCGTAATATGCTAATTAGACCGGACAGCCGAACGCCCTTCCGGACGAAGCCAGGGCTGCGAGGGCCGAGCCCTTGCACGAATTCCGGGCACCGGGCCTCTAGTGCATGTATATTAGTATAGACACGCACACAACATGTGTGCAGATCGCGTGCCTGTGTGGAACAGGATGAACGTGAACTAGGCTGACACAGACGGCAAAGCTCTAACACCGAGGCGGCCCCTGAGAATTAGTACACGGACAAGAAGCTGCTTTTCCTGCTCGGAGCCCGGGAAGGTTAGGCATCACCACGCACCAGGCTGTCGGCTGCTCTGCGTTTGCTCGCCAGAATGCATATGGCTTCCCGTGGCCGCCAGCACAAAGTCCCGCGGCCCGAGTCGCTAAAACCAAATACCTTCATTCTCTCTCCGGCTACGAGCCCCCAGGAACCGAAGTCTGAAGCCCGGGGGCGGGTCGGGGGGGTGTGCTCCTCTGAGGCTCAGTGGGAGCCCTTCCTGCCTTTCTCCCGGGGGCATCCTCGTGCCCTTGGCTTGCGGCGGCATCCCTCCCGCGCCTGCCTCGCTTCCCCCGGCCCTGCCTCTGCCTCTGCGGCCGGGTCTCCTCTCTGAGCAGGGACCTTCCGGGTGGGGTGAGGCCCACACTGCTCCAGCGGAGACCCCCTCACCTGAACCAGTCACGTCTCCGAGGGTCCGAGTGCCCCACCAGGGCCCCTTCCAGGTGCCAGCGGACGGGGTGAGAGATATCCTTTTGGGGACACAATTCGACTCCTAACAGCACTCCACCGAGATAACAGGGAGAAAAGCAAAACTAAGTCCGTAAAGTAGGACAGGCGGGTGGCAGCAGATGAGATCGGGCTGGCAAATGCAGATCATTTAGGAGCGGGGCGGCTACCTGGGGGTTCGTTACCCAATTCTCTTCCTTTTTGTATATATTTGAAAAATTGCATAATAAGGAGGCATTAAAAAATCATGCTTCCAATGAATATTTAATGAACTGAAGAATGTTAAATGCAAAAGATAATATGCAAAACTGCACCTGCAACAAAAGCCAGGACCAAAGGCGTGACCCCAAAATGCTCACAGCGGCTCCCCCTGGGCCGGGGGCTGGCTGGGTTCTTCTTTTTACTTGTAATGTTTCTGTATTTTTCCAAATGCCCACACTGAACACACATTACTTATAAAGTCATAAAATACTTGTATTAAAAGAATAGTCCAACCTCCCCTCCCCCGACCTGGACACACACTCACCCGGCACCCGCTCGCCCCTCGCCCGCCCCCTCCTCGGCCCGCGCAGCCCTGCCCAGGAAGCCCGCAGCCCTGCACCAGACCAGGCTGCACCCGGGCAATCACACCGCGTCTCTGCCAACCCCAGGGAGTCGCAGTGGATTTACAGGACGGCCGTGGGAGGCTGGGGAATGGGCCTCTTTAGGGTCTTTGAAATTATTAATGGTTTTCATAAAACCCAATTCAAAGGCTGCCCGCCTGCCTGCCTGCCGGGAGTGTGATGAGTAGGCCAGGGCGCCAGGCTGCTTAATTAGGGGGAGACTGAGGCCAAGCCGGGAGCTGGGCGCCCACACAGGATCTGGGCCTGGTGAGCCTGGCTCCCTGCAGGGGGTGCTGCTGGGACTGTCGCTGGGAGGGAGTGCGGGCTCGGTGCTTGGGCACCGGGGGAGAGAGGGGAGAGGGCTGGGGTGGCTGAGCTGGAGTCTGGGGGTTCCAGCCCAATGGGAGGCTTCAGGCCGCAGCCCCCACGTCGTGCCCAGGAGCTCACCCCGGGGGCCAGGCAGGGGCGCTCGGTGGCGAAGGGCAGCCCTGGAGTCGGCCGGCCCGGATCCTGCTCCCAGAGGTGACAGCCACTGGGGAGCACACGATTCTGGGCCACCTGCGTCTCCCCGCAGCTTCCTCTTCTGTGAAATGGGATGCCAGTGCCAACTCTGTTGTGAGGACAAAGGGTCGGGTGTGGAAAGTGCTCCGGGGCCTGCTGCAGGGTGAGGCTCCCCCGGGGAGGACGGTGACGATGGCAAAGGCAATGATGGTGGTGATGGTGGTGGTGGTGGTGATGGTGGTGGTGATGGTGGTGGTGATGGTGGTGATGGTGGTGATGGTGGTGGTGGTGGTGATGGTGGTGATGGTGGTGGTGATGGTGGTGGTGATGTTGGTGGTGGTGGTGATGGTGATGGTGGTGATGGTGGTGGTGGTGGTGGTGATGGTGGTGGTGATGGTGGTGATGGTGATGGTGGTGATGGTGGTGGTGATGGTGGTGGTGATGGTGGTGGTGGTGATGGTGATGGTGGTGATGGTGGTGGTGGTGGTGGTGGTGATGGTGATGGTGGTGATGGTGGTGGTGGTGGTGGTGGTGGTGGTGGTGATGGTGATGGTGGTGATGGTGGTGGTGATGGTGATGGTGGTGATGGTGGTGGTGGTGGTGGTGGTGGTGGTGATGGTGGTGGTGGTGGTGGTGATGGTGATGGTGGTGGTGGTGGTGGTGATGGTGGTGGTGATGGTGGTGGTGATGGTGGTGGTGGTGGTGGTGGTGGTGGTGGTGGTGGTGGTGATGGTGGTGGTGGTGGTGGTGGTGGTGGTGGTGGTGATGGTGGTGGTGGTGGTGATGGTGGTGATGGTGGTGGTGGTGGTGGTGATGGTGGTGGTGGTGGTGGTGGTGGTGGTGGTGATGATGGTGGTGGTGATGGTGGTGGTGGTGGTGATGGTGGTGGTGGTGGTGGTGGTGATGATGATGGTGGTGGTGGTGGTGGTGGTGGTGGTGATGGTGATGATGGTGATGATGAAGGGGTGGTGATATGAGGAGGAGCCTGGGGAGGGGGATGACTGGCAGCAGTGAGCAAGACCCCAACCTTGCCCTCCTGGTTTGCAGTCGCCGAGGGCGATGGCCAGGTGGGCCAGAGTGTGCGCGCTGCCCAGATGGGCAGACAGGTGGCGGCTACTCGGGGGGTGGGGTCGGAGGCGGCGCTGCTTCTTGAAGCCTGGGAGGTTGGTCAGGGGTGAGCTGGATTTTTTGGGTTGAGTTAAATTGGACTGAAACAAACTTGGATTTTTATTGAGTTGGATTTGGACAGAAACGAAATGCAGTAAATTAAATTTTGGTCCCGTTGGCCTGAGCTGGGTGGGGGTTTGCTGAGATGGCAGCTGCAGAGTTGGTGATGTCTGCTCTCAGCCTCAGCTCTGCCCCCCCCCCCCACACACACCCTCTGCCACCTGACCTTCAGGGCGCGTGGGGCTCAGCGATCCCTACACGTGCCTCTGGAAGTGTATGTGGGAGTGTGCGGGGGGTGTGCACGTGGTGGGGTGCGTGTGTGTTGGGGTGCACTTGCACCCACGCACATGCTGGGGGCCCTTCTCCCTGGGAGCGGCTACAGCGGCAGGGACTCTGCATGTGGGAGGCAGCGCTGATTTCTCGGGCTCCCTCGGGGCTGGGCTCCTGCAGAGAACCCTCCGGAGGGTTGACCCCAGAAGTGCCGCCAGGGCCCCCCATTCTCCCTAGAGGAACCTGACAGTCCAACTCGGCCAGGCACTGCTGCTGCGGGAGCCTCCCTCAGTCAGCTTCTGCTTGGATGCCCCGTGGACGGGGAGCTCACTGCTTCTCACGGCACCTCCTGCTTCCCTGTCCTCCCCGCTCTGGTTCCAGTTCAGCTGACAGGCTCCCCCAGGACGGCCCATCCGCAGGAGGCCCTGCACGCAGTGGGGCTGCCCCTGGGCACACAGTGGGGCTGCCCCTGGGCACGCAGTGGGGCTCAGCAGACACCAGCTCTGTCAGCTCTCCTGGGCGGTGCTCTGGGGCCTGCAGCCAGGGAGACAGCGACTGCACCGCGGCCGCCTCCCCTCCCGCCCCTTGTTCAATCCCAGTGGCTGGGGAGGAGGAAGCCGGTGAGCCTGGGTCAGTTCCAGGGCTGACGGCAAAGGATGGGGCCCCCAGGAAGAACGGCTGCTCTGACCCCACACCTGTCCTCAGGGCCCGCCCCTCCCCCACGCCCAGGTCTGCCCCGAGCCATGGCCGCCTGGAGCTGCGTGCAGCTCCAGTTGCCATAGGAACAGGAGAGTCTCTGCAGCTGCAGCCTCGGCTATCGGCTCCTTCTCCCCTCCTGGGGGAGTCCTGAGTGGCCCCCCGGGGGCGGGAGCAGCATGGCCTGGGCACGCTGGGCACTCCTAACTCCTTTCCCCTTGCACTGCCAGATGGGTGCCCGGTGCTGCCAGGAGGCCCAGAGATGGCAAGCCCCCGGCCGAGGCCCCACAGCAACAGGGCAGGGCGTGTCTGCTTCCAGGGCTGAGCCTGCGGCTGCCCTGAGCCACCCAGTCTCCCTCCAGGGGCCTCCCAGGGGCCGGGGGTCCTGCTGTGCCAAGCCCCCGGTGCCCGGATTTGGGGTGGGGAGATGTGACTCTGGGGGAGCCCCCTCAACCGAGCCTCAGTCTCCCCGTTCACAAGAGCAAGGTGGCCATGACGGCGCTCGGTTAGAATGCCGGGTCCCCACCAGGGCCTCCGTCCCCGCCCTCGGCCCTGCCGCCGCCATGCTCTCAGGAGAGGGTCCGCCCGGGCTCCCCGTCGGGGGGCCGTCCCTGGCTCCCCGCTCCAGGGCCAGCAGCATCCTCACCCGGCCTCCTGGAGGCAGCTGGGCTGTGTCCCCAGGAGCGTGCGAGCCGGGCCCTGCCCCAGGCGGTGTCCCTGCTGCCTGGCCGCTCTGTGACCAAGAGGCACTGCCCGGAGCCCGGGCTCCTGCTGGGCGCTGTCCCCTGCTCCCCCCCCGCCCGGCCGAGTCCCCCTCAGCCTGCGCTGGTGGCCAGGGCCCTGAATGACGGGGTGACAGAAAAGTGGGTGCTGAGGATGTATGGGCAGCGAAGCCACCCCGTGTGACACGGCGACATTCGTCAGAACCACAGGTGGGAGCCACCAACTGGGCTTTGGCTCATCGCTGGCAACAAGCTGACGCCGCTGGTAACATCGGGGAAACCGAGGGAGGGGCGGGGACGCCGAACTCTGCCCAAGGCGTCAGTGACCCTCAAACTGCTCCAGCACCCCATCTATTCCCTTAAAAACGCTGGGGCCTGGGGCTGGGGTGGGGGAGGCGGCTGACTCTGGAACCCGTCCCCTGACCCCACACCCCACCGGCCCCCACATCCTCACAGACCAGCCACCCCTCCTCCCCCCTGACCCGCACCCCACTGGCCCTCAGCTCAGACTCCCGTGGTGGTGCCATCTCCCCCAGGCTCGCCCTCCGCGGTGCCCTCCGCGCTCTGCCCTGCTCCCGGCGGGACTGGCTGGGGAGGACCTGGCAGCGCCCCTCGGATGCTGAGCCTCCCTGGAGCCCCCTCCCCCGAGGTCCTCCTGTGCCCACTGCCCCCTCCCTCCTCCGTTCCAGTCGGGGGGCGGGGCAGGAAAGGGGGCGATCTGAATGCAGAGGGGATCTCCAGGGGGCTCCCCAAAGGGGCGGGCAGGCGGGGGACCCAGAGAGGCTCGTGTGGAAGGAGGTGGCTCTGCCTGTTTCAGTTTTTGCTGAAAGTGTGTCCTTCCCGTGGGCGGGCCCTTAGTGCCACGGGCTCGCCTTCGTGGCTGCGGCCGGTGAGCTCAGGGGTGAGGGTGGCCCCACGCCTGGTGCCGGGCTCTGAGCCCTGAGACGAGGAGCTGAGGCGCCTCCCTGCACCGTGTCCGCCAAGCTCCCTCCTGCCCCCAAGTGACAGCTGCCGCCTGGGGTCAGCGACCAAGCCGCACCCGCAGCGCACGCGGAACAGTGGCTCTCAGAGCGCGGGCGTGGCCGTCACTGCCACATACGTTCTGACCAGAGGCTGCCCCCCCAACCAGCCTGCACCCCCTACCCAGCCTGCCCCCCACACAGCCTGCCCCCCCAACCTGCCCCCACTACCCAGCCTGCCCCCCACACAGCCTGCCCCCCACACAGCCTGCCCCCCCACACAGCCTGCCTCCCAACCCAGCCTGCCCCCCAACCCAGCCTGACCCCCCACCCAGCCTGCCCCCCCACAGCCTGCCCACCCAGCCTGCCCCCCCACAGCCTGCCCCCCCAGCCTGCCCCCCAGCCTGCCCCCCCACTCAGCCTGCACCTCCTACCCAGCCTGCTCCCCCATACCGCCTGCCCCCCCAGCCTGCCCCCTGACACCCAGCCTGCCCCCCAGCCTGTCCCCCGACACCCAGCCTGCCCCCCCCAGCCAGCCCCCCGACACCCAGCCTGCCCCCCCAGCCTATCCCCCTCACCCAGCCTGCCCACCCAGCCTGCCCCCCACACAGCCTGCCCCCCCAGCCTGCCCCCCCATGCAGCCTGCCCCCACACCCAGCCTGCCCCCCACACCCAGCCTGCCCCCACACCCAGCCTGCACCCCACACCCAGCCTGGCCCCCCCCCGCCTGCCGCCCCACACCCAGCCTGTCCCCCGATACCCAGTCTGTCCCCCCACCCAACCTGGCCCCCCACCCAGCCTGTCCCCCTCACCCAGCCTGCCCTCCCAGCCTGTCCCCCGACACCCAGCCTGCCCCCCCAGCCTGCCCCCCGACACCCAGCCTGCCCCTCGACACCAAACCTGCCCCCCCAGCCTGCCCCCTGACACCCAGCCTGTCCCCCTCACCCAGCTAGCTCCACCCTCTCCCAACACCCCCCTTCCTCCCCTGGATCTTCCTCGTCCGGCAGAAGAGCAGTTGGCACCTTCATCTTTAAAACCCTCTTATTCCCAGTGACTCCACTGCTGGGTCTGGAGCCCTCAGCACGGAAGACGTCTGTGACGGGCTGACCGTGTCCCCTAAAGCCCGAGGGGAAGCCCACCCCGGCCCCTGAGAACGCGGCTGCAGGGAGACCAGGTCTGAGGAGGGTGAAGGTGAAAAAGTCACGGGGTGGCCTGGCCCAACAGCACGGGTCCTCTCAGGAGAGATGACACAGACACGCAGAGCGACGACCACGGGGGGACACGGGGAGGGGACGGCCCTCTAACGCCAAGGAGAGGCCTGTGGGGGTGGGGGTGGGCGCCTGCCCACCCCTGGCCCCGGGCCCGGCCTCCGGGACGGCCGGTCGCTGCCCTGTGTGTCCCCTCACAGCCGCGGACACACAGCAGCACTCACACCGGGGCTGGCACCCGCCACGCGCGAGACTCCCAGCAGCCCCCGTGGAACCCCCGTGGCAGCAGGAGTGATGGGTGCACAGTGTGGCCGCACGCAGCGGAATGGCACTCAGCCCTGAAGAGGAACGCAGCACAGACACACGCCACAGCATGGATGATCGGGCACATGATGCTCAGACAAGCCGGTCGCCAAGGCCACGGTGCCGCCCTGTTCCATCTCCATGGCCCGGAATGGGCAGAGCCAGAGCCGGGGCGCGGGCGGCTGCCAGGGGCGGGGGAGGGCTGTGACGCTCAGTGGGCATGGGGTCTGCTTTGGGGTAGAGAACGCGTCTGGGCCCTCGCTGGTGTGGCTCAGGGCACAGAGTGTCGGCCTGCGGACCCAAGGCCCCGGGTTCGATTCCGGTCCAGGGCATGGACCTCGGTTGCAGGCTTCCGGCCGGGGCCCTGGTTGGGGCTCGTGCAGGAGGCAACCAATCGATGTGCTTCTCTCACTTCGGTGTTTCTCTCTGTCTCTCCCTCTCTCTTCATTCTCCCTAAAATCAATGGAAAAATATCCTCGGGTGAAGCTTAAAAAAAAAAAAAGAACTCATCTTGGGACTGGGGGGGTCGCGGACATTGTAAATGTGCTGACAGTGACGGTGCATCTCAATGAAAAATACCTACAGACCCCGCCCCCCGCCCCCAGGGCTGCTGTCAATCACGTCCTGGCCCCGCGGGAGACTCCACTCCTCAGCGCCCCCTCCAGGCAGGGCCCTCCCTCTGCTGCACCCCCACCATGTCCCCACCAACGGTCAAGTCTGCGTCCCCAGCCAGCTCCACCTGCCGATAGCACCACATTCCCAGCCCCCAGCTGGCCCCCACGGCCCCCCCACAGCCCCCCACGGCCCCCAGCTGGCCCCCAGCTGGCCCCCCGCTGGCCCCCACTGGTTCCCCTCCTCTGGGGTCCAGCTGCTCCTCCCTGCGGCTCCTCCGGTCCCTTTGCCAACCCCCACCCTGCTCTCGGTCGACACTGCGGGCCTGGCGGCCATGACTCACTGGGAAGAAAGATAATACTGAGAAAAGTAATTTTCCCATCTTTTCCCCCCCAAAGAAATGGAAGGAACCTGTGGTTTGCAAATCTGCTGATGGGGCAGGAAGCTCGGGTCGAGGAAGAGGCCAGGAGATGGAAAATGCCTCGAGGCACATTCCCAGCGGTTTGGGGAGAAAGTGGGTCACCCCGGGAGCTGTCCTGGGGGGGCTGCCTGGGGGATGCGGGGACCAGGCCCAGGAAGGGACCAGAGCCCTGTCCCCAGGGGCCGCGCTGGGTAGAGGGACCGTGGCCTCGTCCTCGATGTTGGTCTCCCGACACCGGAGGACGCGAGCTCCCTGGACCCTCTGCCTCTGCAGTGGGGTCCCCTGTCGTGGGGTCCCCCCCACCTGCCCGGGCCTCGGCCTCCTCTCCTGGGAATGGAGGCTCCCGCCTGCCTTAGGTGGCGGTGAATTCGGTCCAAGGGCCAGGGTGTCTGTGGGAGCGGTCGCCCAGGCTGGGTGGGAGGGGCCTGCAGAGCTGGTGATGGGACCCCATAAGCCCTGGGACCACCCGGTGCCCTCGTGTCCGTGTCCGGAGGCCCCAGCTCTCCGGGCCTGGCTCACGGGCACCGAAGCCGTGCTGAGCCCTGAGGGGCGCACTGATGTGGGGCTCAGGCCGGCCCCTCCTCCCCTGGGGTGTCCTCCTGCGTCCCGGCCCCCACGGGTCCCTGGGCTCTGGCTCCCTGCACCTTCTCCGTGGATGTGCCGCCCCGCCCTCGCTAGCCCGACCACCCCCAGCCCCAGACCAGCACCCGCCTCCTCCGGCCACTCGCGGAGCGGAGCCCCAGGTGCCTACCCCTTCCTCCCCCCTCGCCCCGCGGGAGGGAGAGGGGGTCCCAGGGCCCGGACCCAGCTCCAGGCCCCTGTGGTTTCCGGAAGGAAGTGGAGGGGCCGCGGAAGAGTGAGGTGTGGCCGGTGCCGGTGGCTGGTTATTCTGGGCCGTGGGCTGTGCGGCCGGGAGCTGGGCCGGAACACGGCTGTGGCTCAGAGAGGACGAGGTCAGATCGATGGCCTGGCCCTGCCGGGGCTCCTGCGTGGGGGGCGGTGTGGTGTGAGCGGAGCTCTCGGCCAGGAGGGAGGCTGGGGGAGGAACCGTCCACACAGGCAGTATTATTATTGTTGCTGGTGTTATCGGTGTTATTTTCTCAGCACAGGCCACAGCTGGGCACCTGACACCGGGTCCTGGCTCGGCTGGGCTCCCGCCAGCTGACCCCCCCCCCCCGTGCCCGCAGGGGCTCCGCCCTGGCTCATCGGCTCTGTGGTTCCGAGGCGGGAATTGTTCCAGGAGTTCTCCTGCCTCCCCCTCCTTCCTCCTGAAATAGAGCCTGGGGGGGGGGATGGCGGGGGGGGGGGGGGAGGGGTGGGCAGGACCGGGCGGCTCCGGGGCAAACCTCCCCTCCTTGTGGGACTCATTTTCTCTCCTTGGTGATGATGTCCATCCGTCCGTCCGTCCGTGCTGTCAGGAGGCAAATGGACCAACCCACAAGAGGGACGGGGTCCACGGGGCTCCGCTCAGGGGCACCACCACGCCAGCCCTCCAGGCACCGCTGCCTCATCGCCCCCCGCCCCCCGCCCCCTGCCCGCGCCCGCGCCCGCGGACTCAGCTCAGATGCCCGGCAGGACCCCCCGACCCCCCGCCCTCCACCGAGGGCCGCAGGTCCCAGGTCCTCTGAAGGTCTGCGGCTTCCATCACACCTTTCACACGTTCAAGGGCAAAACCAAAGGCCGGATCATCAGAGCTGCTCGCTGTCACGTGCCTGGAGGCCCCGATCGATACCGAGGTCTCCGAGCAGCCCGGTCCGCTCCGGGTGGTGCGCTCCGATCGGCCGGGAGGGGCGGCCGGGGGGCGCCGGTGGAGATGGGATCTGTCGGACGCCCGGGCTGCGGCTGCCTCTCCGCCCCAGGGTTTCCTTCTGTGCCTGGCCCTGGGCTGGGGTGACGCCGCGGGAACCACCTGGCCAGGGCCACACTATTGGGGGCTTGGGAGGGAGGGGTACCTGCTCTCTACCAGTTGACTGCACCGCAGTTGGAAAGCCAGGCTGCACCCCACAAAGTGCACCCCCACAATGTGCACCCCCACAAAGCGCATCCCACAGTGTGCACCCCCACAAAGCGCATCCCACAACACACACCCCCACAGTGTGTACCCCGACAATGTGTGCCCCACAGTGTGCACCCCCACAATGCACACCCCCACAGTGTGTACCCCGACAATGTGTGCCCCACAGTGTGCACCCCCACAATGCACACCCCACAGTGTGTACCCCGACAATGTGTGCCCCACAGTGTGCACCCCCACAATGCACACCCCACAGTGTGTACCCCGACAATGTGTGCCCCACAGTGTGCACCCCCACAAAGAGCACCCCAATCATGCTGCTTTGTGCTGAGAGGGACCTAAAGGCGTGTGAAGGAGCCTTGGTTGGGGGAGGCGGGGAGCTGGCATGAGCCCAGGCTCTGGTGTGGAAGGGGCCAGGAGCGCTGGCGGGGACAGGAGGGGGCGGGGGGGGGGGCACTGGTTTCCTCTCCTTCCCAAGGGGAACAATGTTATCTGTGTGGCTCCCCCTCCCCTCCCCAGGCAGGGCGGGGAGAGCTGGAGGTCACGGTCAGGATGCCCGTAGACACCCAGCAGCAGCTGTGAATGCGGCTCCCGGATGGAGGAGGCCACGCTGGCGGCGGGCAGGGGCAGGTGTGCCGGAGGGAGGAGGCCCAGGCGCATCCCCAGCTGCCTTGACCTGAATTTCTATCAACCAACCGCGTCCCTCACCCCAGGGGGCGCGTAATTGCTGCTTCCTAAGGCGGGTGCTAATTAACTTGGCTAACTCCCCACCGCCCTGCTGTCTGCAGCCCTCCCCTCGGATGGGGGGGTGGGGGGGGGCTGCCTGGTCAGACCCGGGCTCCGGCTCCCGCTGTGGCTCCTGCTGTGTGACCTTGGGCTGGGCTCACCTCGCGGAGCCTCCTGCACGGACTCCGGACTCCGGAATGGGGTGACAACGGCACCACCCACAGGTGCAGATGGGAAGAGGGAGAGAGCTGGGTGCCCGCAGCGCCAGGCGGCTGTGTCCCCAGCTCCCCCACAGCCGGCAGACTGGAGAGTGGGTGCTCCCACCTTCCGGAGGAAAGTCTTCAGTCCTGGCTGATCCGGTGGGGGGCCCGCAGCGGAGCCTGGAGAAATCAGCCTGGCAGCTGAGCAGGGAAGGCAGGGGACCCCCTCCCCGAGTTTCCCGGAGGAAATAAGACGGCATCTCAATGACTCACTCTCTTATTTACAGAGCAAACCTCGAACCCGTGCCCGAGGAGCAGGGAGCGGGGAGCAGCAGCGCCGGTGTGCGGGAGGACGGGGTGCGGGTGGAGGGTCGGGGACCCACGGACTGTGGGGTCCCTGCTGCTCCTGGCCCGTGTGGGGGGTGAACCGCACAGCTGGGCTGCCTGTGGGGCCGGTGGGGCCCTCGTATCCCGGGCCCAGGTCCGAACTCTCGGGCCCTGCAGCCCCTCGGAGCGGGCTCTGTGGGGGCGGCACCTCCCGCCCGCCTGCCGGCCACCAGGTCCTCACCACCTCTCCGGGTGAGCCTGCTGCGCCCGCGGCCTCTCAGGCCCGCCTTGGCCCTGGCCGGTGCGGCTCAGTGGACAGAGCGTCGGCCTGCAGACTGGAGGGTCCCGGGTTTGGTTCCGGTCAGGAGCACATGCCTGCTGGGTTGTAGGCTCAAATCAATAAAAATATATTAGAGAGAGAGAGAGAGAGAGAGAGAGAGACGCCCGCCTTGCCCAGGAGAGGGAGGCCCCTCCGACCGGCCGACCGAGCCCCACATGCTGCCAGCCAGTTTGTGCCTCACAGACCTTGGGGGGGTCCCCACTTGGTCCCCAGGACATGATTACTGTCAGGGTGCCACGCACGATACCAAGCCCTTCACGGGGGGGGCCTAGCACGTGCCAGATATCATTCCGGAAGCTTCCACGTGTTCGCTCACTCAACCCTCAGAGGAGCCCCACTGGTGGGACCATCACGGTCCCCGTTTCATACACGAGGACCCCACACGGAGGGAGAAGGTGCCCACGGCCAGGGAGAGGGGCCATGGGTGCCCCCTGGGCATCTGCCATCGGTCCCTCCACCAGGAGCCAGGCCCGGGCCGGAGCGGGCACCGGGGGAGGATGAGCCCTGCTCACCTGGACCCTCCACGCCCAGGCCGAGCCGCAGCCCTGGGAGGAGGATGGGCCCAGGGAGGCAGGCACCTGTGCGAGGGGCGCGGGGCCGGGCGGGGGGCGGGGGGCAGGTGCCGGCCCACAGCTGCTCCAGGGCACCAGCGGCTGCAGAGGTGCCAGCACTGGAGATGGCGCCTTGCCCCGCCTTGCCCGTCGCTGCCAGGGCCGCCCGGAGGCACGTGGCGCGGCAGAGGCAGCAGCAAGCCCTGCAGGTGGCGCTCTGTCTGTGTGGGGCTCCTGGAGGGAGACCTGAGCGCCGCCCATCACTGCCCATAACTATGGCCCAGCCCTGTGCCGGCATCAGAGCTCTGCCCAGGCCAGAGCGGGCGCCCGGAGCAGAGCCAGCCCAGGGACGGGCACCCTCACCCGGGGAAGCCGGGCCGGGGAGGAGCCTGCGCACCCTGGAACCTGGTGGTCTCAGGGCTTCTGTCCCCTGACCCTCCACGCCCCTGGTAGCTGCCCCGTCCACCCTTCCCCGTCTCAGCTCCTGCAGCTCCCGGAATTGGGGCTCCCAGAGGCTGGGTTTCCATGGTCACCAGCCCCTCCTCTCCCATCGCTGCTGGGTAGGAGGGGCCTCAGTTTCCCTCCACCGCCAGGCCCCCAGGGAGGTCACGTTTGAATGGGCTCCCGTTCCATCCAGGGCTCGGCTGCACAACGTGAGCGGGGAGCACAGGGAGGCCCAGGCGCCCGCTGGCGGGACTCGAGGTCCCGACGGGGCAGCAGCGGCTCGGGGTGAGGCCTGCTGGCTGAGAGCTCGCTGTGGGGCCGGTGGTGGCCCAGCCCGTTTTACAGGGCGTGCCCGAGGCGGGGCGAGGAGCATGCGGGGTCCCGGGGGGGAGGTGGTGGGTCTGCCAGGCCCCAGAGCTGGCTCCTCCGGGGGCAGCCAGGAAAGCTTCCCGATCTCTCCTTCCCCCCGGCTGCGGGGTTCTGCACCCTCAGGGAGGGGGCATGGGTTAGCGTCTCCCCAAACGCTGCCCAGCAGCCCTGTCACATGTCCAGCCAGGAGCCCACCTCAGGCGGTTTGACATTTGAGAGCAGAATTAGGAGAACGAGGTGGGAAGCGTTGTCTTCCCAGGGGGCCACGGTGCTGGCAGGTGGGTGCTGTCCACGTGCTGGTCCCGGGCTGGCCCTGGGCCCCGTGGACAGCCAGGCGCCTTCTGCACAGGCTCAGGCACAGGCACAGGCACAGGCACAGGCACAGGCACAGGCTCAGACACAGGCTCAGGCTCATACACAGGCACAGGCACAGGCACAGGCACAGGCACAGGCACAGGCTCAGGCACAGGCACAGGCACGGGCACGGGCACGGGCACGGGCACGGGCATGGGCTCAGGCACAGGCACAGGCTCAGACACAGGCTCAGGCTCAGACACAGGCTCAGGCTCAGACACAGGCACAGGCACAGGCACAGGCTCAGGCTCAGACACAGGCACAGGCACAGGCACAGGTCCACGGCGTCCGGGCGCCCTTCGCTCTGGTGAGAAAGGATAGGAACAGAGACACCAGCCGCCAGGTGGAGAACGCCATCCTTGACACCTGCTCCTCTTCAGGTCACTGCCTGCCCCACCCCCACCTCCAAAGTCAGCTCCAGGGGGCGGGGCCTGTCAGGCTGGTTCCTCCCCTTTCCTCAGAGCACTAGAAGCCTTGGTCACAGTGGAAGTTCAAGAGCTATTTGTTTAGTGGATGGATGGATAAGTGAATGAATGGAGGGATGGGTAAATGGGTGGATGATGGATGGAAGGAAGGATGGGTTGATGGGTGGGTAGGTGGGTGGATGGATGGGTTTATGGATAGATGGATGATGGATGGATGATGGATGATGGATGGATGGGTGGATAGATGGATGATGGATGATGGATGGATGAATAAATTGGATGGATGGGTGGATGGTGGATAAATGGATGATGGATGGATGATGGATGATGGATGGATGATGGATGGATGATGGATGATGGATGGATGATGGATGATGGATGGATGATGGATGGATGATGGATGATGGATGGATGATGGATGGTGGGTGGATGGATGGATGGGCAGATGGATGGATAATGGATGGATGGTTAAATGAGGATGGATGATGGATGGATGGATAATGGATGATGGATGGGTGGGTGGGTGAGTGGATGGATGGGTAGATGAATGAATGTGAGTGAGTGAGTGAATGTGTGTACCAGTATGCATGTATGTACACATGTATGAGTGTATATGCAGGTGAATTTCATGTGAATGTGAGTGTGTACGTGTGTGCGCGCAAGTATATATGTGTGTGGGTAATTGTGAGTGTGTGTGGGTGTGAGCCTGTGAGAGTGTGCAGATGTGTGTGAGCATGTATATGCATATGAGAATGTGCACACCTGTGAGAGTGAGTATGTGAGTGTGAGTTGTATGTATGTGAGCATGTGAGTGGGAGCATGTGCAGGTGTGTGAGTGTGGGAGTGTTTGTGTGTGTGGTGAGGGCAGGGATGGAATTGCTCTTTGGAGCTGTGGGAAGCCGGTCCTGGCGAAGGGAAGGGGAGGCAGGGGAAGAGCGGACAGTGGCTCAAAGATTCCCTCCGTCCACGATTATGTTTAATCCTCACCCCAGGTTATGTTTTTATTGACTTTTAGAGAGAGGGCGGCGAGAGAGCACTGATGTGAGAGGAGCTTCGCTCTCCCGTACGCGCCCTGACCGGGATGGAAGCTGCAACCTTGTGGCGCACGGGACGACGCTCCAACCCACGGAGCCACCCGCCAGGGCCGCCACGATCCCCAACACAGACACCCTCAGGCCCCTGGTTCAGAACGGGGGGGGGGGGGGCGGGCCTGGGACTCTGCATGTGTAGTGAGCTCTGCAGGTCTCGTCAAAAGGAATGCCAGAGCTGGTCGCCCCCTCTTCCAGGGTCGCCCGGAGAAGTTCAGATTTTCGTGCTGCAGGCTTTGGGGTCCTCGGAGGACCCCCCCTTCCCAGCCCTGTTCAGTGGTGTTGGCATCTGCTGTATTTCTGTGTTTTTCTGTGATCCGGGAACAGGACAACACATGCAGACAGAACCGCTAACACGGGGCCAGGCCGGCGGTGCGGGGTGCAGCACATCTGAGGGGGGGCGGGGGTGGGGGAGTGAATTTGAAGGCGGGAGCAAGGAACGCAAACTTGTGAGCTAGAATCTTGGGTTTGTTTTTTCTCTAAGAGGTAAGATCAGAATGTGCTGGGACCGTCCCAGTTCAGCGGACGCCATGTACAGTGTCCGTCAGGTACAGTGTCCGTTCACAGCAAGTCCAAGGCTTCCGGTGCCCTGGCGTCCGAGAGCCCTGTGCTGCCGGGCACTCGAACGGACAGACACAGGGACCAGCACCTGATTCTGCCAGAGCAGAAGGGGCTCTGGGTCTTTGAATAGAGGGGGAATGCAGCCCATTGGAGAGGGAGGCCACTGTGGGCAGTTGAGACCCATCTGACAGGAGTGGCAGGTGAACACGGCTCTGAGGATGGGGAACGCTACAGGCAAAGGGGTGTGGGGAGGAAGGGCCCAGGTGGAGGGACCGCATAGGCAAACCCAGAGGTGGGGCTGGGTGAAGAGTCAGGTGGGGACTGGATGGAGAACCAGGTGAGCAGGAGGGATGGAGCACCAGGGAGGAGGAGGGATGGAGGACCAGGGAGGAGGAGGGATGGAGGACCAGGTAGGAGGAGGGATGGAGGACCAAGGAGGAGGACGGATGGAGGACCAGGGAGGAGGAGGGATGGAGCACCAGGGAGGAGGAGGGGTGGAGGACCAGGGAGGAGGAGGGATGGAGCACCAGGGAGGAGGAGGGATGGAGGACCAGGGAGAAGGAGGGATGGAGCACCAGGGAGGAGGAGGGATGGAGCACCAGGGAGGAGGAGGGGTGGAGGACCAGGGAGGAGGAGGGATGGAGGACCAGGGAGGAGGGGGGATGGAGGACCAGGGAGGAGGAGGGATGGAGAACCAGGGAGGAGGAGGGATGGAGCACCAGGGAGGAGGAGGGGTGGAGGACCAGGGAGGAGGAGGGATGGAGGACCAGGGAGGAGGAGGGGTGGAGGACCAGGGAGGAGGAGGGATGGAGGACCAGGGAGGAGGAGGGATGGAGGACCAGGGAGAAGGAGGGGTGGAGAACCAGGGAGGAGGAGGGATGGAGGACCAGGGAGGAGGAGGGATGGAGAACCAGGGAGGAGGAGGGATGGAGCACCAGGGAGGAGGAGGGGTGGAGGACCAGGGAGGAGGAGGGATGGAGGACCAGGGAGGAGGAAGGATGGAGGAGGAGGAAGGATGGAGGACCAGGGAGGAGGAGGGGTGGAGGACCAGGGAGGAGGAGGGATGGAGGACCAGGGAGGAGGAGGGATGGAGGACCAGGGAGAAGGAGGGGTAGAGAACCAGGGGAGAGGGGGATGGAGCACTGGGGGAGATGATAGGATGGAAAAGCAGGTGGGGGCTGAGTTGAGAATCCAGGGTCACCTGGGGTGCAGCCCACACTCCTCACGGGGAGACTGGGGTGCTGAGCCGTCCTGAAGTCTTTAGGGAAGAGATGGCTCTGGAGGCGGAGGCCCAGCGGCGCTGAGTGGGTGGGGGTGTGACTGGGGAAGGACTCTCCCAAGTCTGGATGCCTCTCCCACCCTGGCTTGGCTGACATGGAGGATGCCCCCGCCACTGGGCACCCAGGATCGAAGGTGCATGGAGCAGCACCAGGGCCGCGCAGAGTGGCGCAGAGTGGGCGAGCCCTGCATTCAGGCCCAGCACACACCTCCCCCTCGTCCGTCCGGGGTGCCCTCCGCCATCCAGCCAACCCTGGCTGGATGTAAAGGCCCCAAACAAATGTCAGCGTGCATCAGCGAGCTCGCCACAATATGCCGTGTAACAGACTGTGACCCAGCTGCTGACGACAAAGTGTGTGTTTCTTGCTCATGTGTCTACCGCTGGCCTGGGCGCGGCCGCTGTGAGCTGAGTGCAGCTGGGCCGGCCTCAGGCCATGAGGCCACTCAGCTCTGCTCTGCGTCCCTCGTCCGGGGAGCAGCGTGTCCGTCCTGCGGTGGAGATGGGGCGATCCCAGAGAGACAGACAGCAGAAGCCTGGGCCGTCCCCCCCGCCCCCCCCCCCCTCCAGCTGAGGGCCAGAGCGCACATGCCAGCATCCCACCCACATCCCTGCGGCCCAAGCCAGGCCTGGGCCGCCCAGCACCACTGCGGTGCCCAGCGAGTCCGTGCCCGACCCTGTCCCTACTGTCCGCAGCGTGTCGCCATGGCCAGTGTCTGCAGCTGGCACTGCCGGGGGCAGGGCTGCCAGGATCCATTTCAGACCCTCACGTCACCACAGAGGCAGACGGGGCGGCGCTGAAGGTGGTGGGAAGTGTGTCCACATGTCCCTGGCCCAGGGGGCGGTGACATCAGAAAGCTTGTATTTCTTGTGCCTCCCCCAGCAATGCCCCGGCTGCCCCTGCCTACGGATGGTGCCTGGCCAGGGGCGAGAGCCGAGAGAGCGAGGGGCCGCCCTGCCAGCAGACCTGGCCTGGGAAGCAGGTGGGAAAGTGCGCACTTTGCAAACCTGCCCTTCCCTCTGCTGGGAACCTGAAATGTGACTCCCTCCTCCGCACTCCTGTCCTCCCCAGGTGCCCTGACTCCAGCGGGCTGGGGCAGGGGCCACCACCGTGCGGGGCGCATGGGATGGAGCAGCCCCGATGCCGCTGAGCCTGAGCCGCCGCGGGCTCCACAGCACAAAGGAGGAGCTTTTATCAGGAAAAGTGTGAGTCCCACCTCGACACCTCCAGACGCCTTCCCGAGGGGTAATTGCTTGACGGCAGTTATTTCAGGAGGCTCCACGCCGCCTCACGGGGGCTTTTAGAGACTCGTTCTCGAGCTAGAAATTCCGCCCACGGCCCCAGAGGGGGTCTCGGGAGGATGCTCCTGGCTGACACCGGCCCTGCCCAGGGAGGCGCAGGATCCGTTGCCAAGGAAACGGCCTCCCTTGCGCTCCAGGAGCCTGGGCACCTCCCTCAGGCTGGGCTGGTGGGGACGGGGAGGAGGGAGGAGCAGGGACAGTGAGTCTGAGGACAGGCACTCCCTGAGCCTGGGCTCCTGGGGATGGAGTGGGAGAGACCACGTGGTGGGTCCTGGCCGGAGCGGAGAGACAGCGCCAGATCCCCTCGAGGCCTCCACACGCGCCCGCCCGCCCGCTCGGCTCGTCTTCCTGGGCCTCTGAGCAGGGGGTCCCCTGACTCGGGACGATGTGGGGAACCTCGGTTTCCACCGAGGTGCTGCCAGACGCCCCAAGCAAGACACAGCCCGACGCCCAAGCCCGCCCGAGCCCCTCTGGCTGCGCCCACGACGCCCTTGGGCAGGCCCTCGGGAGGAGTCTAGGTAACAATTTACTTGTACAGAGCGAGCCGAGAGCGAGTCCATGCAGCCAGCACCTCAGCAAAAGCCAAGAGGCATCTGATCACGGCGGGCGGGCGCCGGCATCTCGGGTGGACGCCGCCAGAGGACTCGTCGCCCTCACTCCTGCGCTCACGGCTGCTGACCAGGGAGCAGAGAGGAAGCCGGAGCACAGGGCTGAGGGCGTTGGGCTGCGCCACTCAGGGCGGGGGCGGAGTGGCCTGACCCTGTCTTCTCCTAGGGCCACGACCACAGCCTGGCTGGGGGGTGGGGGGAGGCGGGACGGGGGTCAGCACATCCCCCAACACCCCCGTCATAAAGGCGCCCTGGCTGCTGTCCCTGCCCGGCACCTGGGAGACAGGGCTGCGTGCCAGGCGGGCCGAGCCTCTGTGGGCACATCCTGTGAGCCCACCCGCATGCCCCACCCTCACTCGCCACCCCCGGGCCCTCAGGAAGGGTGATGGTGACAGAAAGGAGCCGAGTGGGGTGGGCACCACAGTCCCTACACGACCCCTTCACGGCAGAGAGGGGAGACAGAGGCACCGAGTGGCTGAGCAGTCCCCACGGGGGGCAGGCAGGCTTCACGCTCAGGCTGCCCAGCGGAAGGGCCACGGGCCTAAGGGTCCCGCTGTCCCGCCTCCGGGACGTGAGGCCCGTCCCCAGACACCACCACCGGCTCAAGGTGGACGTGTCTGTGAACTGTCCCCCGGGCCCAGCCCTGCCGGCCTGCCCGAGCGGGTGTGGGGAGGTGGGGAGAGTGGAGTCTGACCAGCACAGGTGGGCGCAGCCGCCCGGCTCCTGGGGGCGGGAGAGGAAGCGCCTCGTCCTGGCCTCGGAGCACCCGCCCTGCGCACACCCACCCCGCGAGGCAGAGGCCGGCGCAGCCAGGGGAGCAGGTGCGCTGAGCTCCAGCACCGGCCCCGCGGCTGCTTCTCTGCTCCCCAGGTGCAGAGGTGTCAGGACACCAGAGGTGCGGTCCCCGAGGCTCCCCGGGGGTGGGGGCCCCGGGGCAGCTTCCTCGGTGGCCTGCCTGCGGGAACCCCGCCATCTCACGCGGGGTTGGCCGCCGGAGCTCTTCCGGGAGCTGTGACCCCGCCCAGTCCACTCACTGGGTGAGCGACCTGAGGGAGGGCAGGGTCCCCACCCGGCGTGTGCGCCTCGGCCCTCTGACCCGTATCACAGCCTGTGAGGGGCCCCACCTGCTGCGGACGCTCCGGCACCTCTAGGCCTCAGCTGGTGCCTCTGACCCGCACAGCCCGCCTCCTCGCTGGGGTGGGAGGGCGACCTGCTCAGCGTCGCCGCCTCCTTCACCCACGCGAGCTCATCTGCTCACACACGTGTGCTCGGGCACTCACCGCGTTTAGGGGCCACTCTCTCGCCAGGGATTGGTGGGGAGAGCCTGGGCCCTGCTCTCTCCCGGGCCCACAGAACCGCCTATGGCTCCCTAGCTCTTCGGCACCACCCTGCTCACCTGCAGGAGTTCCGCCGAAAGCCGCTTCGCATCGCTGGCCCCCCCCCCCCGCCCCCCCCGGCACTCGCTAGCTGTGTGCCCTAATCTACAGCTTTGCAGTCAGTGAAACTGATTTAGAAGGAGAAGGGAATAATAGCCCACGGAAGGCCCTGGAAAATGGATCATCCGGGTTTTCGAGGTCCGGGGTGGGGACGCTGACTGCGTGGACTGAATTCCGTGCTTGCACGGCTCAGGGCTGACAGCTCGCCTGCATGGCACCCGCAGGTGCTCAGCCGTGTTCCGTGAAGGAGGCGCCCTGCCCACCGGGGGGTCCCTGCCCTCCTGGGGGTGTCCCTGCACAGGGCCCCTGAGCCGAGAGGAGGCCACGCTCTGGGGCGGAGGGTGGGCTCCCGAGTGGCCAGGAGCTCGGGGAGCAGGCCCGCCTCAGGGCCGGAGCGGGCTGGCCCGCCGACAGCGTCCTGGGAAGACAAGCCTGAAGCTGGGGTCAAGCACCCGTGCCCCCCGCCCCCCGTGGTGCCCGCGCTCCAGGTGCGCGCACGGGCTCAAGTCGGGGACCGTGGAGAGGCAGCCCGAACCGGAGCCAGCCGGGATTGCTGCCCCCACTCGCTCCCAGCATCCAGCTCCAGGCTCCGCGCTGATGCGTTTCTCCCCACGGGCACCCAATTCCTTCCCTGAAGAGAATAGAGACAATGACATTTTAAGAGGAGACGCTTTCTCTTCCTAAAAGCTCCCAACGCGTCACGTGCGGCAGGAACGGGCAGCTCACGGCAGCTCCCGGGCCTCTGGGGAGGCCTCTGCAGACAGTGGCTGCAGCTCGGAGTCTGGAGCAGCCGCACCGCAGCCCCAGGTGCTCCAGGGAGGGGGGTCCGACCTGCCCTGGGGGTGGGGTGCTACGCGTAACCACATCCTGTGTGGGCCCCACGCAGGCCCTGGCCCCACGCAGGCCCTGGCCCCACGCAGACCCTGGTCCCACACAGGCCCTGGCCCCACGCAGGCCCTGGCCCCACGCAGGCCCTGGCCCCACGCAGGCCCTGGCCTCACGCAGGCCCCGTGCATGAAGCAGGCACGGAGGGAACCGCTCACCCAGCCATGGCTCAGGAGCTGCAGGCTGCAGGCGCCGGGCCCGCCGCCCAGGTCATCCTGAGCTTTGAGGAGCAGAGCGCAGCCCCTGGCAGGAGGCCCCCAGGTCTGCCCGCCCTGCAGGTGCAGGCGACCCCAGCCCACCGTGAACTTGGCAGAAGGACCTTCTCAGAGCTACGTCTCAACCACGGGGCACCCGGGGCTCGGGTCACACGGCCGCCCCCAGGCTCAGTCCCCCGAGGGTTAACTGTGCTGTCTCCTGTGGCGGCTGCACCAGGGAGCACCCACCCAGCAGCCGCTACCACCTCTCGGCGTCCCGCGGGCTGGCTGTGTCCCGCTCGGGGTCTCCGGCCTCCTCCACGCTGCGGCCTGGGCTCTTCTCCGGGGGCTGGAATGTCCCTGAGAGATGGGCGGCCACGGAGAAGCTGCAGCCTCGCAGGGACATGCACTCCCACCCCCACTCCACCCCCACCGCACCCCCACCCCATCCCACCCCCACCCCATCCCACCCCACCCCACCCCCACCCCGAGGGGCTGCTGGCCGCAAGCCGGAGAGTGCACCCCCTCTCCCCATCCTCTTCTCTCTGGGGCTCCCTGCAAACTCCATGAGAAGCTGGAGGGCAAGGGGCCCCTGCGGTGGCCACCGAGGTCAAGTGGGGGGAGGGGACCTGGGGGGCGGGGGGAGATCAGCGCACAGCGAACCCCAGCTCTCCAACCTGCAGCCGGAGAGTTAACAGGAGCCTCGCGGCCCGTCCGTGCGAAAGAAACCATAAACCACCCGAGAGACACAAGACCCGAAATAGCCGGCCGGGGCATTCCAGCATCAGCAGCGCCAGCTCCCTCGCTCAGGGCAAAACTTAACGGATCCTATAAAAATTCCAGCCAACGTTTTTTATGGAGCGAGCGTTGACACTGAAGTTCGGATGGAAAAATAAACACGCAAGAATAGCTAGGCCAACGCCCCGGGGTGGGCGCCAGCCTCAGCAGACACGGACGTGCTGCGAGGGCCTCCATGGACACACGCGATGACCCGGCACCGCGGCCCGGGGCCAGGCAGGAGCCCGCAGCCCCGCTGCTCAGTCCCGCCCGTGCCGGGGCGGTGCCCCCCCCACACACACACACCCGGGACCTTCCCGCACAACCGGCCGTGGCCAGTGGGTGAAATTAGATCAGTCTCTCACCTCGTGCGCCGTAGGCCCACGGGACCCGCGGCCGGGACGTACGAAGCTTAACAGTGCAGCATGAGGAGCCGCCGCGGGGACCCTCCCGGAGTCCGGGGACGCCTTCCCGCCCGGAGGAAAGCGCAGACCCAGTGAGGGAAATGCTGATCATCCCTCTGAAAGACAAACGGACCAAGGAGCCCTCCCCAGGCCTTCTGCGTGGGAAAAAGCAACGTTAAAGACAAGCCGGACAGAGACATTTGGAATTCACCTCATAGATAAAAGGTCTCCGGTCTGCAAAGAACTTTCAACAGTCGAGAAACAAAACCACAAAAGTCATATGGAAAAATGAGCCCATCAGAGGGAAGAATTCCCACTCAGGGATGTAAGCATCCTCGGTGGAAGACGCCCGCGGCGCGGGTGACACGCCACACGCCACACCACGATGGGCCTGAGAGCAGTGTGTGCGACACGCGTCAGACAGAACGCTAAGAGCCACACGACCTCGCCCACGTGGGATGGAAACTGGACCGTGAACACACACAGCGGAGGGGGGCTGCCGACGGGGGGGGGGGGGGAGGGGGTCCTAATATCGGGTGACGGAGAGGATGCGACTGGGTGGTGGGCACGCGGTGCCGTATACAGATCTTGTAACAGAAACGAACCCCCTGATACCGGACGTGCCTGTGGGCCAGTGTCGCCCCATCACGGTAATAGATAGGTTTTCAACGGCCTTGGACTTACGAGAGAAATGCCTGTGGTGGTGCGATTCCCCGCCAGGTGCTCGGAGGGGAGGCCTTCCAGGCGCTTCGGTCTTGAGGGTGCAGCCCCCACAAATGGGATTAGTGCCCTGACACAGGGACCTCACAGAGCCCTGCACCCCTGCCTCCCATGAGGACTCCAGCTCTGAAGCAGGACGAGGGTCCCCCCGGGACAGGGCCCCCCACGCTGACCCCCGATCTCCCCCTCCCCGACTCCCAGCCTCCAGCGCTGCGAGGAGGAAGCAGGTGGAGGGCAGCCCGCCAGCTAGGTCTCGTTACAGCAGCAGGACCGGCGGACACGGCATCACAGTGAGACCCAGTCACGGGCGACCGTCCAGGGCACGGGCGGTTCCAGGGACGGCCTAAGGTCACCCGGGTTCACGCTGTCTCTGCTGAGGGGAGGCTGGGCGGCTCTGAGCCTCCGTGTCCTCCGTGACCGGTGACGGAACCGCCTCGCCGGACCGTGAACACCAGGCCGTGCAGGTGAAACAGTGCCCGCGCCCCCAGGACCCCCACAGCAGGCACCTGGGAAGCCAGGCTTCCCTGCACCCGTGCCTCCTGCTAATTGAATAAATATTCATTGGCGTGAGCACCGGGTAAGTGGTTTCCATGGAGACCCACTCCTAATGGCTTAATTAGGCGGGGGCAGGGCTCCCGAGGCCTCACCTCGAAGCACAGCGCACGCAGTCGGCTGCCTCGCTCCGGAACCTCCGAGCGGAGGTCGAACAGACCCCGGTCAACCCATCACCCCTGCGCTGGTCCGCACGCCGTGTCCCCTCTCCGCCCAGCACCTCACTCGGTCAGCCCTGGCCTTCGGGTGTGGGCAGCCGTGCCCCTCCTGCCCGGGGCGCTATTTAAGGGGTCACTGCGGCACCACCCAGTCCTGTTCTGACCTCTCCCTGACCTCCTGGCTTCTCACACCAGGCGGGCGGGGCTCTGCCCTCTCGCAGCTGGCACCAGAACTCGCCCACCCGTGCCTCTGCGCAGGGACAGACAGCGCGGGCGGGGGCACGAGGTCAGAGGCCACAGGGAGGTGCCCCGCTGGGCCTCCCTCTAAGGCTGCCCCCACTCCCCACCCCTGCAGACCCCACCTGAGCACCTGCCCTTGGCTGGATCCAAGCAGATACTGGCTGGGAATGACTGGCACCTGGGAGGGGAGGGGACAGCAGAGCAGACTGAGCTGCCCTTGACCCACGGGCCCCTTGGGAGCTGAGAGGCGGGCGTGCGGTCCAGCCGTTGGAGGGTCCTGCCTGCAGGCGGGTGCGTGGCAGGGGCTGAGCATGGTGGGGGGAGGGGGAGGCTGCCTGTGGCTCCCGGCCGGGTGGCCCAAAGGCCACACTGGAAGCCGAAATGCTCCAGTGAGTGGTGCCCAGATGGGGAGACAGCACCCCAATCCTCACTCCCGTGGCCGGCCCCTGGCGATGCAGGCCTCCCTCCTACGGAGCCCAGTGCCGCTGCTGCTGTCCCTTAAGCTGTGTGGGCTGCAGCCAGGACGCACGGGTGAGCAGGCGGTCACTCGGAAAGTCCTCTAGCCAGAACGTTCCCAGCATAATGGGCAATTACAGCGAGGAGACAAGGAAAAGCCGCGGGAGCCGTCTCAAGGCCGGAGGGGGGCCCAGGCGGCTGACCCTCATCTCACCTGACCCCCGAGGAGCCGGCCTTGCTACACTGAAGGTCACCATCAGGCCCCTGGCGCATGTCCATGGTTGGGGGGGGGGGAGTGTGGGGCGGCCCCATGAATCCACGAAGCCTGCCTGTCCGGCTGCTAGATCCAGCTCGTCGACCTGCTGGCCTGGGTTACTGTGGGGCCAGGAAGCAGGCGTGCACAGAGGGGTTCAAGGGGGAGGGAGACAGTGCTGGGGAGGACGAAAGGACCCCGGGGGAGGGTTGGCCATGGCGGGAGCCCGGCCCACCTGGGCCTGGAGGGGCTGGGCAGCGCAGCTCTGGAGACACCGGAGGTCAGCCCTTGCAGGTAGACAGAGGCTGTTGACTCAGACAGAGGTGGTCTTTCCCTCTGTGCCCCTTGCTTGTCCATCCATCGGTCACCCTGAAGGACTCCCCCAGGGCGGGGCCCGGGGTGCAGGTGAAGTGCCTGGGTCCCTGCCCTGGAGAGGCACCAGGAGAGTGAGACAGTGAGCACCCCTCCCGCAAGATAGGGCCTTGTCAGACACCTGGAGGAGCCCGGAGGGCTTCCTGGAGGAGGCAGCAGAGCTGCCCTTGACAGATGAGGAAGAGTGGGCTGTGAGGTCATGGTGGAAGGGCCCCACCCAGGCAGGTGTGCAGGTAGAAGGCGTGGGGCATTAGCAAAGAGCAGCGCAGACGGAATTCCTGGAACGGAGCGCGAAAGACCAGGAGGGGGAGAGGTGCGAGCACCAAACCAGGCCAGGCCAGCGCTGGGTGCGAGCTAGGACGTCCTCCGCGGGCGAGGCAGCGGGGAGGGTGCTCACAGCTCCACTTGGAAAGATCCCTCTGGGGCGGATCCCCGGGGCGGCCGGTGGGAGCTGGGGGAGAATCAGTGGGGATGAGGATGGCGCCCCGTCTGCAGTGTGGGACCCAGTCCCTTCTCAGTCCTCGCCCAGCGTCGAGCACTGGGGACCAGCGTGGAGGGGCGGGACCATCGGATGTCGCCCCCTCCTGGACATCAGCTCGCCTTGCAACCAGAGCCGGTGCTGAAGGTTTAATTTCCCCAATGCACCTGCTCGGCACCTTCAGGAGCCCGGCCTTCACCCGCCGGAGCAGAGGTGGGGCTGCGCCCTGGGCGTGCGGGCTGCTGCGGGCGGCTCGGAACCGGGGGGGACGCCTCCCCAGTAGGAAGAGGCAGCACTGGCTTCCTCATGGGCACATATAGGTATTTTTTTCTGCTGCAATTGAAACAATATCTGGAACGAGGCATCTAATTACTCCTCTTTCCTAGAAATTGAATGATAACATGCCCTGTCGATACAAACCTTTTGTGAAAGTCAAACTTGGCTTCCCAGGGCAATTCCTGCTCACACCGCAGTGGAAAGCATTGGTTTTAAAATAGTTTCTCGAAGTACAATACCCGAGTCTGATGCCATCAACTTATTCTTTTGTTCTGCTGCGTTTTTTAAAAGTGTCTTTGTACGCCTGTGCTCTTGCATAACAATGGCTCCTAATTCCAGCTCCCTGAGCAGGATCCTACCTAATTAGAATTTTTAGAGCTGGGAGGGCCTAGAGGAGATCAAAGCCCTGCCACTCACTCAGAGCGGGTAAACTGAGGCCCAGATGGGGCAGAGCGCGGAAGGGTATAGGCATCGGATTAGGATAAGACCCGGGAGTTCAGGGGCGGGAGGAAGACAGCTACGGGGAGACCCTGGGGGCTGCAAGTTGGGGGAGCAACAGCCACTGTGCACGTCCTCGGTGTTTGTCACGTGCGTGCTTGGCTGTCTGGGGTGCACACACGCTCAGCAGCGCTCACTTAGGGAGGCCTTGATCTGACCCATTTGCTAGAGGAGGACCCTGAAGGCCTGAGAGGACCCCTGCAGCACCGTGGCTGGGCTGGGCTGTGGCCAGCGGGAAGGACTGCTGTTTGCTGCCCAGCGCCAGGCCAGGCTCTGTCTGGGCCACCGGCTCAGCTGTGCTGACTTGTGGCTGGACGTGTCCCCCTGGCCCATCTCACCGTCCCACTGACCCCCACACCTAAGAGACAGCTTCCCCGTTTGTCTGTCTCTTCCTCTTCCTGTAAGGACACCCGCCATGGATGAGGCCCCCCCCTCCCGGCTCGGGAATGACTTCACTGGCCCTGACAACATCTGCAAAGACCCGATTTCCAAATAAGGTCACCCATGGCCTCTGGGAGCTGTTTCAACACTGGGAGGCCATGTTTGATTCAACCCCACAGCCACACGGCTCCTCCCCTCCCTTCATTAGCTGCCATCAGCAAGCAGCTGGTACGGTCCACATGGGAATCCCGCCCTGGCGGCCGCACTCCCTGGCTCCCCGGCCCACCAGCCTCCTCCTCCCGGGCGCTGTGGCCACGGGGGTTGGGGACGCTTGATGGGGCTAGTGGCTCTCAGCTGGGAGATCTGCCCCCGGGGACGCCTGGCAATGTCTGAGGGTGGGGGCTGCTCTCAGCCATCAGCGGGTAGAGGATGCTGCCCAACACCCTGCAATTCACAGGACAGCCCACCACAAAGAAGTGCCAGCCCACTGTCAACACCGTCCAGGTCTGGAAACCCCACGTTTATCTTGGCCTGGGGCCACCTGTTACAGACTACACTTCCCAGCCTCCCTTGCAGTAGGTGTGGCCATGTGATCACATTTGGACCAATGGGATGCTAGTACAAGGGTGTGTGCCACTTCCAGATGGGGATGCCCTATGATTGGTGGACCAAGCCCTCCCACACCCCACGGTGTGGACAAGGGCCTGATGGCAGCGGCCAGAGCTGGACCAGCCCCCGGGCCCTGGAGGTGGAAGGCAGCCGGCCAGCCTCTCTGCTTAGGAGAGAAACCAACCTCGGATGAACCGCTGTGTTTTGGGGTCACCGTGTTACAGCAGCATCGCCTGTGCCCTGACATGCAAGCCTCAGTCTCAGGCCACTCCCATTCCCTCTCGTGAGGAGTTTGTGGTTTAAAGGCCCCGGCCTTTCTGGGATGGGAAAACCCAGTGGTTTTCAACCTTCTGGCCCTTTAAATACAGTTCCTCATGTTGGGACCCAACCATAAAATGATTTTCGTGGCTACTTCATCACTGTCATGTTGCTACTGTGATGAATCGTCATGTAAATATCTGATAGGCAGGATGGAACGGAGCGCGTGAAAGGGTCGTTGGACCGCCAAAGCGGTCGCGACCCACAGGTTGAGAACCGCTGGGTTAGAGGCTGGTGAGCACCTGGCAGGCTACGGGGAGACAGCGGCCCCGGAGAGACAGTTTCGGGGAGAAGCCTCCGGCATCGAGCCAGGGGCCCCCGGGGTCTCTGTTACTTGGTGGTCACTTTGGGGGCACCTACTTGGGCGGTGAGGCCGGATGGGGCAGGGCCCTGATCCAGAGCCCGAAACCGCCACGCTCCTTGGCGACCTGGCGGCTGTGTCTGCCTCCTACCTGCAAAGTGGGGGTGTTAATAGCACCCCGTTCTGAGAGGGTGAAATAAATGAGAAGCTTTCAGATCTGCTGACCATCCTGTGGCTCCCTGCAGAGGAGCGAGCCCTGGACAGAGGGCTGGGGGCCTGGCCCGAGGGAGGCGGCAGGCCCAGGCAGGCCAGGTGCCAATGCCAGGGTCACTCCTTGGGAGCAGCCTGGCTGAGGTGGGAGGGAGCAGTGCCTGGGAAGTGGGAGAAGCTTCCAGAAAGCAGGCTTCTCGCCCGAGGGTCGCCCTCCACTGTCAGGCCCAAGCAGAGGCCGGTCCCCCCAGGAAGCCCCTCTCACTTCCCCAGGCCAGCCTGGCCCTCCCGGCTGGGAACTGCCCTCCGGCTGGGGTGCCAGAGCCGTGTGCTCAACGTCAAGAATAAGCAGAGCTCCCCCAGGATGAGGGGCCGCTGAGGACGCAGGGAGCTCCCCGCGGCCCGGGGGTGTGAGCACAGGCCGGGGGCGAGCCTGAAGGCGTGACAAGTGGACTCCATCAGCCAGGACGCAAGACGCCGGCGATCGTACCGACAACGGCGTCCTCTCTGTTGTGTGGCGCCCGCTGCCAGCCGGCGACGCGAGGTCTCGGTGCCTTTTATTGGGATTTTTATCTTCTGAAGTCACCGCAGCTGTCAGAGCAAGTTAAACAGGACGGAGACGGAGACAGAACACCTCCCAGCAGCCTTCCTCGCGGCCTGCCTCCCTCCCATGAGCAGGGTCCCCAGGGCTGACAGGCAGAGGCCCCATCCTTCCGCCCGACAGAGCCGGGGGCCCCGCTAGTCCTGCAGACGCTGTGAGGAGGCTCAGAGGGCGGGCCAGCTGGCCCAGCAGGTTTAAGCTGCACCTCCAGGTTCTGCTCGCATCCCGAGTCCTGAGTTGCTCTCCTGGCCCCTCCTGGTGGCACCTGCCAGCCTGAGGGAGACACATCCAGTGGGACCCCAGTGTCCCGCGCCTCGAGGCGCAGGTGCCTCGTCCAATCACACAGTGACTCAGCAGCCGAGCCGGGGCTGCAATGATGCGATGTGACAGAGCCAGCCCAAGGCCGGAGCCCGGAAGATGCCCGTGAGTCTGCGGACCGAACAAACAACTGAACGAAGGAAGGGCTGGTCCTGGGGGAGGCCAGGCCTAGGAGGGCCTGAGTGCCAGGTGCAGGGGTCTGGGCGCCAGCGAGCCCCTGGCAGTGGGCCTGGTCAGGCCTGGAGTGGTGGTGACGGGTGGACGGAGGCAGGGGACCCTCAGAAGGCCGAGCGACAACCACGGCCGCGACAGGGGTGGCGAGCTCGAACCCCCGCAGGCCTAGCTGAGACACGCTGACCCACCGTTCTAACCGATCACGCTCATCGCCAATCAAAGGCAGCCCTCGAAGCAGCTCCCTCTGGAGGGACTCGCGCCAGCGCCACAAGCCTCCGCGGTGCCAAGCCCATCACCAGCGCGATCGATACTGCAGTGGGTCAGCCTGCGGGGCATGAGCGAGGGCTGGCCCGGCGCTGGTCCTGGCCGAGCTGCGACAAGACAGCAGTTCTGGGGTTCCTCGGGGAGGGGCAGCGAGAGAAGCAGGCCTCGTTTCCCCGCCTCCTCTGCAAAAGTGAAATTTTAAATAAACGTGGTGGTGGTGGTGGGGGAGAAAACAGGCCTCTCAGCCTGGAGCCTGGAGATGAGCTGGCTCCCGGAGAGGGTCGGTCCCTGACACAGCACTCGCCCCTGCCCTGGAGGCGCCAGCCAAGCAGGATGGCAGACCAGACACACGCCCACCTCCAGGAGCAAGCAGCCAAGCGGGGGCAGAGCTGGCATGGATTATAGAACCAGCCTGTCCAACACCCTATCCTACAGATGGGAAAACTGAGGCCCAGGGAGGCAGGAGCGCCTCCCACTGCCAGATTGCAAGTCTGAGCATGAGCGGGAGCTGCACTCCATACCCAACAACTCCGGCCTCCGTGGGACAGAGGCCGCAGGGGCCTTCTGGGTCCCCTGCACCCAGCACAGCGCAGGCGCCCAGCTGCGAGGAGGCTGGAGGGCACCAGCAACACGCAGGCTCTGACCTGGCCGTGGTACCCCCGGCCCTCTGCTACACTCTAGCGGGAGCTGGGAGCGGGCCGGTACCAGGCAGCAGGACAGGGGCATGGCCTGCTTTCAGGGGTCCACAGCCCCAGGACTCACGGGAGGAAGCCAGGGGCCTCTAATCCAGCCTGGGAAATCAGGCCTCAAGGGAGGAACCTCCCGCAACCCCTTTGGAAGGGAGAGCCACGGACAGACCAAGGCCTGGAGCCATGGCAGACAGTGCCACATGGGCTCATGGCCTGGGTGAGCGGCTACAGAGCCCCCGAACAAGCAGGCGAGCAGGCAGAGGGCGAGGCGGGTGAAACCTGGGAAGAGCTGCCCACAGCGGGTGACAAAAATACTCCCTGTAGCCCGGAGGGTGAGCGAGGCACCTGTGCGTGTGTGGGTGTGTGCTGTGTGTGTGTGTGCATGTGTGTGGGGATGAGCTCTCTGTGTGTATGCATGTGCATGCATGTGTGTGGGGACGAGACGAACACTTGTGTGTGTGTATGCATGCAAGTGTGTGGGGACGAGACAAGCACTTGTGCATGTGTAGGTGTGCGTGCATGCGTGTGGGAACGAGATGAGCACTTGTGTGTATGCATGCACGTGTGTGGGGACAAGACAAGCACCTGTGTGTGTGCATGCATGCATGTGGGAACGAGACGAACACTTGTGTGTGTGTGCATGCACGTATGTGGGGACGAGGCAAGCACTTGTGCATGTGTGGGTGTGCATGTGTGTGCATGCACATGTGTGGGGACAAGACGAGCCCCTGTGTGTATGCATGCACCTGTGTGGGGACGAGGTGAGCACTTGTGCAAGTGTGGGTGTGCATGTGTGTGCATGCACATGTGTGGGGACAAGACGAGCACCTGTGTGTGTGCATGCAGGCAGGAGCCCCAAAGCCCAGCCCGGGGCCACTCTACACCACAAACTCCTCGGGGATTAGCTCTCCTCCCCCCTTGGCCCTGGACCCAGAAGAGAGGCACTTCCTCTGCCTCCACCCACGTCATGCCAGGAAGGCTGTCCACAGCGCGACGTCTGTGGCCTGAGGTCAAAAGGTCGCCGGGCATCCCTGGGGCTGGGTACTCCAGATGCCCCGGGCTGGCCTGGCTGGGAGAGCCGCTTCCTGGCAGGGGAGGTCCTGTCTGCGTGGGCCCACTGCTCTGTCCTTTTTCCTCCAAATCCCTCGTGCTGAGCCGCCCTGGCAGTGAGCATGTGGCGTCACGTGGAACCAGAACGTCCTGCACATGCCCCAAAGTGCTCCTCACAGGGGAGAAGCCCTCCTGGTCTGGAGGCTGCCCCATGGCAGGCTGGGTGCTGGGAGAGGGCACTCCAGACCTACAGCAGATGGCTGCCACCTCCCTCCTCTGGCTCCCTGTGCCCCCAAGACGAAGCCCACCCCCACCCCAGGGAGCATGGCCCACAGGGGCCCCTCACCTCCCGATAACTCCCCTCCAGTCTCTAAATGCAGCTCCAAGGTCACTTCCTCCAGGAAGCCTTCCCGGAACCCTCCTCCCAGGCACTGACGGCTCACCACACCCACCTCAGCGTGTGCCAAGCACGTCAAGGCGGGGGGAACAGTGAGGACCCTGCTGATGCCTGGGCAAGCTGGTGACGGAGGACGGGGGGGTCTGTGGGTCTCCCCTGCAAAGTGCACCCAGGGTGCCCGGGTCAGTGGCACCTCGGGCCTCCAGAACCAGGGGGCCTTTCACAAGGATGGTGGTCCCCCACCTTCCCTGGGTCCCAGGCCTTGGCCATGCATGGGGCATAAATGCTGGCGGCAGGCCCCCCACCTGCACTGATTCCTGCCCCAGCCCCGGCTTGACTCCTCCTCCTCCGTGTCACGTGGTTAACAAGGGTAAGGAGGCTCCACTGTGGGCATCTCTGCTGAGACCACTGGGCTCCTCTGTGTGAGGCCCTTTGAGCCCTTGGGGAGCTCAGAGAAGAGGGAATCAGCCAGCAAACCCTTCCCATTTCCAGGCATCACTGGGGCTAGGGGTTGCTCGCACTGCCTGCCAGGCCAGAGTAGCCCCCTCCCCCCAGGAATGCCCCCTCCCATCTGAGGAGAGGGAGAGCAGCAGCCAGCCTGGGTGCGGTCCGGAAGAGGAAAGGTCCTCGGTGACCCCAGCACCGCATCAAGCCCCAGCGCTCCCCCTCCCGCCAAGCCTGTCTCCCTGGAGGCAGGGACCACCCAGCACGGGTCTGGCAGGTTGGGGGGGGGGGTGACCGTGCACATCTGCGGGTCAATGAACAGGGGTAAGCGGGGTTACCCCAACAATCGCCCCTAAGCCAGCAGGAATGAGGCCCCCACACAAAACCGCCCGTCATCCGGGTGGAGATTTCTGAACACCCCCTCGCCCTTTAACAGCAGAGCCACACGGCGCTAGAGTGAAACTGCAACAATTGCCAACATGGGCGCAGAGCTTGGGCGCCTGCCCGGGGCTCCGCGGGCACCGCGTCATGATTCATGCCAGCCGGACGGAGAAGAGGCCGCGCAGGTGGCTCTGCCTGGGAGCCCCGCGCAGAGGTCGGGCTGGACCCCGCGCTCAGAGGACAGCCAGCGCGAGGCTGGCGCCCGGCTCAGGCCACAGACCCCGCCGCCGGTGCTGCGCGCGTGTGCGTGTCCCGGGAGGGGATGCGGAGGCTCCTGCATCCGAGAGGACTGGGAACTCACCGCGCAGGCCGCCGGCACTCAGCCCATCCCGCAGGCTGCAGACGGCCCTGGAGGGGGCGCCCTCGCTGAGCGCGCGCCCCGCGCCACCGCCCCGACTCCTCCCCGCCGCCGCGCAGGCAGGTTCGCCCAGGCGGCCGCGGGCCCCGGCTCCGGCCCGCTCCCCCCGGCCGGCGGCGCTGGCGTGCCCTCCAGGCCGCCCCTGCCCACCCGCGCCCCGCCCCGCCCGCAACTCTCCCCAAGTTGGAAGCCGAGCCCGGGCGGCTGCACTCGCGCCAAGAGCACAGCGGCGGAGAGGAGGCAGCGGCGGCGGCGGCGGCGGCGGCGCAGCTTGGGCGAGCGAGGCGGTGCCCGCACGGCCCAGCGCGGTCTGCGGGGGGCGCCCGCACCGGGAGCAGCAGGAGGAGGGGCTGGAGACGGACGCGCGGCGGCGCCCTGCCCGGGAAAGTAAAGTTGGAGCCGGAGGCTGCGCGGGGGGGCCCGGAGGAGCGGCGGCCCGCACCCCGGTGCGCCGACCCCTAGCCGGCCGGATGGGAGGCGGAGCGCCCGGGCCGCCGCCGCCTGCAGCCTGCGCCTCGGCCGGGCGCCGGGACCGAGGAGCCGCTGAGGCCCGCCCGACCGGGTGCCGCGTCGCCGTGGCCTCGCGGCCGGGGCGCTCCCCGTGAGCCGGCCGAGGGCGGGGCCGCGAGGACCCCGGGACCTGCCCCCTCCCCCCGCTGCCGCGTCGCCGCCCGCTCCGGGCGCCTCCTGCTCTGCACTAACGCGCGCGGCAGCTGCGGGGAGCCGGCAGCCACGCTCTCCGGCGAGCCGCTCGCCTGCGGAGCCAACACGGCCGCGGGCCGGCGGCGGGGCGCCGCGGTTCCCGGTGGGCGCGCCCGAGGAGTAGGCGGCGATGCGGGCGCCGACCCGGGCTGGGGGGCTCCTGAGCTGCCGCGGCGGCGCCCCGGCTCCAGGCGGGACCGCGTAGCTCACGGGAGGACCATGGCGTCCCCGGCGCTAGCGGTGGCGCTGGCGGCGGCGGCGGCGGCGGGACCCAACGCGAGCGGCGCCCGCGAGTGGGGCAGCGGTGGAGCCGCCAACGCCTCCGGGGTCGCCTGGGGGCCGCCCCCGGGCCAGTACTCGGCGGGCGCCGTGGCGGGGCTGGCGGCGGTGGTGGGCTTCCTGATCGTCTTCACCGTGGTGGGCAACGTGCTGGTGGTGATCGCGGTGCTGACCAGCCGCGCGCTGCGTGCCCCCCAGAACCTGTTCCTGGTGTCGCTGGCCTCGGCCGACATCCTGGTGGCCACACTGGTCATGCCCTTCTCGCTGGCCAACGAGCTCATGGCCTACTGGTACTTCGGGCAGGTGTGGTGCGGCGTGTACCTGGCGCTCGACGTGCTCTTCTGCACCTCGTCCATCGTGCACCTGTGCGCCATCAGCCTGGACCGCTACTGGTCCGTGACGCAGGCCGTGGAGTACAACCTGAAGCGCACGCCGCGCCGTGTCAAGGCCACCATCGTGGCCGTGTGGCTCATCTCGGCCGTCATCTCCTTCCCACCGCTCGTCTCGCTCTACCGCCAGCCCGACGGCGCCGCCTACCCGCAGTGCGGCCTCAACGACGAGACCTGGTACATCCTGTCGTCCTGCATCGGCTCCTTCTTCGCGCCCTGCCTCATCATGGTCCTGGTCTACGCGCGCATCTACCGCGTGGCCAAGCTGCGCACACGCACGCTCAGCGAGAAGCACACCGCCGCCGGCCCGGACGGCGCGTCCCCGACCACGGAGAACGGGCTGGGGGCGCCGACGGGCGCGGGCGAGAACGGGCACTGCGCGCCCCCGCGCCGCCCGCGCGCGGACGTGGAGCCCGAGGACAGCAGCGCGGCGGCCGAGAGGCGGCGGCGCCGGGGGGCGGTGCGGCGAGGTGGGCGGCAGCGCGCGGACGGCCAGGCGGGCGAGGGCGGCGCCGAGGCGCGGGCTCCCGGGCCCGCCGAGCAGGGCGCGCTGGCCGCCGCGAGGTCCCCGGGCCCCGGCGGCCGCCTGTCCCGCGCCAGCTCGCGCTCCGTCGAGTTCTTCCTGTCGCGCCGGCGCCGGGCGCGCAGCAGCGTGTGCCGCCGCAAGGTGGCTCAGGCGCGCGAGAAGCGCTTCACCTTCGTGCTGGCCGTGGTCATGGGCGTGTTCGTGCTCTGCTGGTTCCCCTTCTTCTTCAGCTACAGCCTGTACGGCATCTGCCGCGAGGCCTGCCAGGTGCCGGACCCGCTCTTCAAGTTCTTCTTTTGGATCGGCTACTGCAACAGCTCGCTCAACCCGGTCATCTACACGGTGTTCAACCAGGACTTCCGGCGCTCCTTCAAGCACATCCTCTTCCGCCGCAGGAGAAGGGGCTTCAGGCAGTGACGGGTGCGCCCCGCCTGGCGCGGAGACCCCGGGCGGCTCCGGGAGGAGGGGGCGGGCGGGCGTGGCCCCCAGAGAAAGCGGGTTCCATTCCCCGGGGACCCAGGGATGGATTGGCCTCCAGGGCGCAGGGCAGGCGCATGGGCGGATGAGACCCAAGCGCCCCCGGGAGAGGGGAGGAGAAAGGGGAGCCCCTCTGCCTTCCCATCTCAGCGAGGGGCTGCTGGCGAGGCTGCAGGCCTGGATCCCGCTCAGGGGGCCCTGCCGAGGGGGGGCTGTCAGGTCGGGGTTGTAGCCACAGAGGCGCTGGCAACCCTCCAGACGGTGAGAAGCCCCCAGACGCGCCCCGCCCCCACCTCCGAGCAAGGGCTGACTTCCCCAGGGACCCAGGGGGCGCTGTCGGGGAGGCACTGACAGCCTTTGGTAACTGAAAGTATTGAAATGTTTGCCAAAAAACGACAACCCCAACAACCAAACTATTTTCTAAATAAACCTTTGTAATCTAAGCGCTGGGTGCAGCCGTCGGTCCTTAAGCCCCGGCGGGGGGAGGGTTGGGTAACTTCCAGACTAGCACCGGCCTACCGCCCCCACGGGTGAAGGGGACACCCCAGGTCCCCAGACTCCAACCTGTCCCCTTGCACGAGAAGTGTGTGTGTGTGTGGGGGGGGTCTTTGCCCCCCGCCCTTAGCCGGGTACTTTGAAGGATGCAGGTTGCCGACACCTGCCCAGAAGCAGGTTCCTGGGGCTGAGGCCAAGGCAAGCCCTCAAACTCTTCTTCCCCACCTGAGGCCTTTGCCAACTTTTTACTGTTGTGAACATGGAGGCCCAAAGGCCAGGGGGGAGGGTGGGGTGGGGCAGGAGTCTGCCCCTCCCTCCTACCACCCCCTGCATTTGAGTCGGCCTCCCCACCCCTGCAGCTCACCCTCATGCCCCCGCCCCCCGTGTCTGTGCCCCCTGCCCACGCTGAGGCTTGAGGAGGGTGGCTAGAAGGAGCGAATGAAGTATGAGAGGCCTCCCCCAGACTCTGCCGGCTCCATCACGGAGCCTGGAGCTGGGATAGCTGGGGTTGGGTGGCAGGAGCAGGACCTGGGCGGGGGGGGGGGGGGGGGGCTCTGAAACATGCGATACACGTGCACTGGAGGGCTCACGCTGTGGGACCTGCTGGTGACGGTTCCCCTCCTTCCCACAGTGCCCTGGCCTTCCTGTGTACCCCTCCCCTCTCCCCTGCCGCCACCTCAGCTCTTTCCTGAATCACCACTGGTCTTGTCTTTGGCCTTGCGGGGGGAGGGGGGGCGGGGGAGGGGTCAGTCCTGGGGAGGGGTCGGCCCTGGGTCCGTCTTTTCATCCTCAAACCCTCGTCCCCTGAAGCGGGAGCCAGGGCCGCCGCTTTTCTGGCCCACGTGCCGGCGCCGTCCCTTGGCGAGCCCCCAACCCTGTGCAGACCCGGCCTCATCACCCCGTTATGGGTCCTCAGGACTCACCCACTGGCCACGCTAACTCACGTGGGCACCCTCACACCTGTGCTCAGGCTCCGGGACAGGCGGAGAGGCCCAGACCTGGGGGAGGGAGAGGAGGGGGGCAATGGCCGACTCAGCCCCTTGCGACAGCTCTGACCTCTCTCCGCTGGGCGGGGCCTGAGGGGTGTCCATGTCGGGGGCTAGCCCAGCACCCCCGTACCCCCTCTGGCCCCAGTGCCCGCCTGTGAAATGGGGGGGCATCGCTTGAAATCTGCCCGTCTATGGTCCAACATGCCAGCCGACGGGAGGCCGTGGGGGTGACCTCTGGAGAGGGCACTGCTGCCACTGGGGTTGCCTGTGAGCTGCAGGGTCTCTCTCTCGGGTGCGGGGGCAGGGACCCCGGTCACCACAGGGGCAGGGTGTTCGGGCAGCGTGTCCACTCCTGCTCCTTCCTCCCCAGTCCCCGGCACCTTGCGGGGGGGGGTGCTGGCGCTGGGCTGCTGGCAGCCGGTGACGCCTCGTCCCCATTCAGCGACAGCTGTTCCCACTCCTGAGTGCCGCCTGGAGAGGCTGGCTTTTCGGCTGGAAGAGCAGCCAGACCGGCTCCCACCCTGCTCTGCGTGGGAACCGGGCCGGCGGCGCTGGCCTTGCTGTCTGGGTGGATGGAGTGGGGTGCTGACATGCCCCACCCCCGGGGCCCTGAGCACTGACTGCTCCCACTGTGGTCCGGGAGCCAGGCGTCAGCGGATTGCTCTGCCGGCCAGAGCAGGGCCCGACCTCTGTCCAACGTCTGCGCTGCCTCCAGCCACGCGGTGGCCTCCTCGCCTGTCCAGGTCGACTTTGAGGAGCCCGTTGTCAGCCCCCGCCTGCGGCTGAGGACACTGAGGCGGGAGCTGGCCGTCTGGCCCAGGACGGGCAGTGCAGGAGGCAGACCCAGAGTGTCCGGCTCTGTCCGCCTGTGCCCAGGCCCAGCTCCCGCCGCCCGCCCCTGGCCTCCGTTGGAGAGGCCGAACACAGCTGCCTCCTGCCTGAGGCTTCCCTCAGGGGCAGGAGATTTCAGGCAAAATTAAAAAACACACACACACAAAACCACCCCGCACGAGAAGATCCGGGAAGGCGGACGGGAAGGCAGACGGAGTGGGCAGACCGGCTGCGCCTGAACCGCCCGAGCCCACCACGCGGCGGTCCCAGCAAGGTGGACGCGGCGCGCATTTGTGTAAGTGAAGTCCTGTGCTCCATTCCATTGTGAGTTGGTAGGAAAGGAGGAAAAGGATCATCCAACATATTCCCTTACAGCTCAGGACGGAATTCAAAACACAGTTGCCAGGCTCAGGCCGGCGGAGTCGGGGAGACTTGGGGAAAGCAGCTCCGGCGTGGACCCTCCCGGGGCGGGCGGGGCTGCGGGGAGGCGCTGGCTGGCTGTGCTGCTCGCTGGCGAGGAAGCGGCCTCCGGGCGCTGGCAGCCGCCGTGTTTTTATATCACATCCGTGCGGGGCCCACATATTCCCGCGCAGCCTCCGATCAAAACACACGGCGCCGCAGCCGGTGTGAGCCTGGTTGGCAGCTGCAGCCTAGCCCGCCCTCCCCGGGGGCTGTCAGCCCCGCAGCCCCCACGGGCCAGGGCCAGGCGGGGCGGGGCGGGGCCAGGGCAGGTGGGGCGGGGCTAGGGCAGGTGGGGCGGGGCTAGGGCAGGTGAGGCGGGGCTAGGGCAAGGCAGCATGGGCCAGGGCGGGGAGGGGTCAGGGCAGGTGGGGCGGGGCTAGGGCAGGTGGGGCGGGGCTAGGGCAAGGCAGCATGGGCCAGGGCGGGGAGGGGTCAGGGCAGGTGGGGCCAGGGCAGGGCGGGTGTGAGAGGCCTGAGACTCCAGGGGGCGCCACACGGTGCCTCTGAAAGCTGCCTGGGGAGCAGAGTCCACACCACCCCTGGCCCCAAAGCAGGTTCCAGGGACCACAGCTGTGTTTCTTTCCTGCCAAAGGCGTTGTGGCTGCCCCTCCCCAGTGAGAGCCTCGGGGACAGGGTCGTCATGCCGAGACGGGGCGCTCCACGCGGGTGGGTGCCGGGAGCCGGTCCATCCTTGTTGTTTCAAGGGACCTGGCATATATGGCATACTGTTCTTAATATGTTTGCTCACCTTCTTGGCACTATGTGTTTTAACCAAGGTCACCTCTCCGAGAAAGGTTGTTTCCCCAGGTAGGGATTTTCCCCTGAAGTTAGGGAGGGAATAAAACCCCTCAACTAAGTGCCAGGCGGGTAATTAATCCCTTTAACTATGAACAATCATGCTTAAGCTACATAATCTTTACTCCCTGGAATGGAGATAAGAAACGCCCTAACCTTTGGAATAGAGATTGATAGGATTGAATCAACTGGTATAAATACAGATGTAACAAGACAGCAAGAGAACACAGAACTTAGAACACAGAACTTAGAAGACAGAACCAAGAGAGACAGAACCTAGGCACAGAACCTACACAGAACGTTCTCTAGAGACTGAAGAACTTTGCTGGAGAGAACATGGCAAAAGATCCTGGACAGAAACTGGCCTCAGAACCTAGAGACAGAACCTAGCAAGAGAACATGGCAAAAGATCCTGAACTGAACCTGACTACAGAAATTGGCAAGAGAATCTGACTAGAACCTGGTGACTGAACCTGGCTGGAGAACCTGGACAGAACCTGGCTGGAGAACCTAGCGAGGGAACATGGCTACAGAACCTGGCAACAGAACCTGGCTGGAGAACCTAGCAAGAGAACATGGACACAGAACCTGGCTGGAGATCCTAACCAGAACTTTGCCGGAGATCCTGACCAGAACTTGGCTAGAGATCCTGGCTAGGCTGCTGATCAACTGAACGCTGTCTCCGTGTCATTCCTTCTTCGCCGACTCCGTCTACGCCTTTGGGGACCCCTGGACCCGCTGGGGTTGGACCCCGGCAGGTGGGCAGGGGTTCGCCTTGGGGCTGAGTGCGAAATGTGCCCGCGCTGCCTGGCAGCCATGGAGCAAAAGGGAACAGATCCACACCGGCTCTGCTGCCGAGTTCCCAGGAAACTCCGGGACCAGGGGCAGCCACGTGCTGGGTGCCGGCCCACGGCCTCCGGGCCACTGGGGGGTCTATCCCTCGTGGGGCCTGAGAGACCGGAGAGAACCCTGGAGCCTTCCCACAGCCCCCCGGCCCGCCTCCGCCACCAGCTGCACCCGAAGGCCTTTCTGGTTCACTCCGCCCCCCCCCCCAGCCTGCCTCCCGGGGCCAGGCCCGCTGGGAGCCCTGAGGGCTGTGGGCACGACAGGCTCGCTGTGGCCACGGGGCTCTGCTGCCTCCGCCGTCCAGCCCCAGTGCCAGACGAGCCTTTCGGCTGCAAAGGGGACCTGGTGCAGCCCCTGCGGACCCCAGCTCCCTGCCCAGGACGAGCAGCTTCTGCAGGCCCACTGCGCCCTGGACCCAATGCCAGCCCTGCCCTCAGTGCTCCTCCCTCCCCCGGCTGTGCCTCGCCCAGGCCTTTGTTAATGCCCACTTTGCCCTCTGCCAGGAGCCCCTCTCCTGTGCCCCTCAGGACTCGGACCAGACCCCAGGACATGGTCCCAGGCCCTGCAGGGGGCGCTGTCGTGGGTGCCACAGGCCTCTGGGGCTGGAGAGGAACTCTGCTGTCAGGGCACTGCTGGCTGTGTCCCCTCCGGTTCTGGTGGGCACCCCACCCCGTGTAGCTCCTCACTGACCGCCAGCGTCTGCCACACCAGAGGATCACCACGTGGCCTCCCGAGCGAGGCTGGGCTTGCCCACGGCTCTGGGTGGGAGGCCCTGGGGGGGCCATTCAACAGCCCCCACCCCCCTCACTAGAGTCCCAGATTGCAGATCCCAAGGACAGCCCAGCAGCTCCTGTGCCCCCTGAGGGCAGCTTTCGGCCGGGGCTCTGCGCATTCCCCTCTCACGATGCTGCCACATGGGCACGAACGCTCCCATTTCACAGACAAGAAAACCAAGCCCCAGGCAGGGATGATGATGACAGATGCTCCCTCGGTGTCTGTTCGCATCTCTCAACCCACCGCACGGATCCAGGACCAGCCCTGGAGGTCGGGGTTGATCAGCCTCATTTTACGGAGAGAAGAGCAGCCCGGGGCGGGGAAGCCACTGAGCCTGGGGAGCTCTGTGCAGAGCCCGGCTCGCTCCTCTCCGCTGGTCTCCGTTGGGAACACCCCGAGATGAACTGTTTCAGCAACGAGGTCAGACGCGGCCCAAGAGTCACGCGAGCCTGGTGTGGCCTCATTATGCTGTCGCCACGGAGCTCTGACCCCCCATGTAGACGCGATGTGCACGGGGCGGCTTTGTTTCCCTTACGTCTCCTAGAAACGGTTCCCACACGGAGCCACTTTCACAGCTGGCCCCGCCCAGGACATAAATGCCAAAATGTTGGAGGTGAAAAATAATCTGGTTACCGCTTCCCAGAGCGCGCTGCCCTGGCAAATCGAATTTAGGGCCAAATCAGCCCTCTTTTAATTGGTTCACGTGAGGCCGTTGCTCAGAACCGATTGCGGTGGCTGCTCCCGCAAGGCTCCAGGCCAGAGGAAAAACATCAGCGCCATCGGCCGTGGGTGCCGCGGTGACCGGCGGGCCCCGCCGTCCCCAGCGCACCTCCCGGGCCCCCGCTGCCCAGGTGGGAGCCGCTGTCCGGCCGAGGGCGGCCTGCAGATGCAGAGTAAATGCACGCGCAGCGGGCAGGGCCTGACAGCCGCCGACGTGGCCCAGGGCTGCCCCTTCAAGGTCCATTCCCACCGGCACCTCCGCTGGGACCCTTTCTGTCATCAGAGGGCTGGCGTCGCGGCCCCTCCGTCCCCTGGCATCAGCAGGTTTGCCTGGGTGCCTGAGCCTGGGTGCACAGTGTGACGTCATGCCCCCCCGCCCCTGCCAGCCCCAATTGGGCATGGAGCCAGAGCGAGCAGGGTGAGCCTCTGAGCCTCAGTTTCCTCCTCTGGAAAGTGGGCAGAAGCAGCTTCTGTGCAGAGGCAGTGTGGGCGCTGGAGAGCCTGGGGCAGCTCAGAAATGCAGGAGGCAGGGCCTGTGCTGGGTGGGCATTCCCGGGCGGGGCAGGCAGCCCTGGCATCAGGCCCAGAGCAACTTATGGGATGGACACTGGGCTCGGGGACATGGGCCATTGGGGGAGGCGACAGGCTTCTGCAGCCCTGGGCACAGGGTTGGGGGTGACAGGCTGGCAGGGGCGGGACCAGCTCTGGTGGCGGGGAGGGCCCTGGAGAGCCTCGCACAGCCAGGGGCCCCGGCCTGGCACCGGACAGAAGGGGGTGTTCAGGCCGGGCCACGGCCTCCTTGCGCTTGAGTCCACCTTGCGCTATCTCATCCCAGCCCCCACACGGAGGCAGGCACACAGTAGGCGCTTAATACATGTGGGAAGAACCAGCTCAGGAGCCTCTGGTCAGATGGGGATGCGGGAGACTGACGTGGGGCAGCTGCCAAGGCCTGGATGTGACTCCCAGCCCGTCTGAGCTCCCCTGCTCAGACCCACCTTCACCTCCAGCTTCCCCTTCTCAGGGCGGCTGGGTCCTCCTCCCCTCACTCCAGGGACATGAGGGTCTGCGGGGTGGGGAGAGGCAGGCCCCTGCCGACTGGACTCGTGTGGCCCCAGCAGCTCCACGGGGAGTCGGGCAGAGAGCACACGGACCCTCCATCGGGCGTGGGGGCTCCGGGCTTGTTGGCTCCTGGACATGGGGTGCGGGTACCTGAGGACACTGCCGTGCCTGACCAGGTTGGGCCGTGAGGGGCAGCGTTGGGGGCGGGCGGGGGCCGCAGACCCTCTGGGTGGCGCGGCCCAGAAGTGGCCAGGGAGGCCGGGCCTCTCGCTCCCTGCTGTGGCCACAGAAACGAGCAATAAGCGAGCAATAAGCCGTTTTGTTGCTTTTCCAACCCAGACACAATCGATAAATTCTGGAAACCTGAGAACAGCTGACCTTTGAGATTTCTAGCAAACCGGCCAAGCGCGAGCGCGGTGGGGCCCTGGCTCAGAGCCGAGGCCGGGGCCCCCACTCGGGTCTGGCAGGCGCCCTCAGGCACGGAGCCTTCCGGAAGGCTGCGCAGACCACGGGCTCCTGCCAGCTGCCTGGTGGCCGCATGGCTGCGGCTGTGCCTCCGCGTCTCCTTCCCCGCTAGGTCTCCAGCAGCACTTAGAGATGGGGAGACTGAGGCTGGCCCACCCCCGGCCTCTCTGGGTGTGTCCCAGCTTCGTGCCTCGGTTTCCCTGCTGGAGTGAGGGGTCTGTGGGCCCCTGTGGCATTGGCTGGTGCCAGGCACCCGATTCAGTCCTTGACTGCTACCCATGCTGCGCCAGGCCTGGCTCAGGGAGCCCGCAGTGTCGGGGAGGCTGGCGTGACGGAGGCGGGCAGTGTGGCGGGGCAAGCAGGGTTGGGGGGAGGGGCGCTTGTGAGGCCAGGCGGCCAGTGGCCCAGCCAGGACCCTGGTGCCTGGGCCCCTGTGGGCGCTGGCGGCTGAGGATGCCGGAGGCCCTCACCCTCAGGGTAACACACCTGGGCTCCTCCTCCTTCCCACCTGCTCAGCTCCTGCTCCGCTCCCCGCCCCCAGGTTCCTGACACCACCTCCAGGAGGCCCTCTCTGAGCTCAGGAGGTTGGGAAGGGGAGCAGGCTGCACAGGGGGCCCTGCAGGGCAGGGGCAGCTCCTGAGGGAGGGAGGGGAGGGCAGGGCGACAGGTGCAGGGCCCTCGAGCACAGCTGGTGGGCCTGGGCAGCTGGGGGGCAGGGCAGGGAGTCACACAGTGCCGGCTCCAGAGCCGTGTTAGGGGCTGGGGCTTTCTGTGGAGGAACATGGGGTCCCACTGGACGGCGAAACGGGATCAGATGTGCGTTTCAGACAGTGGCCAGCTTCCCACGGGGCCACGGGGGGCGGGACTGTGGAAAGCTGGGACCTGCCATGTCACCCACACATCTTAGATGAATCAGGTGCCTGCTCCGAGGTTCCCAGGCCCCCACCCCGCCCCCAGGCTGGCCCTGTAGGCAGGCTCAGCCGGAGCAGCGTCCATGAGCAGAGGAGGAAGCGGCCTGGGCACGTTGCCCACTCTTGGCACGTGGCTCCGTGGCTGCGACACCACAGACACCTCACTGTGCGTTTAGTTCCCAGCACAAGCCACTTGGCAAGGGTTTACTGGGCTTGTCCCGGAGGGAGGGAGGGGCGGCGGGAGAAGGGAGGAGGCTGGGGTCTCCGGGGAGGGGCCACCCATAGTCCCGGAAGCACGCCTGTCAGCACCCACAGCCACGGCCGGGCGAGACACGGGCCCTGGCAGCTCTGCCAGCCACGTGACCACGCCAGCCTGCGGGTCAGCACTGCCCGGCGTGGACACTGAGACCGGAGGTGGCACATGCCAGCTCACTGTCCCTAAGGGAGAGGCAGACCCTGGACGGCCCAGCACCCTTCCCAGAAGCCGCCTGTGCACAGAGTGGACCCCAACATGGTGGCTAATAAGTGAGATGAAGGAGACGCCCCAACCTTGCCAACGCCCCCGCCCCCCCCCCCCCGAGGAATGGGCGCGAGGCCGAGTGGCGGTGAGTGCCACCCCTGCAGCCCTGCCGCTGCCCCCCCTCAGTCTCAGAGCTGAGTGTCTGAGAGGCGCCCCGTCCTGCGGGCCTGGGAGGTGCCCCGGCTCAGCCTGAGCGGCAGGGGCTGCTGCTTCCTGGACGCCAGCCTCTCGGATTCCAGGGGGGACGGAGGCCGTCGTGGGAGACACCGGAGGCAGGGCGGCCCCGGTCAGATGAGCTCGGATGTGGGTGCCTGTCCACGGGGAGGTGGGTGTCCATGGGGGGCTGTCCACGGGGGGGGGCGCCTGTCCACGGGGGTGCGTAGCGGGCCCAGGTTTACATTTTGACACAAACACAAATAAAGCACGTCCTTAGGTTACGAATCCCGGGTTTCACTTTCTCTTTTCTCCAAAAGACCAAGCCAGCCAGCGCCTCTGGTGGCGGCGGTGCTGTGGGTCCATCACTTGCCCTCCGGGCCGGGCTGGCATGCTCCCTGCTGCCTCCCGAGTGGCTGTGAGCTCTCCGTCCACCAGCTCTCCTCTCCAGCCTGGGCGGCCCTGGGTGCACCTGACGGCAGCCAGGAGTGCCAGACAGATGGGGCACCTTGGTTCTGGGGGGGGACCCCTTAGTTCCGGGGAGGGGTGCGTCTGGGAGGCAGGGTGCTCACCAGGTGGCTGCAGGGAGGGCACAGGGCCAGTTCCCGGCTCTGGGCGCTGCCCAGAGCCCGAGGCCACCGGACTCGCAGAGCCTGGCTGGTCCCCTTGCTCGGGGCAAGTAACTCAGGCCGCGGCTAATTGGATCTGAGAACGGGCTGCAGTGCGTGCAGAGAGCTTTCAGTCCGCAGGCCCGGGCGGAAATTGGATTCCGGGCTCCTGGCTGGGACTCTCGACGCTCATCCTGCTGTGTGGGGGCTCAGGCGGCGGCTCCGTGCAGGGAGATTATAAATTATGTCCGCTTACTACCTGGCTCCGGCCAGACCAGTGCCAGAGGCGCCGTGGTCCAGTGTCTCTCATCTCGAGACAAATCCATTTGCTCCCATGAGCCGCTGGGCTCTGGGCTGGCCCCAGCCGGGAGGTCACTCGGCTTGGGTTGTGACAAAAGTCTGTGGGGCCTCACGAGGCAGACCTCTGGGAACTGAGCTGCCAGGTGGGCTCCTTGCAGAATCGTGGGTGAATTCAGGAATTCTCACAAACCTTAGTCTTCACCGAAATGCGTAATGGTCCCTGGGCTCCTGGCCTTGGCAAGGACGCTGTACATGGGCCAGCCCGAGCTTCCGAGGTCGTTTCGATCCGTGGGAGATTCTTGGACCGTTAGCATGTGTCTGCTCTGCTCTCCCACTTCGAGCTGAGAAGCCACCTCCTCCAGGAAGCCCTCCATGATTTATCTCTCTTCACTGCCCAGTCACCTCTGGGCCACTCACTGACTCAGGAGCAGGCATGTTTTAGGGTCTGCCTGCAGGGTGATGTGGGATGAGGATGGGGGGCCAGGGCCGCATGGAGGCAGTGAGCCAGATCAGCAGGTGTGGGCTGGCAGCCTGAGGCAGTGTGCACACTGCAGGAGCTGGGGCACCCGCCGGCAGCCTTTGAACCGAGGCTGGGTCGGCCATGTCCCACCTTTTCATTTATTACATATTTACTAGAGGCCTGATGCATGAAAATTCATGCAAGAGTAGGCCTTCCTTCCCCTGGCTGCTGGCACCGGCTTCCTTCCGGCACCCGGGACCTGGGCTTCCCTCCTCCAGCTGCCCACAGGCACCCAGGACCCGGGCTGGCTTCCCTCCAGCCCTGGCTTCATCAGGAAGGATGTCCAGAACAATGTCTGGAAGACGTCCAGTCTAGTTAGCATATTACCCTTGTATTATTATCGATACTTAACTTATATATGATAATAAATATAAATTCACATCTAAGTTATATATATAAAAGGCTAATATGCTAAGTGTCCCTCTGCCTATCTGACTGGTTGCTATGATGCGCACTGACCACCAGGGGGCAGACGCTCAACACAGGAGCTGCCCAGCTGCAGTGACTTGGCAGTGGTGGTTTTCGGGTGACGCACCCTGGAACCAGAGAGGAGGGAGCCCGATTCCTCGTGGGGCCACGTGATTCCACCTTCAGCCGTGGGTTATGTTGTTTCTGGGGCACTGTCGGCCCCGAATCTGGTTTACTGCACACTTGTGTTTGCGTTTCACACCTTGTATGACAGCAACTTTGCAGAGCGCCCTCTCGCACTCCGGGACCCTTCGGGGGATGTCGGAGAGCCGGTTTCGGCCCGATCACTGCAGGCCAGGCCGAGGGACCCCACCTGCTGGTGGAACCCTGCTCACTCCGCAGACGCTGGGGAGGGACCTCGGGAGGTTGGCTCCAGGGCGTCCGGCCCGTCTCACCCAGTCCCGCCCACCGACCACCTTCTAATTAATTTCCCTTCACTGTGCACGAATCCGTGCACCCGGTCACTAGTATGCAGTAATAGGCTACAACTAAAAGTTGATTTTATTTTTTGACTTTTAAGAAATGAAAACACTCTTATGGGCACAAATAACTCCTGAGGGACGCGTGCACTGTGCTGGCTGTGCGGGCGAGAGGCTGGCCTGCAGGGGCGATGCCGGGCGATCCGCGCGGGCGGGAGCTGTGTCCTGGCTGTGGAGGAACGGTCCTTCCCCAGCAGAGGGACGGAGGCAGGACGAAGTGGAGGAGGGACGTCCCATAAAACACACGGAAGGGCCCCTGGCCCAGGGCTCGCTCCCCAAGGCGTGGATCCGTGGAGAGCCCCCATGTCCAGCCCCGGGAGCCCCAAGAATTAATCGCCAGGAGATGAGCCGATTAAAATCTGATCAGGAATCATAGATGCCGGTGCCGGATGAATGGCAAACGTCATTCTTTCTCCGGAGGCGACGACTCAATCCTGGTTGGGAAATCACAGGTGACTCTGCGAGCCCTAGAAGCTCCTGTGAAGGCTCCTCAGAGGGACCAGCAGGTGGAGCCAGGGCAGGACGGGCCGCGCTCCACCTGGGCCCTCCGTGGGCGGGTGCCGACGGCTGGTCTCACGAGGGTCCCTGCACCCCTGTGCATCCAACAGCACCCCTTTCCAGAGAGGAGAAAACTGCAGCTCAGAGGCTGTCGCTTGCCCAGGACCCCAGGGTTCCACCCTAAAACTCCCCCCAAATCCTGTGCTCAGTCTGCAACCTCTGATTTAACTCAGAGGACACGGGGTATCGGGATGCTGCCGCCTCCCTGCTGCCCACCTGGATTGAGACCTCACTCAGCCCTGGGGCCTGGGAGCCAAAGGCCGAGCCAGCCGGCCCTCTGAGTTCCAGACTGGACCATGGAGCGACCCCGCCTGAGCAGATAAAGACGCAGGACGCCGGTCACATGCCAATCTCAGATAAACAACGACTGGGCCTTAGTAGATCCTGTGCAATATTAGGTCGTGCTTGTGCCCGAGCCTCTGTGTCCCCCTGCCCTGGCCGGCGCCGCGAGACCGCGGCAGAGATAGGGAGAGCCCGCTGGGCTGCGGGACAGTCCTCCCGTTCCCGCCGCCTCTGCTGACCAGGACAGCCCGGAGGGCAGGTTCCAGTCACATGATTCTCCTCCTTTTTTATGTGTTTTTAAATTTTATTTTATTGATTTCAGAGAGGAAGGGAGAGGGAGAAACATCAATGAGGAGAGAGAATCACGGACCGGCTGCCTCCTGCACGCCCCACACTGGGGATCGAGCCCGCACCCCGGGCATCAAACTGTGACCTCCTGGTTCATAGGTCAAGGCCCAACCACTGAGCCACGCCAGCCTTCTGTTTCACAGGCAGGAACCCAGGGCTCAGAGGCGGGAGGGTGGCCAGGGCCTGTGTGCTGCGTGTTCCTGGGCTCCTGGAAGCCCCTCGGGGCACGCTGATTGCCTCGGCTTGGGGTGAGCGGGCCTGGGGCTCCGGGCGGCACCCCGGTGCTGCTTTGTGCGCCTCAGTGAGCCCCGCTGAGTGACAGACTCACAGCCAGAGAAGCGAGAGGAAAGGAGCCCGGGAGCCCCTGCCCTGGGTTCTGCAGAGACGCCCCAGGCAGCGGCAGGTCCTCATGCAGGAGGCAACCAGTCGATGTGTTTCCCTCACATCGATATTTCTCTGTCTTTCCCTCTCTTTTCCCCTCTCCCTAAAAATCAATGGAAAAATATCCTCAGGTGAGGATTAAAAAAAAAAAAGATAGAAAAAAGAATGGTAGGGTTAACCTGGGATGCAGCAGAGCTGTCACCTCCTTTTTTTTCAGACATCTGCTCCTATTAATACAACCAAAGATTACATTTTCTTTTCATTAACCTCATCTATCAGCCGCTTACACGATGTTTGTGTCATTTCACCCTCTGGACCCTTCGGAACCGAGCAGTCTCCGCGGTCATTGCCACACTTTTCCCGGGAGCACCTGGGAAAGCTGACCCTCACACACACAGGTCACCAGCGGAGATTTCCGCGAGCCCGAGCCCCGGGGAAGCGGGTCACCAGACGATCAGGGCGAACGCCTCCTCTGCCAGCGGGAGGCCCTAACGAGAGAGTGGGAGGCCGCAGGGTTTATGCTTCCGGAAACACCCCCCAAACACTGTAAATCCTGATGCAACCGGGGACAATGCAACTTGTCACCCGTACATGATAGCTTTTTAAAAACAACTTCAGCTTTTAAACAAGCCACTGGCTTCCTGTCACCCGTCTCAAAAATATCAGCGGGAAAAAAGAGGAAAGAAATACATATTCCATCGTTTTAATAGTCAACATCCTTTCTCTTCCAGGGTTTGAGTCACCGCTCCCCAGCTCACACGTGGGCTTTCCGGGAATGTCTCGCTCACTCACCTGCCTCTCCACCGGGGAATACATTGTCAGTCACACGCTATTCGGGGAACAAAGGCGTCTGTGGGAGTCGCCGAGGAAGCTCTGAGCGCTGGCTGCCGCGGGGACAGACCTCGCCCTGGAAACCGCCGGCCCCGGGTTCCGGGCGCAGAGCGATTACCCGCTAATCGGATTGACCCCGGGGACCCGCGGCTCCCCCCTGGAGACCGGCAAGGCCTCGCAAGTTTGAGAAAAATGGAAGAAGACCGCGCAGGGCACCGCTCAGGGCAACCCGGTGACGGCTTCATTTCATTTTGGAATCGCAACACCTCCCGCCACTTAGCAAAACAGAGGCAAAGGCGGCCACGCTGCCGAGGAGAAAAGCCTGAGTCCGCTCTCCCGCGCTGGGAGGCCGCGCAGCGGGCGGAGCGGGTGGCACGTGCCGCGTGTGCGTGGGGGCGCGGCGTGGCCGCCAGCGGCTTCTCTGGGCGTTACTGCGTTATGTAAGCACATCCATAGACCTGTTTCGGGGCTGGATAAACACTGCTTTCTGTTTCCATGTCCTTGAGGAGGCATTTTCCTGATCTTTCCGTGGCCCTGGAGATTCATGCTTGATGCACATTTCAAACGCGAAGTTCCATGTCACTAAGTTCATCGGAGCCCAGTGCGCGCCGCGGCCTCGGCTCAGAGGAGACCTCGGGGAGCGTTCGAGGCGGATGGGCAGGCAGATTCAGTCCAGGGGTGTTTATTGAGCACATAGCAGGTGCTGTGTCCTCCACAGCAGGAAACCAAAGGCCGCACACCTGCACCCGCAGCGTCCATCCCAGAGGGAGAGGCTGACAATCACCCGCAGATGTGGGTGCCCGAGGTGAGGCTGGGGCACACCGAGGCCGGCAGGCGGTAGAGCGCGCGCGCATGTGTGTGTGTGCATGTGCATGTGCATGTGTGTGCATGCATGTGTGCGTGTTACTATTCTCCATCTGGTGTCAGGGAAGGTCCCTTCCCCATAAAGAGTCACTGGAGCTATGATGACATCACAGGAATGTTCCAGACGGCAGGGACCAGCTTGTGCAAAGGCCCTGGGGCAGAGCGCGTGGATCCGGGAGGGAATAGCAAGGAGGAGCACGCGCAGGAGGAGAGGAAGGAGCAGGAGGCCAGATCTGGGGGGACCTCCAGGCCCAGGACCCGTCCGAGGTGGACAATGAATTCAATCACTTTGCCCCGACTCCTGGGCACCAACGCTTTTAATGGAAATGAGACAAGGCCCTCAGGAGCCCAGCTCAGCCTCCATCTGCTCGGCCTCCGGGAGACGCACTCAGCCCGGCGGCTCAGCGGGCCCTGGGCCCTGAGGAGGCCGCCCTGCGGGCGCCGGACATGTCTGCTGTCCCCGACCCGCCCCGGTCCCCAGGTTCCCGGCCCCGGCAGGCGAGGCCCACGGCGCACGCGCCATCCCCCCCAGATGGAACCCACACGAGGAAGGCCTGGGTTAAAAGGAGGAGAAAACACTAAGGTTTAAAAAGACATTTTGCCCATCTCTCCCCGAGGCCGGCCTTCCCGCCCCCCCCGCTTCCCTCCAGCGCTTCCCTCCCTGCGGTGGGGTTGTGGGCGGCAGGTCTGTCCCGGTGACCCAGCCTCGGGCCGTCTGAGGAGCCGGCACCTCCCTTTGCCGTCCCAGCCCCGGGGCTGCGCCCAGGTCAGGCCGTCCCCAGGGCCTCCTCCAGGCGGAGAGGAGAGGCGGGCACGGCTGCCACCTCACCGGGTGGGGGTGAGGGAGCGCTGAGGGGGGCTTTCATAAGAGCCTGCTCTGACCTGGTCACCGCCTCACACCATCGCCTTGGGGGTGTGGTTTCGGGGGGACATGCAGGTTATAGCATCAAGTTTCGTGCTGTTTGAGCTTCGTGGTAGAAAGGGAGGCTTCATGCCGCCCGTGGCTGTCTGCCCGGCTGAGCCCCCTCTTCTGAACCCCACATTCTCACCTGCAGAGTGGCTGCGGGACGCAGCTCAGGTGCCCCTGTCACGGGCGCTGGGGAGGGTCCTGGCACCTTGGGCTGCTGTTGCCGGGTGCGTGTGCAGCCCGCAAGGGGCAGGTGTGGGCAGGGGCAGGTGTGGGTAGGGTCAGGTGTGGGAAGGGGCAGGTGTGGGCAGGGGCAGGTGTGGGCAGTGGCAGGTGTAGGTAGGGGCAGGTGTGGGCAGGGGCAGGTGTGGGTAGGGTCAGGTGTGGGAAGGGGCAGGTGTGGGCAGGGGCAGGTGTGGGTAGGGTCAGGTGTGGGAAGGGGCAGGTGTGGGCAGGGGCAGGTGTGGGTAGGGTCAGGTGTGGGAAGGGGCAGGTGTGGGCAGGGGCAGGTGTGGGCAGGGGCAGGTGTGGGCAGGGGCAGGTGTGGGCAGGGGCAGGTGTGGGCAGAATCAGGCCCTGGCGCTGGCCCCACGGCTCAGCATCAGACCTGGGGGCGGGGGCAGGCGACGGGCACCTGTGGCCGGCTGCCCGGGCAGATGCGGGTGTGGGGGCTCCATCTCTGGGGACCCGGCCGCCCGGGCTCAGGGATGCACAGACGAGCTGCTGCCAGGCCGTGCCGGGATGGTGACTCACGGTGCAGGTATTTTTAAGTCGCTCGAAGGCTGGCGAGGAAGCCGCCTGACGGTGATTACCGCCCACCGCACGCACGGAGCAGCCACGGGTCCTGGGGCGCCGAGCGAGCCCCCGCAGCTCTGCAGGCAGGAGCGGCCGCATGCCCAGCCCCGGCCGTGGCCGCTGCTCCTCGGCCCTCTGAGCCCAGGCTCGGCCCTTAGGAAACAGGTGGTGTGAGGACCAGCTCCAGCTCCAGGCCGGCCTCAGCCCCCCGCTGGCCTCCGCTCTTGGGGGACCTGGGCCCCTCGCTGAGCCTCTGAGGGTGCCTCCCCTCCCGGCTGACCCCTCCCGGGCGAGGGTCCTGCGCTGGGGACTAGCTTCGCCTCCTCAGCCTCCACGCGACCCCATGGAGCCACCTGGGAGCTCCTCGGAGGCGGTTCGAGCGCGGGGCCCCTGGCGGCTCTGCTCCCCGTTCTCTGGCGGGAGCGGGTTGTCCCTGACGCCAGAATCGGCCCACCTGCCGGAACCGCGCCCCGCAAACCCCACGAATCCCCTAAACAAGGTGAAGCCTGCGGTGAGCGATGGAGGCCGCACAGCCCGGAGGACCAGGTCTCTTCAGCGCCCGCGCCTCCCGGGAGCGCAGGGACCTCCGACGGGCTGTCCCGGGAGGACGCGGGGACCAGCGGAGGCCGCTGCAGCGCGCTCACCTGGGAGGGCGGCCTGTGGGGCCTGGAACAGACGGACCCAGCGCCCATCAGAGGATCCCCAAAGCGCGGCACCTGCGGCTCAGGCCCTGCAGAAGGGAGGTGGTTTGGATTCAGAGAGAAGCCCAGCGGACCCGAGGGCACCGGGGGGCAGGGCGGGCCGCGTCCACGTGTGCCCTGCCCAGTGGGCTCCCTGCTGGCTGGGGAGGGAGGCCCTTCAGGGCGGGGCCCGGGCACAGGGAGGGGACAGAGGTCCCGCCTCCCATGAACCCACCGGCAGTGACCAGGGGTCCCCCCTGGGCAGAGCGGTATGATCATCACCGGGCGGGTGACGTGCTCACAGCCCCGGGGGATGGCTGCTGGGATGCGGATGGCTGTCAGCCGCCTGTCCTGGGCTGAATGTGTGGCCCCCACCCCATAGGCTGCGACCCTGGCCCCGTGGGACGGTGTGTGGAGCTGGGGCCTAGGGAGGGATTAGGCGGGGATGAGGTCGTGAGGGTGGGGCCCGTGGTGGGATCAGTGCCCTAATGTGAAGAGGAAGCGAGACACACAGGCGCCAAGGAGAGGCCACGTGATGACACGGGAGGAGGGAGGTCCACGCGCCAGGGAGGGAGCTCGCGGCCCGACCGGCCCCGCGGAGACGCTGCCCTGCGCTGCGCACCTGCGGGGACACGGACCCCCGCGCTCACTGGACATGCCGCCTCGGCCCCCGGCCCGCCCTCCCCTTACAGCGGGGCCTGGAGGCCGGGGTCACATGGCCGGGACGGCGGCTGTGGTTACAGCCACAAAGGGCGTGGCTCCAGGGCCACGCTTTCTCAGCCCTAAACAGAGGCGCTCCCGCTCGATTCAGAAAAGGATGAGGACAGAGGGGCTCCATCCCTGGCGTCTGGGCCAGGCTTGAGCGGCCGTGACGGGCCTGCATCGTGAGCGGCCTGGGCGAAGGAGCCCCGTCCCCGGGCGGCTCCCCCGTCTCCCCCCGGGTGTCTGTGCGCCTGGAGCTGGAGCAGGAGCCGCATGGCTGTAATGTCACCCTGAGCGAGGAGCGGAGGCCTGTGGCCCGCAAGCTTTTTCTTCTTAGTTCAGTTTCCTCCTGGGCGCTGGCAGACGGCCTCCTGACTGCGCGGTCCACCCCTGCCCACGGAGGGCCCTCCAGGCCTGCGCCTCGCAGGGGGAGAGGGAGGCCCCGCCCTGGCTCCCTGGGCTCTGTCCTTAGAGGCAGAACCACACCACACGGGCCCCCATGCCTCAAACGTGTACGGTCCTGGGTGACCAGATCATGTGGGAATGTTCCAGATTAAAAGAGATGAAAGAGAAAGGATGGCTACAAGGCAGGTGACATTCTCAGTTACCTCTGAGCCCTGCAGACTCCTGGGCCAGCATATGTTTACGCATGGAGGTTTGGGGCTGTTTGTTACACAGTGTTATTACTCCCCTCGCTGACTGACACAAGGCTTCCACTATCACCTGAGGACATAGACACTGCCAGAGCCATGCCTGAGGGCCTCGCCTGAAGGTCACACATGAGGGCCACACCCGAGGGCCACACCTGAAGGTCACACATGAGGGCCACGCCTGAGGGCCACGCCTGGCCGTGGCAGGGCAGGGATGCCATCTTGCCCCCCTCCCTGCCACCCTTCCCGTGGCTCCTCTGTGCCACGCGGGTGCTGAGCCAGCGTACGCCTCAGTCCCTGCCTGACAGCCCCTGGGGACGGTGCTGTCACTTCCGTGTGACACAGTGGACACTGCTTCCCCGTGAGGCAATCCCTCCTCCCGACAGTGATGCCCACGACTGGCGGTCACCGAGGGTGGCCCTGCTCACATCCTCCCCTCTTCTCAGCCTCAGGGGCTCTGGGGGCGCGGCCACGTCAGGCATCGACCAGGGACGCGCTCAGATTAGCCTCGCGCGCAGGGCCACCCGAGGACGAGCGTGTGACACAGGCGCCGTGGAGTCCCGCGTGCTCGCACCCGCCGCCCGCCTGCTGTTCCCGTTTCTGTGCACACGTCGCTCTGTGCACATGCGCATCCCCACAGGCCGGGACCTGCGCGGGAACACCTGCTGTGGCTCCGGGGAGTTGCCGGGGTTTTGCTTCCTCACATTTTTGCACGTTGTCAGGAGTCTCTACCACGAACGCACTTCTCTCTAAACAAAACAAAAATGGTTTTGTCGAGAGAGGGGAGGAGAGGTGACATCTGGGTGCCCCGCCTGTGGCTGTGGAGGTGCCCCCTCCTCCCCTGCCCATCCGTGGCCCAGGGGTTCCTCTGCCCCATCTGATGGTTTGAGGGGTGACCAGCTCAGCCACTGTTCTGGGGAGGAAACCGCGTCCTGCTTCATTTCCTCTCTGTCGTAGGAGATGCATGCCCTTTGCTGTCCCCTCACCCCGTGCCCCTCACCCCTCACCTCTGTGCCCCTCACCCCTCACCCCCGTGCCCCTGGCCCCCGTGCCCCTCACCCTGTGCCTCTCGCCCCTGTGCCCCTTCCTGAGCCCCTGGATATGCCATCTGGGCTGCACATGCTCCTGAGAACGTTTCCTTTAAGGAGCCCAGCTTCAGGGAGCGGCCCCGACCACGGCTCTCGGGAGCCCCAAGGTGGCAGAGCAGGTGGGAGACTTCCCCTGGAAAAAGGTGCCGAAGCCGGGAGAGGAAGACCCTCGGCATGTCCCCAGCCCCCCTTTCCTGGGCCCCGTCACACTGTGTCAGGCCTCATGTCACCTGGCCATTTCCACATTGCACTGCAGGTTGCTCAGTGTGACGGCAGAGGTCACTCCACTCCATCACTGTCAGCTCAGGCCCTGCCACCCGCATGCCCACCCTGCCCTCCTGGGAGCCTGGTTCCACCGCCCCTGGCATGCAATGAAGGAGGGCGGGCATGGCCAGCCAGAGGGGGAGCAGCAAGGAGAGGTACCGGCAATGTCCACCTACCGGCCACCAGACCCCTCAGGCCAAGATACTTCGTCCTCATGGTGTCCCCTCCCCAACTCAGGGACTCTGCTGGTTGTCCCCTATTTGCCCAGGTCTAGCTACTTCTTCAGAAGCTGACCCCCGTCAGCACCCCTGGACACTGGGTCCTTCTACCTACTTCTCCATTCATCCCTCTATTTACCCATCCTTTTACCCGCCCACCCATCCCTCCACTCATCTGTCCATCCATCCGTCCATCCATCTATCCATCATCCATCATCCATCCATCCACCCACTCATTTATCCATCCATCCGTCCATCCGTCCATCTCCCCATCTGTCCATTCACCCACCCATCGACCTATCTCTCCATTCATCCATCCATCCACACACATCTACCCATTTTTCCATCTATCTATCTATCTATCTATCTATCTATCTATCTATCTATATCTATCTATCTACCTACCTATCCATCTCCTCATCCATTCATCCATCCATCCACCCACCCATCTACCCGTCTACCCATCCATCCACCTATCCATCCATCTATCCATCCATCCATTTATTCATCCATCCACCCATCATCCATCCATCATCCATCCATCCACCCACTCATTTATCCATCCATCCATCCATCCATCCATCCATCCATCCATCTCCCCATCCGTCCATTCACCCACCCATTGACCTATCTCTCCATTCATCCATCCATCCACACACACATCTACCCATTTTTCTATCTATCTATCTATCTATCTATCTATCTATCTATCTATCTATCTATCCATCCATCCATCCATCTACCTATCCATCTCCTCATCCATTCATCCATCCATCCATCCACCCATCTACCCATCTACCCATCCATCCACCTATCCATCCATCTATCCATCCATCCATCCATCCACCCACCCACCCACCCACCCACCCACCCACCCATCTACCTATCTATCCATTTCCCCATCCATCCATCCATCCATCATCCACCCATCCATCCATCCACCCACCCACCCACCCACCCACCCACCCACCCATCTACCTATCTATCCATTTCCCCATCCATCCATCCATCCATCATCCACCCATCCATCATCCATCCATCCATCATCCATCCATCCATCATCCATCCATGCATGCATGCCTCTATCCATCCATCCATCCATCCATCATCCATCCATCCACCCATCCATCCATCCATCCATCCATCATCCATCCATCCACCCATCCATCATCCATCCATGCATGCATGCCTCCATCCATCCATCCACCCACCCATCCATCATCCATCCATGCATGCATGCCTCTATCCATCCATCCATCCATCCATCATCCATCCATCCACCCATCCATCCATCCATCCATCCATCATCCATCCATCCACCCATCTATCATCCATCCATGCATGCATGCCTCCATCCATCCATCCATCCACCCATCCATCATCCATCCATGCATGCATGCCTCTATCCATCCATCCATCCATCCATGCATCAATACAAATCCTTTCATTCAGCATTCTTTTTAACAAGCATTTACTTGACCTCCATGTAGTGACACTGATCTCTGCACCACATACAAAACGTGTCTGCGTAATTCATTGTGTTTCTTTATTAACCTTTACACAGACCTACGCACGTGGCCGTGACGGCGAGCTGCCTGTTACCGTCCACACGCCTGTCCTTCCAGCTCCCAGCTAACACATTTCCTGCCTCCCTTGCAGGGAGGTGCAGCCACGTGAGTTCTGCCCAGAGCGGGTGAAGGGGAGCGAGCTGTGCCAAGTCAAGGCCAAGGCCACGGGGAAGCAGGCGCTCCCGCTCTGGGCGCTCCCCCCCTCAGCTGGTGCAGGTGGTGGCAGGAGGGCAGAGCCACAAGGTGGACAGAGTGGGGGCCGTGGATCCACACAGCAGGGTGCTGCCCGCCAGCATGTGAGGGGGGGACCCAGGGGAATGAGGAGGGAGCCTGGGGACCTCCAGGCAGAGGAACAGCAGCACGAAGACTCAGAGTCCGTGGGTCCTAGGTGGCACCCCACGGGGCGGCGGAGGCTTCAGGGAGGTGACAGGCCCGGGCCATGGCACCCGGGGAGAGCCCTCTGGCCAGGAAGGGCCCAGTGCAGGGCCTCGCCTGGGCCCCAGAAGCCGCGCCGGAGCCTGGGGGTTCGGAGGAGGGGCGGCCCCACGCCAGCACGGATCTGGGGAACATCGCTGCGCGCACAGCACCGTGTTCAGTGGAAGCAGTCGGCGGAGGGACTGCATCTCCGGTCCTGGGTCTGGGAAGGCCCTTGGCCTGCGTCAACGATGTTCGCTTGTTAGTTTAGAGCAGCGGTTCTCAACCTGTGGGTCGCGACCCCTTTGGAGGTCGAACGACCCTTTCCCAGGGGTCGCCTAAGACCATCCTGCAGATCAGATATTTACATGACGATTCATCACAGGAGCAACATGACAGTGATGAAGTAGCCACGAAAATAATGTTATGGTTGAGTCACCACATGAGGAACTGTATTAAAGGGTTGCGGCGTTAGGAAGGTTGAGAACCGCTGGTCTAGAGGGACTGCCCCGACTTTCCACCGGGACCAAGTCTCACTTCTTAAAGATACAGGGCGCGCGCAGGGGCACCTAACTGAGTCCTTCGGAGATCCAGGGGCAGAAAGCCGGCCTGCGAGGCAGGAGGCAGGTGGGCCCCGGGGAGGTCAGACACGGCCCCTGCCCCATCCCCGCCTGCGGTCCCACCCGCCAGGCCCGTGGCTGGCCTGTGTGGGCCTGTGCTCTCCTGACTTCCAGGAGGCTGCACCCCCCAAGCACCTCAGTGGCTCCCCGCGATCCCGACGAGCTCCGGGCCGTCCATGCCGGGGAGCCGCATGGAGGTCCTGGTGCTGAAGACCAACGCAGGACCTCGGCCCGCAGCTGTGGGGGCAGCGGCTGGTGGGGAGCGGGGGTGGGGTGGGGGGCTGGGCCTTTCCTCCGGTGACAGGACTGGCTCCGGTCCGACCCCAGCCCAGCGGGAGGGGCCGCGCTGCTGTGGGAACGCTGGCCCCGGGAGCTGCTCGCACACGAGCCTGACATGGAGCCTGGCGTTTCTATCCCTGTCCCACTCCTGCTCCAGACAGGCAGCCCCGCCCGGTGGAGGCGGGAGGCCACAGGCCCGGGGTCCTCCCTGATCTGCAGACTCATGCCCGCCCCCGGCCTGCCTCCTGCCCGGTTCTCACATCCAGTGAATCCCTGTGCTGCCACCTGCCGGCCAGGGAGGGCACGGCGCCACCTGAGGGGGAGGGGGAGGGAGAGGGGGGCGGGGGGGGGGAGGAGAGAGCTGATTTGGACAAACCTGGGCTTGGCTCCTGCTGGGAGACCTTGGGCAGGTTACTCACCACCCCCGGCCTCATCGCCTTTATCGACAGAAGCTGCAACAAAGCTCCCTCGGAACAGCAGCCATAAGGGGCTGAGCTGCTGGGGAGCCGGGGGGGGGGGGGGGGGGGGAGGCCGCACAGGGGAGGGAGGGCAGGATGGCTGCCGCCCCCACACCCTCCCCCCTGCTTTGGGCAGGGCTGTGGCCCCCAGCTCTGTTCTGTGTGGGGTGTGGCCCCCGGCCCTGCCCTGTGTGGGGTGTGGGTTCCCTCTCCTGCTTCTCAGCCTGGCTTTCATTTGGACAGAAACGGCACACAGGTTTTGGGTGAAACACAAAGGCATCCTGAGAGCAGGTCAGGCGTCAGGGTCACGGCCAGACCAGGTGGCCTCAGTGTCTTTGGGGAGGAAGGCGGGGGGGGGGGGGGCAATGCCACCCAGGGACTGAGGGACAGCCACGCTGCCTGCCGGGTTAGTTTGGGACGACATGGTGCTGGTGCCGTCAACGCCATGTGGCCACGCACGGCTCTGCCCTCGGAATCCCAGGGTAAAACCGGGAGGAGCCCATTGCACAGGTGGGGAAACTGAGGCCTCCAGGAGCCGCGCAGAGGGTGGGACGGAGATCTGCACTGCGCCCCTGGGTGGGGCAGGAGGAGCTGCCCTGTCTTGGTGAGCTGCGGGCTTCGGGGTGTGCCCACCCCATCACCGGTGCACTCCTCCACGTGCAGCCGTGTGTGGGCTCCACCTCAGCGAAGCTGATTGACAATAAAACCCGACCGAGCCCCCTCCACCAGGTCTCCCCGTGGAGAGGAAGGCAGGCCCCGCTGTTCTGGCCCTGAGCGCCCCCTCGGACCCGCTGTTTCCAAGCCCCACGGCCCCTCAGCCCCACGGCTCCATGGCCCCACGGCCCCACGGCCCCACGGCCCCTCGGCCCCACGGCCCCACGGCCCCACGGCCCCACGGCCCCTCGGCCCCACGGCCCCACGGCTCCATGGCCCACGGCCCCATGGCTCCACGGCCCCACGGCTCCACGGCCCCACGGCCCCTCGGCCCCACGGCCCCACGGCTCCATGGCCCACGGTCCCATGGCCCCACGGCCCCTCGGCCCCACGGCCCCTCGACTGTGGCCTGAGTCCAGGACCCCCTCGGGGCCATCTCCCCCTGACGAGGGCCGCAGGCCAGCTGCGCAGGGGCAGTGAGGAGATGAGCTGGATTATGGGGGGGGGCCCTAAACCCTGGCTGTCTCCTTCAAGGAGAGGAGGGGTGCAGACACCGGGAAGGAGGAGAGACTGGGCCCTGTGGCCGCAGCCCAGGACGCCCGGAGCCGCCACCAGCGGGAGAGGCGGAAGGACCCTCCTGGAGCCGCGGGGGAGCCCCTGCCACACCTGGGCTGTGCTGTGAGGCCAGCCCCACCCACCCAGGGGCTGCTCGAGACACCGGAGGCCCCCACACCCACTGGCCTCACGGAGGAGGGGCAGTGGCTCAGGCCCCTGGGCTGCCCTCGAGGCCTGGGCTGCCCTGACCGGTGTTGGGTGGGCCCGTGTGGGGTAGAAGAGGCAGCAGTGTCCTTGGGGGTCAGCCTGGGGGACAGCCTGGAGGAGGCAGCGGGTTGGTGAGAGCACCTGGAGACAGAGGGTCTTGGGGTTCCTGCCTGGAAAGGGGACCGTCCCCGGGAGGGGCCGCAGCCCCTGGGCTGCCCTGTCTGCTCTGGGACCTGGTCGCTTTAACCCACAGCCCCACCCAGTCCCCCTTGGGATGCAGGACTTACTCCCCGGCCACCAGAGGGCGCCTACCTTTTCTGCTGGGCAGAAGGCAGCTGCCTGGCCCACTTCTCCCCCCTCCCCGTGCTCCCCTCAGAGTCCCGGAGGGTGTGGGGGGGGGCGGTCGGTGAGGGCCTCCTGGTTTCTCTCTGGACCCCCTCCCGTGGGGGTGGGTCCCAGGCACAGCCGCCCCTCCCCCCCGCAGGCGATCTCGAACTCTGCACCCGTCCCACTCGGGGCTCAGGGCCGGGCAGGCACCCACGCCCCCAGCGAGGCCGCTCCACGGGCGGGCGCCTGGGCGTGGCCGTGGGAAAACATCTCCCCCCGCGGGCAGGACGCCCGATGGGGCAGGTGACCCTCATCACCGGGCGGGCGGGTGGGCGGAGGTGAAGCAGAAGGTGAAGCGGCGGGCGGTGTAGGAGGCTGTCCGAGAAGGTGAGGCGCCCCCGGCTTCCAGGCAAGGGCGCAGCGGCGATTCCTGCGGCGGCCACGAGGTGGCACTATTGTGCCGCGGACGCAGGGAGGCCTCAGGCTTCCAGGGTGCTTCCCTCCCAGAGCCCGCACCCCCACCACCTGACTCATCAGGTCAGGGTTGGGGGACCCATGCCACTGAGGAGCTGGAGGAGGGGCAGAGCAGGGCAGGCCTCACCCCCCCGCCCCCCCCCGCCCAGGAAAATTCAGCCCCCTCCTCTCTCTCCTCCACTTGCTCTCACAGTCCCAGTTTTGGCGGGGTGGGGCGGTTGGGGTGGGGGCGGAGGGGGGTCTAGGTCTCTGTCTGGGAGTCTTCCTCTCTCATCCTCCATTCTGCCTCCATTCCCCTTGCACCTGCCATGTGGCCCCGCCCTGTTCCCTGCAGACACACAGCCTCTGAGCCTGGCCCCCCCCACACACCTCCCCGGGCTGCTGGGGACCCCATCAGGGGGCAGCAAGGACCAGCCCAGAGCTGGGGCTGCACTGCAAAGGTTTGCTGGTGGGTTGGTCCTGGGCGTGGCGGGCACTGGGCCACGGAGGGGTGGGGAGCCAGGTGGGTGGGGAGGACCTGACTCCACCGGAAGCTGTGATGGCTCTGCTGTTCCTGGGCATCCTGTGTGCCCAGGACCTGCCCTCACAAGTTTCATCGTCAAGACGAACGTGAGGTTGGGACTGGGCTCCCCATTTCCAGGAAGGAGAGCAAGGCACCCAAACAATGTCAGTGCCCCTGACTGGTGGATGGATGGATGGATGATGATGGACAGATGGAGAGGTGGATGGATGGATGGATGGACAGATGGAGAGGTGGATGGATGGATGGATGGACAGATGGAGAGGTGGATGGATGGATGGATGGGTGGACGGATGGGGAGGTGGATGGATGGATGGACAGATGGAGAGGTGGATGGATGGATGGATGGATGGATGGATGGATGGATGGATGGATGGGTGGATGGATGGAGAGGTGGATGGATGGATGGATGGGTGGATGGATGGGGAGGTGGATGGATGGATGGGCAGATGGAGAGGTAAATAAATGGATGGACAGATGGAGAGATGGATAGACAGATGGAGAGGTGGATGGACAGATGGAGAGGTGGATGGACAGATGGATGGATGGATGGATGGATGGGTGGGTGGATGGATGGAGAGGTGGATGGACAGATGGATGGATGGATGGGTGGATGGGTGGATGGGTGGATGGATGGATGGGTGGATGGATGGATGGATGGATGGATGGAGAGGTGAATGGATGGACGGACAGATGGAGAGGTAAATAAATGGATGGACAGATGGAGAGATGGATGGATGGATGGATGGAGAGGTGGATGGATGGATGGATGGATGGATGGAGAGGTGAATGGATGGATGGACAGATGGAGAGGTGGATGGACAGATGGAGAGGTGGATAGATGGATGAATGGATGGATGGATGAGCGGATGGAATCATCTATATTTCTCAGTGTGGGCCGGAGTGGTGTGGCTCTGCCAGCTTTGACCCCAGAGGTCATGAGGAAAGGACAGCTTGACTGTTTGGCCTGGAGAAATGACCCCAAACTCAGCCCCAGGCTGCGTACATACACCGCGAGGCTGTGCACAGAGCGGGTGGCACTCCCCAGGGATCCCTGGAGTCTGTCCCTGGGCCTTCTCTCTGGGTGGGACCCCCAAGCCCTTCCCAGGCCCCGATGGCAGAGGTGCACCTGGGTCCAAGGACACTCCTCAAGGACACCCTTCCGGACACCCCCAGAGACCACTTCCCGTCACAGCCCTAGCGAGGGGTTCTGCCCGCCTGCCACTCCCACTCCCCTGGGACCTCGAGGAGGCCCTTGGGTCCCTGGCCTGGACGCCTCCAGCCCGCCAGCCTCGGCCAGAGCCGCTGCGGCCACACGTCCTGCACAAACCAACCAGCCGCCTCCCGAGGGCGCTTCACCCCTAGGCTTCCAGGGCGGCATGAACAGCAGCGGAGGCCCAGGCCTCTTCCCGGGCTGGGCTGCTCCCCGCTCCGCATCCCTGTCGCTCCTGCAGGGCCCCCCTGGCCGCACAGGCCCCACCAAGGCTCGGATGGATGGAAGCAGCACCCGCTGGTCTCACAGACGGGAGGCGCTGAGGGCAGGGTCGGGGTGCCCCCCCCCCAGGAGGATGCACGGCCAGGAAGCCGCAGAGCTGGGGTGTGTACCTGGTCTGGTCCTGGAGGCCGGGCGCTGACCACTGGGCCCCCTCTTGCCTCTCCAACATTTGGGGTCCCTCTCCTCCCTTCCCTGGACAGCCCTCCCGGGGAGTCAAATGAGGTGAGGCCTGGTTTCCATTAAACTCCAGGTGAGAGCAATCTGTCCTGGAGACACAAACATAGAGGCTGTTTTGTTACAAACAATGGCTGCTGGGGGTGGGGGGGTGGGGGGGCACAGACACCCTCTCCACGGCAGGGGCTGAGGCTGAGGAGGGGTGAGGGAGAGGAGGGGCCGAGCCGGCCTGGGGTCCGGCCTGGGGTCCGGCCTGGGACACGGGAGAAGGCCGGCCCCAGGGTTCCGGCGGTGCCCAGGCCTCAGGAAGCTGAGGGGCTGCCACAGGGGTCCCCCGGGGATGGGGTGTGGGGACAGTGCTGCCGGGAAGTCGGGGCCGGCAGAGGGCTCCCACTGGGCTGCAGAGGTCGGGGTGACCCAGTGGACACCCCTCTTCCGACAGAGCATCGGGCACCCGCTGGCTGACTGGGGCGGGGGGGGCATCTGGGGTCACCCTGTTCAGAGCAGCTTTTGCGGGCTTCCCTCCGGGTCTGCTCATGCTGCTGGGGCGGCAGGGCCCGGACCGTGTGCGGTCGGATGCCCCGGGCGCCTGCGGTGACGCCCCATAACGAAGCCCGGTCAGGGGAGCGCGCCCCTCCGCTCGGATGTCCAAGCTGTTGGCGACGCGTCCGCGGATGAACGATGGCAAAGTGAACCGACGCCATCCCCGCCCCGCCCCGCACACAGGAGACCGGGAGCCGCATCTCCGTGGCCTCAGGTCCCGGCGCCGGCCCTGGGCGCTGACCTCCACCTCCCGGCCGCTCTCACCAACCCCTGCAGACAGGCCTGCCCCCCCTCCCCGCCCGCTGCAGTCTCAGGTCTCGGGGTCCGGGCCCTGCTCCCCCTGAGGCGCCAGGGGAGGGTCCCTGTCCCTGTCCCCGCCCGGCGGTTCCCGGGGCAGCCACCACCCTTCCCACGGCTTCTGGGGGGGGGGGGCTGTGCCCAACTCCCGCCTCGGGAAGGACCCCCGGGGCCCTGCTCGGCGCGGCCTCGTCTTGACTCATGGCATCTGCAAAGGCCTTATTTCCAAATAAGTCGGGTTCGGAGGTGCTGGGGCTGGGGCTCCAACATGGGGGCCAGGCTCAGGCCTCACACAGGACCCACTGCCCCGCTTCTCTGCTGGGAGGGCCGTGCCGCACCTCGAGCCCACGGGTCCTTCGGCATCAGCGGAGCGGCTGGAGGGAGGCCCCACGCACGAGTGTTAGGGTCAAGGTCCCGGCGAGAAAGATGGTCGATCTGTGCGCGGGTGGGGGGGTGGGGGGTGGGTTGTGGGGGGTGGGGGGGTGGGTTTCTCTTTGGGAAACTAGACAGAGAGGACGCTGAGCGAGGGAGTGGCCTTGGCGCCCCGTGCTCCGTGCTGCAGGCTCCGGGCCCCAGTAGCTGATGTGTGAGCTCAGAAACGGGAAGGGGTTTTTATGGCGGTCACTGACCCACTCAGGGAAGAAAACGCCCTGATGCTCGGGCTCCCCAAGGCTTTCCGTGGGCGCAGGATGGCACAGCGCTCCACCCGGCCTTAGGGCACTTAGTAGGGGCTCAGTAAGCACCGAGTGGTGAAGGGGGAGGAGGGGGGAGGAGGGGGGAGGGGAGGCACATGGTCAGATCCAGACCGGGCGGGAGGCGCGGGTCCCTACCAGGCTCCTCCCGGGAGTCGGGGTCTGACTCAGGCGCAGCCCCACAGGGAGGCCCTGGGAGCCTTCGATCTTATTGTTCTGCTCTTTCCGGCAACATCTATGTAGTGAGAGAGCACAGCCGGGGAAGGCGACCATGACGAGGGGAGTGCCCAGCACCTAACGGACCAGGAAAGGGTGGTCACCGCTTTCGCCACCTGAGGCCGCCGCCGGGGGAGGGGCACGGGCCCAGGGGACACAGCTGGGCCTGGTGAGCGGGGTCCCAGGGGGGCAGTAGCAGTTGGAGCCATCCAAGTGTGAAAGGGAGTCCCCAGGAGGTAGTGAGCTGCCTGTCTCCGGAGGCATGCAAGCGCAGCCGACCAGCCATCGTCTGAGACTATGGTGAAAAGCACCCGCAGACAGTGCCGGACGGGGCTGCCACGGGAGGCCGAGTGGCCGGGGGCTGGGAGGGGGCAAGGCGCGTGGTGCTCGGAGCTCTGGCGGGGACGCAGGCGCTGTCCACATGGTCACTCGTTCTCCCCTAGAGCCTGTCCCGGGGCTGGCGGCATCCCTTTCTGTGTCACGGAGGGAGCCGGCCCCATCTCCAGCCGGTGCTTCCCGCAGGGAGGAGGGGCGGGAGCCGGGCTGGAGTTGTCTGTCCATCCGGGCAAGGTGCTATAAAAATGCCAGGAATGCTGATTGCTTCAGCCTGCGGGGCGAGGCGCCTCCGCCTAATTGTGCTCCCCCCGGCCCCCCTCGCTCCCCACCCCCGGCCCCCCTCGCTCCCCACCCCCCGCCCCCCTCGCTCCCCCCCCCCCGCCCCCTCGCTCCCCAGCGGCCCGCAGACCAGCCGTGCGGAGCTGAGCCGAGGGGTCTGGGCTCTTGATTAGCCGCCAGCCTCCGCCCTCCCGCGTGAGATCATGGGGCCGCATCTCGCGTCCTGTCCGCCCCCAGATAATGGGGAACAGATGCTCTCCGAGGGGCCCTTGTGGGGAGGGCTGCCCCAACCAGTCCTGAGCGTGAGCGCGGCTCTCTAAGCACGGCCGCTCCGCCCCTCACTAGAACCTTCTGTGGGCTGCGGGCGCTCTGCTGGGTCTGGGCTCAGCATTCTGACCCCCGCCCCCCCCCCCCGCCCCACCGCAGCAGAGCCCAGGGAATGACAGGTCCCAGGTGACCGGGCGGGAGGGACTGGGGGCATGGACACGCTGGGGGTGGGGCAGACCTGAACTTGGGTCCTGGGCCTCTAAGGCCAGTGCAGGTCCCTGGTGGCCACGCACCCCTCCTGCCTGAGGACACAGGCGGCGGGGCCCTGATGCCCAGGCTCGCATCATGCAGCCACTGTCGTCAGGACCTGGCCGGTCCCATGGCCAGTCCCCATGGCCGGTCCCATGGCCGGTCCCCATGGCCGGTCCCCTGGCCGGTCCCATGGCCGGTCCCCATGGCCGGTCCCCATGGCCGGTCCCATGGCCGGTCCCATGGCCGGTCCCCATGGCCGGTCCCCTGGCTGGTCCCCTGGCCGGTCCCATGGCCGGTCCCATGGCTGGTCCCCCTGGATGGCTGATGGACCAGGGAGCCAGCCGGCAGCTGGGTCCCTGGGCGCGGGCAGGGCTCCGTCCTCTTTGTCCCTTTCCTTTGCAGCCACATCTCCTGCAGCAAAAATCTGAGCTCAGGGGCCTCCAGGGGCCTTTCCCGGGGGGACAGTCTACTTCTCAGTTCCGGTCACCTAAGGACACTTCACGGAGCATCGCTTCCCACACCGGGCACAGGCCTGCCCTCGTGGGCCGGGCGGGGTGAGGGGGCGACACCGAGCGTGACCACCACAGACCAGCAGGTGGCACGGAGCAGAGGCGGTGACCGGTGCTACGGAGGACAATCAGGTGGGGACTGTGGATCGAGGCAGACGGGCGTTCGCACAGAGACCTGAGGGACGAGAGGGAGCGAGCCCGTTAGGCACAGGGCATGGCCGTGAGCACAGGCCTGCGGCGGGAGGGCCTGGTGCCTGCGGACGGGCCGGCAGTGAGCAGACGCTGAGATGGGGTCTTAGTTTCCTGCAGCCGCTGTAACCGGTTACCACACGTCGGGCTTCCACAGGAGAGCCACCCTCTCAGCGCTGGAGTCTGATCCGAAACCCAGGCGTCACCAGGGCTCTGCAGCCCCCGGAGGGTCCAGGGGCCCATCTGTTCCTCGGCTCTCGCAGCTCCTGGTGGCCGCCAGCATTCCTTGGCTGGTGGCCGCACCACCGCCGTCTCTGCCAGGGCCTTGCTTCTCCCCGGGGCCCCTTCCTCATCTCTGCGAGGTTAGAACCGGGCCCAGGCAGGACCGGCCAGAGGGCTGTGGCTGCTGGAAGTTGGAGGAAGGCAGGGTCACTGGAGGGAGAGACTCGGTGGAGGCAGGGCAGGGCAGGGCAGGGCAGGGCAGGGGTGGGGGACCAGGGGAAACTTCTGATCCCCAGCCCAAGGCGGGCGAAGCGGGAGTTGGATCTCGTCACCAGTAAGAAATCATCCTGACTGTGAGCGTCTCAGCGCGTCCCCTGTGGGTCTCGTCCCAGCCCCACAAACACACCGCGAGGGCGGGGGTGGGACCAGGCACCGTGGGCCTGGCCCAGAGGCAGCTTGGGGACCCTCTTTAAGGAAAGACTCCGCAGAACTATGAATGCAAAACAGGAGCAAAGGTGAACGTTTAATGACCAGCGGAAAGAAGCACATGTTACCCTTTCTTTTAAACTGACAAATTCCACGCATATTTTTAAAAATCTGGGACAAGAACAGTTTTATTATCTGCCCGATGGTGTTCCCTTTCCCCTACATTTGCTAGATCCTCCCGCTCAGAGCCGCTTCCCTGTCCTGCCCCCGCGGGCTGGGCGGGCTGGGCGGGCGAGTTGGGGGTGACACAGCGAGGCCATCATCTCGGTAAAGACCGGAAAGTGGGCGCTGCTTCCCACCGTCGGGTGGGTTGTAATTTGCTCTGCTGGTCGTCGTCCTGCCTTGTTTGTAGCTCCACACTCATTGCTCCCGATGCACAGAGCGTCCGTTTCCTTTCCCCGCGTCCCCGGGTTCCCCGGCCCCGCCTGCGAGTAATGGGGTCACTCAGGGTCCACGCAGGCTGCTGGCTGCTTCTAGTCACTGCGTCTCCTCCGAGAGGGAGTGACGGTGCCGGGGCGACCGGGCGTTTCTCCGCTGCGCTGCGCCTGGTCGTGTGGCGCGGGCGGCTCTCAGCTTCCTCACACCTTTGTTTGCTTCTGGCCCTTTTATCTGATCCCCCGGCCCCCTCCTTCAGAGATAAATTTAAAGTTGACGATGAGGCACCTTTGATGTCAATCCAAACCGGGAACCTGCAGTTTCTCACTTGCTTCATTGAATCGCGCCAAACTGTCTGCAGATTAGAGCCGGGCAGCAGGCCGAGCCGTCGGCTTTTGAAGAAGCTGTCTCTCTCTCCAGGTGTGAGCCGCTGTCTTCCGTCCTCTCAGCTTCCTGTCCCACCTGCTGCCTTTCTGGGGAGTGTCCCCTGGTCCCCCTGTCAGACACCGAGGGGATCGCAGCCCAGGGGCCCGCTGTGCGGCCAGAGCAGTGTCCTTGGCTCCCAGCGGGGGGGGGGGGGGTGGACTGGGGGACCGTCAGCGCTCACTCACCAGACCTTCCGTGATGAGGGCGTCACTGTCAACACCGCATCATGTCCTGTCCTCCCGTCTGTCCTCCCGTCTGTCCCACCCGCGGTGCCCAGAGTGCCGATGGGGAAGGGGCCTGGCCCTGGGAGCGCGGCCCCCTGTCCTGCTGCCTGGCAGACCGGACCCCCCCCCCCCCCCCCCCCGAGCGCTCAGCCCTCCTGGACAGGGGACCAGCCTTGCAGGCGTGTGTCTCTGGGGGGACTGGGCTGGGCTGCCCTGGGTCCTGGCAGAGACACGGGGGGCGGGGGGGCACAGCCTGAGCTGAATCTCTGAGGAGGAGGGAGGGGGCCCTGCAGGGTCTGAGCACAGATTCGAGAGCAAACAGGTGTCCGCGCCAGGCCCGGCCCGTCAGGCCCAGCTGGGTGACCCCGGCTGGCTGCTTAACCTCTCCGTCCTCCGAGGCCCTCGGGTGTGCAATGCCGCCGAGCGTCCACGCCCGGCAGGACGGAGCCCCACGGAGAACACGGGCTGAGTGGCCGTCAGGGCGACCTGCACCCGGAGGCCACGGGCCTGCACCCTAAACCCGCACCGACGGCAGAGCGCCTGGCCCTCACGGCCAGCCAGACGGCGCGGCCCGCAGACCCTCCTGCTGTGTCTGGGCCGCACACAGCTGCTGCCCTCCTGGCAGCCGGCGGGGCTGGGCGGCTGCCGGCCAGGCCTCGGCCCTAACTGCTGGAGGGTGCCCCGCCTGGAGCTCTGCGCCTCGAGCTGCTGTGGGCCCAGCCCCAGGCTCTCCCGCCTCTGCGAGGCCCTCCCGTGGGCATAGGGAAGGCAGGGGCAGGCGGGACAGCCCGCCCTGTCCTCGCGCCTGGGGACCCGCCCTTGCGCCCGGCTCTGGCTGCCGGTCACCTGAGCCATCCCCCCCCCCCCAGGCTGGGACGTGAAGTTTGGATAAAGGGGAGCCCCTACCCTCTGCCTCTCCTCGCCGGGTGGGCTCCTCACCCAACCTGTGCACGGGCCTGGCAGGGCAAAGGGACTTTGCAGGTGTGACCGTGCGATCGTCCGATGGGGCGACTGTCCTGGGTTCTCTGGGAGAGGCTTCCTAGGGGCTGGGAGGGGGCATGGAACCCAGAGCAGGCGTCCAGGCAGGAGAGGGCTGAGCCCAGGCCCTCCCCAATGCAAGGAGGAGAGGAGGAGGGAGAGCCAGGGAGGGAGGAGCTGGGAGGAGGGGCAGCCTGGAGGACGGTGCCCCGACACCACTGTGGCCCAGGCACCAGGACCGGAGGGCGTCCCGAGGGTGTCTACACGTCCAAGGGTGAGGGAGAGGCCGCTGAGGGTGCAGACCGGCCGGTCCTAGCGGGTTCCCCTGCTGGGGTCCAACCCCAGCAGGTCCAGGGGTCCCCAAAGGTGTGGACGGAGTCGGTGAAGAAGGAAAGACTCGGAGGCAGCGTTCAGTTGACCAGCATGGTTGGGTTCACTTGCCTGGTTCTATTGCCAGGTTCTGTGTCCATGTTCTCTTGCTAGGTTCTCCAGCCAGCTTTTGTAGCCATGTCCAACCCCAGCAGGTCCAGGGGTCCCCAAAGGTGTGGACGGAGTCGGCGAAGAGGGAATGACACGGAGGCAGCATTCAGTTGATCGGCAACCTTGCCAGGATCTCCAGCCAGGATCTCCAGCCAAGTTCTGTGTCCATGTTCTCTCGCTAGGTTCTCCAGCCAGGTTCTCCAGGTTCTCCAGCCAGGTTCAGTCGCCGTGTTCTATCCAGGTTCTCTCGCTAGGTTCTGTCTCTAGGTTCTTCAGCCAGGTTCTCTCGCTAGGTTCTGTCTCTAGGTTCTGTGTAGGTTCTGTGTCTAGGTTCTGTGTGGGTTCTGTTGTCTTATTACATCTGTATTTATACCAGTTGATTCCAATCCTATCAATCTCTATTCCAAAGATTAGGGCGTTTCTTATCTCCATTCCAGGGAGTAAAGATTATGTAGCTTAAGCATGATTGTTTGTAGTTAAAGTGATTAATTACTCGCCTGGCACTTAGTGAAGGGGTTTTATTCCCTCCCTAACTTCAGGGGAAAATCCCTACCTGGGGAAACAACCTTTCTCAGAGAGGTGACCTTGGTTAAAACACATAGTGCCAAGAAGGTGAGCAAACATATTAAGAACAGTATGCCATATACGCCAGGTCCCTTGAAACAGCAAGGATGGACCGGCTCCCGGCATTCTCCCAAACCCAGAGGGCGGTCCTTGCGTCTCTGGCCAGCGAGGGGGCGGGAATTATTCACCTGCCAGGCAGGTGGCTCCGCTCCACCCCGAGGCCCTTCCCGCATCAGACAAAGGGCACAGCAGGGCCCACAGAGAGCCCGGGTGCTTCAGACTCACTGGCCTGGGCCGAGACACCCCCCCACCCCAGGGCAGAGTCCAGCATGTGGAGGGGCAACGTCAGGTGCAAGATGGGCAGCGTGGCCTGGCCAGGGGCCTCCCGGGGCAGGGGCCTCTCATCCGTCAGCCCCCCTCACGGGCCTGCGGGGAAGGCAGCTGAGACCCCCGCCCCCCCATCTCCTGCAGCCCGGGCTCTGCAGGGTGAGGTCCCGGACCCTCGCCCCCGGGCAAGGGCTCCCTGCAGCCGGCACAGGGCCAGCCCACGGGGCGCCCGGGGAGGAATCAGGCTCGGAAATCAGGGTCCCTGCCGCTCCAGGTTCCCCAACTGCCCACCGCCCAAGGGCAGACCCTCTGCTCCATCCCAGCGGTGAGCCAGCCCCACCCGCCAGGTGGCTCCTGAAGACGCCGAAGTGGACAAGTGACTGTTGATTCATTCGATGCTTGGTCCGCGAGAGACGGGGTCCGGGAGAGACGGGTCCGCGAGAGACGGGGTCCAGGAGAGACGGGGTCCAGGAGAGACGGGTCCGGGAGAGACGGGGTCCGCGAGAGACGGGTCCGCGAGAGACGGGGTCCGGGAGAGACGGGGTCCAGGAGAGACGGGGTCCGGAGAGACGGGGTCCAGGAGAGACGGGTCCGGGAGAGACGGGGTCCGCGAGAGACGGGGTCCGGAGAGACGGGGTCCGCGAGAGATGGGGTCGAAGCCCATCTCTGCATGTGCGGGGCAGGCTTCTGCGAATAGCGTGGAGGCCACGGCGTGGGTGGCGGGCCACACTGCCTCCCTCCAGTCCCACCCCGGCCTGGAACTGCTGTGCGGTCTTGAGCAAGTTGTGCCCTCTGTGCGCCTCGGTTTCCTCGTCTATACAATGGGTCATGTCAGCAGGCCCCCACGAGGCTGCGTGAGGATTAAATGGACGAGTCCCTGTGGACCTGGAGCACACGCTCCGTGCGGGGACTGTGAGTGGAGTGCCCGTCGCCTCCTTGGCCCAGTGCTGCCTGTGCCCTCTCTGCGCTCCTGCCAGGACCACCTGCCACCCCGTTCCCTGTTCTCCGTTCCGGTGCAGAGGCTGGAGGCTGGGGCACTGGGCGCAGGGCCTCTGCAGGCGCTGGCGGCCCCCTCACTTCCCCGCACTGTGGGTCACAGGGCACCCAGGCAGGAGGCACTTTGGGTGAAATATCCCCTCCCGAAGGGAGGTGGAGGCGGAGGGCCCAGCGGGTGCGGGGGTGGGGGTGGGGGTGGGGGCAGGGGAGGATGATGGGGAAAGGGGGAGGGGGGAGGGCAGTTTCCCTCAGGTCAGCGCGGAGTTCTGGCATTTGGACCCTCCCTCCCGTCTTTGAGGGACCACCGCTTGGAGGGAGGAGCTGGGCCAGGGCCAGAGGGGCCTGCCCTGCACCCCGCTTAGCAGGACCCCGTGAGGGGTTCGCCCACCGTCAGCCCCGGGCCTGGGCACACCCTCCGCTCTGCGGTGACTGTCAGTGAGATCTGGGAGGTGGGCTGCCTGACCCCCCCGCAACTGTCAGCCTCCCCTGTCTCCCACCGCGCCCTGCTCCTGGCTGCTCCAGGGTGACCCCTGACCTCCGCTAATTTGTAAAGCAAACTCGGGGGGAGGGGCGAGGGGGCGGATAAGGACTCTTCACGGGCCACTGGGTCCCCTCCATGCCATTCAGTGCGCATCGCCTCCCATCCATCAGCCCCCCATTGGCCTGTGGGGAAGGCAGCTGAGGCCCCCCACCTCCTGCAGCCTGGGCTCTGCAGGGTGAGGTCCCAGGTGGGTCCTGGACCCGCCAGGTGCCTGCAGCTCAGCCCCACCCCCCCAGCCCCTCCCCCCGGGACTGGGCACACCTCCTGCTGATGCTAAAGTGCGGGGGGGGGGGGGGGGGGGGACCGCAGGGGGCTGGGTGGGCCATGAGCTTCTGAATGTCCCAGGGATGCCTCCTCGGTGCCACCGGTGCCACCGGGGGAGGGGAGAGGAGGGGGGATGGCTGCAGACCCCCCTCTCCCCCGGAAGCCTCTGTCTTTTGAGGTTCAGACAGAAAGAAACTACTTGGGCCATGACCTCTGCAAGGGCAGAGCCGGAACCTGTGTCTGCACTGGGGAGGGGGGTGGCCCCGGCTGCTCCCAGACCTGAGGGCCACGGATCCTCCTCCTGGAGCCGCGCGGGCTCCCGGGGCTCAGGGGCTCATGGAGCTGGCTGCTGCGAGGGCGCCTGGGACGCAGCGCCTCAGGCTCAGAGCACCTTCTCTGACTCTGGGGTCCGGGTGCTGGGCGCCCCCAGAGGGTGGGTGATGCTGGGTCATGGCCCAGTCAGTCCCTGTCTGGGAGCAGGAGACTCAGCACCGAGCCCCAGGTTCCCGGGACCGAGGAGGAGGTGCCAACAGCGCGGGGGGGGGGGGGCAGGCCCCACGGACCCTCAAAACTCAGCGGCTCCAGGGAGGGAGACACATCTTAAAATGTTTTTCGGGGGATCAGCCCCCGACGGGTTCTCACGTTCCTCTGAGCCAACGCCTGGCCTTAGAATCGCTGGGGGCAGCGTGACCAGGGCCAGCGTCTCCTCGTCTGCAGACGCGTCTCGCTGGCCCGCCTTCGCTTAGACCCGCGGCACCCCAAGCCCCGGCGGGCGCCCTCCCTCCGCCCCCCAACGTGGACGGATGTGGTTTCTTCCTGGGCTCCCTGGCGTTTCACCAGCAGATGCAGAGCAACGTGCTCTCAGCTCCGAAGGGCGGCGCCGGAAAGTGCCAGAACCGAATTAACGCCCGGCGGGAGGTGGTGGGATGGGCCGGCCTCTGCCTCACCTCCGTCCTGGGCTCCTCCTGCCCTGGTGCCCGCCGCCTGCCGCCCAGGGGGCCCGAGGGCCGCCTCACTGTCCCTTCTCCCGAGGCCCTGGGACCCTGCCTGCCCGGCTCTGGAGGTCCGGCCCACAGTGCACCAGACACACCTCCCCCCCCCTCCCCCACACACCTCACCCCCCTCCAGCCCCCACTCCCCTTCACGTTTCCCTCCCTGGCCAGCCTTCCTTCCCGGCCCTCCTGCCTCCTGGCGGCCGCCTGCTGGGCCAGCATCAGGCTGCGGGGAGAGGGGGGGGAGGGACGCAGCTCAGCGGGGGACAGAGGTCCTGAGGGGGCAGCAGGGAGGCCGCTTCCGCCCCAGGAGGAGGCCCAGGGGGGTCCCGGCTCTGAGACGTGGGGGCACCTCTAGCTGGGAGCCGGCTTCCTGGGGGGGGGGGACTGTGCACTGCGCAGAGGGGTGGGGCGGGGCTCAGCCGGGCGGGGCGGGGCGGGGCGGGGCGGGGCTTGGAAGAGGAGCCGGAGAGGAGGGAAGGCCTGGGAGGGGGTTCAGAGCCCACCACCTGCTGGTGACCTCAGGCAAGTCGGCCTCTGCCACACAGGGATGCCTCCTGGGGCCAGGCCAGCGGGGGTGGGCAGGGCCCTGGGTGCCTGCCCCAGGCTGGTGACCGGCACACCCAGGCAGTGAGGAGTCAAGGAAGGAGAGGGAGGGAGGGAGGGGGAGGACAGAGGGAAGGAGGGAGGGAGGAGGAGGGAGGAGGAGGGAAGGGGAGGAACGAGGGAGGAGGAAGAGGGAAGGAGGGGGAGGGGGAGGGGAGGGAAGGAGGGGGAGGGGAGAAGGGGGAGGGGAGAAGGGGGAGGGGAGAAGGGGAGGAGGGGGAGGGAAGAGGAAAGAGGGAGACGTGTGCTGCTTTTTGCAGGGAGCATGGAGCTGCTGGGGCATCTGCCTGAGCCTCCAGCAGCCGCCCAGGCCACACTGCTCGGAACCATCCCAAAAGGTGTTCCTTTGAAAAAAGCCAGACTCCTGGGCGGGCGGACTCTGAAGCCTCCAGGTTTCCCTGGTAACTCCAGCACCCAGGATGGGAAGTGAGCTCAGGGAGGACCCTGCGTCAGAGCTGCCTTCCCAGCCGCCGGGAGGAGGGTCCCCGGGAGGAGCGCCCCCCTGAACCGATCTGTTTACCCGACTGACTTCCATGTCAGTCAGCGCCCACAGAGCCCCTCAATGCACCGCTCCCTGAAGGAAGGGGGTTTGTACTCACACCTTGGGGTGCCCCTGCCCTGCACCTCCCAGTGCCCGAGAGGTCTCAGCACCATTTGCACGGGTGCGCGGTGGTGTGCGAGGTGGTGTGTGAGGTGGTGTGACCGGCAGTGTGACTGGTGGTGTTCCCAGTTGGTGTGCAAGGTGGTGTGCACTATGTGCGCGGTGTGCGAGGCTGGGCAGCAGAGGGCGGCCCTGCCGGGATGCAAATCCACTCCTTCGGGGGCTGTGTCCTCAGCGCGTCCCCCGCCCCCCCCCCCCCCCGCCTTGGGTTCCTGGTCCGTGAAGAGGGACAGTCGGTCAGTGGCCGGTCGCCTTCCCAGGCTGTTGGCCGGCAGCCCCCCCCCCAGCCCCTCTCCTGCCAGTGGGAGGGGCAGCTTCCTGGGGGCCGCATTCCCTGTGGGGGTGGGGGTGGGTCTGGGATGCCCACCCTCCAGGCGCCGGGGAGGCCGGGCCCAGGGCCCTGTCTCAGGTGCGGCCTCAGTTTCCCGGCCCATCAGCCTCCAGCCCAGCTGGGGCCCCGCAGTGGCCGGGGTCTGGCTGCCAGAGGGGCCTGGAGCTGAGCTGCGCCCACAGAGCCCCACAGTCCAGAGGCCTTTCGGGCTGGGCCCCCGGGGGAAATTCACCCCACAGGCCCTTCCCTGACCGACCAGGTCAACCTCTGCTTCAGGGTGCCACCCCCCTCCCGAGGGAAGAGCTGACAGTCCTGCAGCCGCCCCACGGGCAGGGAAACTGAGGCCCAGAGGGGCCGGGCCTGGCCAGCTCCTCCCCCCCACCCCGCAGCCTGCGCTTCCTGTGGGGGCTCTGCCTGGGGGGCCCTGGGCCTCGCTGCTCCAGGCCCCCCCCGCAGGTGCCCCACAAAAGGAGGGGTGCTTCCTGCTTCCCCGATGGTCCAGGGCCCAATACACAGCGCCCCCGTTCGCTGGGGTGCATAGCCTCTGCCCGGCGCTCTGGGGGGGGCGGTACCCAGCTCTTCTGGGACCCCTCTCCCTGATCTCCCACATGGGGTGCCGCGGGCATCGCCTCCAGCAGGAGATTGAGGTCTGTGAGGTTCCGGAGCCGGAGCCCCAACTCCCTCCCTGAGCCCCAGCCCCTCCCCCCCAGCCCTCTGCTCCCTCCCCGCTCAGTGGCGGGACTGGGCGGCCCTGAGCCCCACAGGTCCGCGAGAGACGGGTCCGGGAGAGATGGGGTCGAAGCCCATCTCTGCATGTGCAGGGACAGGGCAGCCCCGGCTGCCAGCACAGGCCCCCAGCGCCCCGGGCGATCCCCCAGGGGAAGGGCTCCCCGAACGTCAGGGCCCATCTCAAGCTGTGAACAGAGGGGGCCCAGGTCTTCATGTGGCCCCAGAGCCCGGAACCGCGGGGGTGGGGAGGGCCTCGCTGCCGAGAGATCACAGCCAGACTCGTCCCGCGCCCCAGCCACGCGCACGACGGATGGGGGGGGGTCCCTGTCACTCACCGCCCCCCACCCTCGCCTGACCCCACTGGTCAGGGGTCAGGGGTGCGGGTCCTGACTGGGCGGGAAGGTTCAACCAGCCGAGGTTCAACCAGTGCTCCCAGCTTTCAGCTCCCCCACCCCCGCGATGGGCCATCGGCGCACCCCCGCCCCTGCAGCTGCAGAGCGCAGAGCGGGGTGCAGGGACCCGAAGGAGCCGGGCAGGGCCGGGCCAGGCAGCGGTGGGGACCGGACACCCCGCCTCTCCAGGTCCCGGCAGGCGCTGCGGGAGGGGTTAGTGCCTCGCTGGCGGGATGGCGAGCGGAGGCGCAGGCGCCTGAGGGAGGAGTTTGCAGCCAGCTCCCAAGGGCAAGGGCGACTCAAGGGCGTGGGGTGAAGGGTCGGACTTCGCTCCGCTGGGAACACATTGGGCCCCCACCTTCTGGCCGGTGGGGGGTGGGGTGCAGGCAGGCTCAGCAGGGTCGCCGCGGGGACCAGGGCTCCCCCGCAGGCCGGGGCTTGGGGAGGTTGGACGGGAATTCGCCCTGGCCAGGCAGCCTGGCACAGAGGGGTCCCCTGGCAGCCTGGCACCGCCTTGTGCCGTCAGCAAGTCCCTGGCTCCCCTCGCCAGCTCTGCTGGGAGAATGGAGGGGCTGGGCCGGGAAACCCTCCATCCCGTGCCCTCGGGCACTTGGCGCAAACCCCAGGCCCCTGGGGCCAGGCCAGGCCCGCTGCTGGGCTGAGTTCCGGTTCCTCCTCCTCCGTGTGCTGCCTGCTTTGCGGGCTCCGGGTGGGGAAGGAACCCCCAAGGCCCACGCAGGAACCGGCCCTCCCTCTCGGGGTGCCTCACCTCTCAGGGCTGGGCTTCTCCGAGCGGCTCAGCGGGGGGCAGATGGCCTGCGAGGCTGCGCTGGGCCCCGGGGTGCACGGCTCCGCGCTCAGCTGTCCCCCTGCTTCCTGGAGCCGGTGGGGGGCTTGGGGTTGGCTCCCATCGCCGGGTCAGGAGGCGGCGGGCAGGCGTCCTGGTCGCGCTGGCCGGTGGGCAGGAGACCCCTGCGCGGCAGGTGGGGGCGCATCCCCTGTGTGAGCCCCGCTGCCCTGGGTTCTGCTGTGTAATTAGACTGAAACGCAAACAGCACCCCCCCTGCCCCCCCCCCCCCCCCCCCGTCTGCTCTCACGGGCGTGGAACAGGGCCTCCTGCAGCCGCTGAACAAATGACCCTGTGAGCACACGGCGTGCCTGCCTCACCTCAAAGGGTCCCACATTCTGGGGGGGGGGTGTTTAACAAGCCTTTGGGGGCGGGAGGAAGAGGGGTTTTTAACCCTCAGTCCAGTTCCACCCCTGGCGCACCCCCACCACACCAGCTCTTTACTCCCCATGACTGTCACAGACACGGTGTGGGGTGTGGGGAGTGGGGGTGGGGAGTGGGGGGTGGGGAGTAGGGAGTGGGGAGTGGGGGGTGGGGGTGGGGGGTGGGGAGTGGGGAGTGGGGGGTGGGTGGTGGGGAGTGGGGAGTGGGGGGTGGGAAGTGGGGAGTGGGGAGTGGGGGGTGGGGGGTGGGGAGTGGGGAGTGGGGGGTGGGGAGTGGGGAGTGGGGGGTGGGGGGTGGGGGTGGGGGGGGTGGGGAGTGGGAGGTGGGGGTGGGGGGTGGGGAGTGGGGGTGGGGGGTGGGGGTGGGGAGTGGGGAGTGGGGAGTGGGGAGTGGGGGTGGGGGGTGGGGAGTGGGGAGTGGGGGGTGGGGAGTGGGGAGTGGGGGGTGGGGGTGGGGAGTGGGGGGTGGGGGGTGGGGAGTGGGGAGTGGGAGTGGGGAGTGGGGAGTGGGGGGTGGGGGTGGGGAGTGGGGAGTGGGGAGTGGGGAGTGGGAGTGGGGAGTGGGACGTGGGATGAAGTGCCTGCTTTCAAGGCCTGTCCCACAATGGACATAAGACACTGGGGGGTAGGGGAGGCCAGGGGGTTGTCAAGGGGGGAAAAGGAGCCACATGCAATGCTCTTGGTAATACTTTAAGCTGTGCACACATACATAACCTTAAAAAGGCCTGTCCCGGGCCTGCAGGTCCTTCAGGTCAGTCCCAGAAGTGCCCGCACGGTGGCGCTGGAGGGTCGGCGGTCACCGGGCGCTGTGGCTCCGCTTTGAAGGCAGGGGCCTGCGAGGAGGCGCCCGCTGGCCGCCCCAGGGCCCGGCTGTTGGCAGAGCCGGCCCAGGCGCTGCTGGTCCTCCCTGGCCCCGAGCGCTGCGGCATCTGGGCACAATGCTTCGGCCACGGTCCGGTGACTGCCAGGCTGGCTGTGAGCCGGGGGACACTGTGGGCGAGAACCAGGCCCCGCCTTGCCAACTGCCCCCCTGCCGTCAGGGCACCGGACACGCGTGGCCCTCAGCCCGTGGCCCAACCACGTCCTCCTTCTGAGGGACTCGGCCTCGGTGGGGAGCGTGATGCCGCGGGTGGGACGGGCTTGGTGCCGTGGAAATCCCTCCACGGCAGACACTGCCTCCCCTCCGCCCGCTGGAGGGCTCGCTGGTTCCTCTGGTTCCGGAGGACAGCCTGAGGGGGGAGGTGCGGGTCCCACAGCCCGTCCCCCCACAGGTGCCCGCTGCCCCCACTCTGCACTGAGCCCTGGGCGGGGCGCTGGGCGGAGGGGGGCAGTCCATTCACTGAGATTTGAACGTGGGTTGGGGAGCACGTGGAGGAGGCAGGGAGCAGGTGTGGATGCCAGCTGTGCCCTGCCAGCCGGGCGCGCGCCACCGTCCCCGCCAACCCTGCACCGCTGCCCACCTGCAGCCCTTGACCTAAAGGCCACTGTACCCCATCCGTCTGGCAAGAAACTAAACAGTTAAAGGGAGCCGTGCCCCCTGCTGGCAGAGGAGGGAGGGAAGGCCCACACAAGGCTGGTGAGAACTCGACCGACTCACGCCTTCTGGGAAGGGGATCCTGCCAACGGCACGGACACGTGCACGTGCACCACACACACATGCCCACACATGCACACTCACACACACATGCACACACACATGCACGCACATGCATGCACACCCACACACATGCGCACACATGCACACGCACACACATGCACACTCACTCACACACACTCACGCACATGCACATTCATGCACACACACATGCACATTCATGCACATGCATGCACATGTGCACGTGCACACACATGCCACTCACACCACGTGCACACTCACACACATGCACACCCACACCACGTGCACACTCACGCACTCACACACATGCACACTCACTCACGCACACGCTATTGGGCTCTAGGAGTCTCCCGCAGACACAGGCAGCTCCGAAGGAGACAGTGACAGGATTCCTGTACGCGGACACAGTGCTGTTGGCAGCCAGGGAGAGCTGGAGACCAAGTCAAGGCCATGAGAGGAGGCAGTGGCCGGGGGGCATGTGCCCAGCGTGACAGCTCACACGGCCAGGCCCGGGCCCCCAGGCCGCGCCGGGGGAGAGAAGGCCGAAGGCTGACGCCATGCGACGGAATTTGCACGGACGATGCTCTCGCTGTCCTGACCCCGCCACCGCCGCTGTGGGTGCAGTCACACGGCCGGAGACCAGGGCACACATGGCAGGGCGGCAGGGCGGTTCTTCCGGGGCAGGTGGGGGCGGGTGAGTGCTGAGGGCCGGTGACCAGGGTGCAGAGGGCGCCCTGGGTGTGACATTGAGCAGGGGGCGTTGGGGGTTCAGCTGTGGAGGGAGGGGTGTGGACGTGGGGGCATGCTGTGATCATGGGTGTGCGTGTGTATGTGAGGTGTGTGGTGAGGTTGGAGGGCTGCATGTGTGTAAGGATGTGTGGGTGTGGGAGTGTGGATGGTGTGTGTTTGTGTGAGTGTATGCATGTGTGTGGTGTGGGTGTGTGTATGAGTGGGGGTGGGTGTGTGTAAGTGGTGTGTGGTGTGAGTGTGTGTATGAGTGGGGGTGGGTGTGTATAAGTGGTGTGTGTGTGTGAGTGTGTGTATGAGTGGGGGTGGGTGTGTATAAGTGGTGTGTGTGTGTGAGTGTGTGTATGAGTGGGGGTGGGTGTGTATAAGTGGTGTGTGTGTGTGAGTGTGTGTATGAGTGGGGGTGGGTGTGGGCTGTGTCTGCTTGGAGAGCGGTGGGCGGCGGGTCCCAGGCAGACGGTGGTGGGTCTCAGGCTGAGTGTGTTATTTACGCGACACAGAACCCTATTTCTCGTGGGAGAAGAGGCGGGCGAAGGCAGGGACTGATGGCCATGGAGCGGGAGGGCCTCGCCTGGGCCGGGTGACCCCCGGACACAGCTGCAGTGTGGCCCTGACCCTGGGCGCCTGGCCCGTTCATTCCGCTGCCCAGAGAGGATGTCCCGGCTGATTGCCTGACCACAGAGCCCAGCCCCCCGCTGCTGGCCTTGGGGGACAGTCAACATGGACCCCCCTCACCCACACTTCAGTCCATTGGTGGGGCCTTTCACTCTTAGATGCCTCCTGACTCTCCCTGCCCCCCACACCAGCCGCTCCCCCACACCCACCGCCCCCCCACACCCACCCCCCCACACCTGCCGCCCCCCACACCAGCCCCTCCCACACCCGCCGCACCCCACACTCACCCCCCCACACCTGCCGCCCCTCACACCTGCCGCCCCCCACACCAGCCCCTCCCACACCCGCCGCCCCCCACACTCACCCCCCCACACCTGCCGCCCCCACACTCCGCCCCTCTGGGCCCGGGGGTAGGGGTTCCTCTGGGCTCTGGGCACCTCTCCCACATCATCCGCTCTCATTCCACAGCCCGCTGGCCTGGGGTTCCTTCTCTGCCAACCACCTTTAATGATTCCTCTCCCCAGGGTGTCACCTTAAAGACTTTTCACTTTTTCCATTTAATTAAAAAAATGTTTAAATTCTCATCTGAGGATATATTTTTAGAGAGAGAGAGAGAGAGAACAGACCACATGGACTGGCTGCCTCCCACACCTGCTCTGACGGCTGGAGCCGGAGCCTGCACCCAAGCCCGCGCCCTTGATGGGGAATCCAAACCAAACTCTTGGTCGGAGGCCGATGCTCCAACCCCTGAGCCACACCAGCCAGGGCAGGGCCTTCTCCTGCAGGACAGGGTCCCCCTGGACCGGGGCCACCCCCCAGGCGACCGCACCTCATCTCATTACCCACCAAGACCCTCTCCCCGAGGCAGCGCACCCTGAGGGGCTGGGGGTGCGTTTCCGGGGCCACTCAGGCCCTCCCCAATATTGGCACCAACAGCGCTACCTACAGGTCCATGCACTCACCTCCTGCGCCCCTTCATCTCACACACTCCGCCCGCCCGCACTCGCTCGCTCTCCCAGTCCATCCTCCAGGGGTCCCCCCTCTGAGCACCCCATTCCCTTCCCAATGCAGCCCCTCCGGGGAGAGCAGGCCGGGAGCAGGGACCTGGGGGCTGGAGGGAGGGCCCAGTGGGGAGAGGAAGCCAAGCTGAGGTCAGCCTGGAATTTAAAAGTGGACGTTCCTTGAAATTATTCCCAAATAAAATTTTATTAAAACAAAAGCGGTGGCGGCCATCCACCGACTCATCCCTCAGGTGTCTGGAGCCCTGGCCACCAGCCCTGAGCCAGGCGAGGGGGCCCAGCGACCAGGCACAGCCCTGTCCACTGTCCAGGTGGGAAGGGCACAGGGCGTCCTCTCAGACCCCTCGCTGGGGGCCCCGCAGTGGCCACGGCACCTGGAGAGATGGCGGCTGGAGAGTAAGGAGGACAAGAGTGATGGAGGAGGAGGAGGAGGAGGAGGAGGAGGAGGAGGAGGAGGAGGAAGAGGAGGAGGAAGGGGGGGATGGCTGAGGCCTGGGGGGTGGGGGCCCTCATGGAGACAAAGATGTGACAACCTGTTGGCTGAGGCTCCACTCTGCAAGGGAATCCCCAGCTTCCCAATCTTCCCAGTGCCCAGGGCTGACCAGAACTGGGGCGCTGGCCATGGGAACGCCAGGACTCCCGCCAGAGCAGTGCTGTCGCGGGTCCCTCTGGAGTGGGTCTTGGGGTTGAGGACAGCCGCTGCTCTAGCTGCAGCCTTGTCTGAACTTGCAGAGCCTGAGAGGCAGCGACCTGCTAGACCTGCAACCGACCATGGGGCCTCTGCTGCTGGTCCTGTGGCTCTTGGCCTCTCCCCTCCCCTGGACGCCTCTCCCCTCCCCTGTACCCTCTCCCCTCCCCTAGACACTCTCCCCTTCCCCTGGATGCCTCTCCCCTCCCCTCCCCTGGACGCTCTCCCCTTCCCTGGACGCTCTCCCCTTCCTTGGACCCAGCCACCACGAGGGCACTCCGACCAGCGACCAGCACGGAGCAGAGGGAGGCCTGAGCCAGCACCTGCGGCCAGTGGCTAGTTCACCTCCTCTGGCCACAGCACAACCTCCTGCTGGCTGTCCCAGTCTGGGCTGCCAGCCGCCAGGGTGGGCTGGAGCAATGAGGGCCCAGGGGTGCGGGGACCCAAGGTGCCTGGTGCCCTGCGCTCAGGGACAAGCCCTCCGACACCCCCAGAAACCTGTGCTGTGGCAGGAAGGCACCTCTATCCCCCAAGGCCCCCCAGAGGCAGTGGGGAGACACAAGCTGGCTGAGTCCAGCCTCTCCCAGCAGCCGGCCCAGGCAGGGCACGCACTAGTGCGGCTTCCAGGAGAGCCAGGGTGGGGAAGACGAGCCCCCCCCCCCCCCACGCAGGGCCAGTAGCCCCCCCCCCAAGCAGGGAGAGTCAGGAGCCACTCAGAGGACGCCCGCTGGAAGGTGCCCAGATAGATGGCCATGGTGGCCCCACTCTCAGGCTGTGGGTCCAGGGAAGTGTTGGGGGAGCGGCCCTCCTGGGAGCGCCCAGGCACCCTGGGGGAGCAGTCTGTTGTCCGGAAGGCACTCCTCCCCAGAGCCTCTGCACCAGCGCCTTCCCGGGGGGCCTCTGCTTCCCCATCTGTCAGACGCCCTGGGAGTCGCAGGCAGCCGCAGCGTGGAGCCAGGAACCAGTCCTCTTTGTAATTGGGGAGTTCATCCCTCCCCTTGGCCAGCCCCTCTGGCTGGGGAGTCCCGGGGAGCAGTCCTGGGGACCACGGCTCTTCCCAAGACCCCAGCTCGGTGTCCTCAGCTCGGTGTCCTCATCCATAGAGCGGACCGACGGACGGACGGGAGGCCCCATCTGCATCTGCGCCAGCCCTGAGTCCCCTCCAGGAGCCTGGATCCCGGGGCGTCTTTGTTCCTGGGCCGCTGTGCGGCCGGAGGAGAGGGTCCAGCCTCGGTCCCGCGTGGGCAGACAAGCCCCCTCCCCCCGAGGTCTCCGTCCTGGGGCAGCCGCAGGAGGAAAATGCAGGCCGCAGGCGCACCTGCACGGGGCGAGGTCCCCACTAGGCCCTGGCCCGCGCGGCTCCCGCCCGCTGCTGAGCTCCCGTCGGATCACCGCGTCGGCGCGGAGCGGGCGCATCCCAGGCTCCGAGCGCGAACCCCGGCCGGCGCCACGTCCCACCTGGGCGCCCTCCCCTCGCCGCTCCTGCCCCGGAAAGCGAGGCGGCGCTCCCCGCGTTGGCCCTGGTTTTTCGGGGATTAAAGCGAGTTGGAGGCCGCGCCTGCCGCCGGCCTCGGGGAAGCGGGCGGCACGCGGTTGGACTGCCCCTCGCCTCCCCCGCCCCCGCTGGCGCTGGGCGTGCGGATGGATCGCCCCGCGGTAATCCGCGTCCGGGGAAGCCGGCTCCGCCAGCCCGAGCGACCGCCGCGACCCGGCCGCTCGGCTGCCACCCGAGCCAGGAGCCGTTCCAAAGCCGATTCCCCTGCAGCCGCAGCTCCGGGTGGCGGCGTGGGCGGGGTGCACGCTCCCCGCGCTCCCCGCTGCAGCAGGGAGGTCGCTCTCCGCGTCTTCACAGTAAAAGAAACGGAGGCTCAGAGAGGACGGGCCTTCCCCAGGGCCGCCCGGAGTGGCAGCGGCTGGGCCGGAAGCCCCCACCCCCTCGGAGGCCGGGCCTCCCCAGGCGCTGGACTTGGGGACCACCAGCTCCTACTCGGGTGGCTCAGGCGGGGTAGGGGGGGGGGGAGTCTTTCTTTACTCGGAGCCTGAGCCGGGGAACCGGAGTTGCGTTAACGACGTTAACGACGTCGGCATTCACGTCTCACTAAGTTTGAATATGAAACTAGGCCCCGGTCCGAAGGGCTCGGCGGTTGAGCATCTACCCAGGAACCAAGGTGGCACATGCCCAGGTTTCGGGCTCCATCCCGTGTGGGGCGTGCAGGAGGCAGCCGATCAAGGATTCTCTCTGATCATTGGTGCTTCCATTTCCCTCTCTGAGATCAATAAAAATATATTTAAAAAATAAAAGAAAAAGAAAATATGCCATAATTTTGCCCTGACACCGGGGTCTTTAAAAAAAAATGACTGTGGTCCAGCCCCTTGCGATTTCTTGGACGCCCCGGGATCTTTGCGCCCCGCTGTACACACGCACGTACATACATACACGCACACACACGCGTGCACACACGCACAGGCCACTCGCGCGCGCGCACAGTTACTCACGCTCGGTCCCACACTCTCCCCGAGCCCGGGAATTGCGGCCTCGCAGGGCGGTGATTGGCCAGCCTGTTTCTTACCGGGGTCCCGCAGCCAATGGGCGGTCGCCGGGCCGAGGCCCCAGCTCCCCACCCCTCGGAGCGCTGGCGCGGACTCCGGGAACGGATCACGCGAGGCCGGACCCGCCGCGACCCCCCGCCTGGGTCCCCGGCCGCGCGACGGCCTGCGCGTGCGGATCCCGTGGCATCTCCGGGCAGTGGCCGCGCGGGGCCCGCCGCGGGGTCCGTGGGTTGAGCTGGCCGCCCGCCCGCCCGCCCGCCCCGCCCCCGCTGGCCCCTCCTCCCCTCCCCGCCCCCAGCGGGGCCGGCCCCGCCGGCGACCAGAGCGGCGACGTGAAAGGCGAGCGAGGCGGCTGTCCGGCCGGCTGTCGGCGCGCACCCGCTCCCGGCCTGGCCCGACCGCGCGCGGAGGCCGCCTGATCGCGGGCCCCGACGCCGGGGCTCGGAGCGGCGGCTCCAGGGTCGGCCGGCGCGTGCACCCGGAGCCGCGCGCCCCAGTCCCCAGTGGGTTTCGGGACTGGCCGCGCCCCGGGCGCTCGGGACCCCGAGGAGCCCTGCCGAGCCCGACGGGCCCGCCGCGGAGATGCCGGACGAGCTGACGGAGCCCGGGCGCGCCACGCCGGCCCGCGCCTCCTCCTTTCTCATCGAGAACCTGCTGGCGGCAGAGGCCAAGGGCACGGGGCGCGCGGCCCAGGGCGGCGGCGGCCGCGAGGGCGAGGAGGACGAGGACGAAGACCCGGAGGACGAGGACGCGGAGCGGGCGCGGCGGCGGCGACTCCAGCGGCGGCGGCAGCTGCGCGCGGGCTCCGGGCCCGGCGGGGAGGCGCGGGCGCGGGCTCTGCTGGGGCCTGGCGCGCTGGGCCTCGGTCCCCGGCCGCCCCCCGGTCCCGGGCCGCCCTACGCTCTGGGCTGCGGCGGCACGACGCGCTGGTACCCGCGGGCGCACGGCGGCTACGGAGGCGGCCTGAGTCCGGACAGTGAGTGAGGGCGCGTGGCGGGGCGGGCCAGGCGGAGGGGCCGGGCTTCCTCCCCGCGCATTTGCTCGGGGACTGTTTTGGGTCGCCCTCCTCTTGTGTACGGCGGAGTCTGGGTCCTGTCGGCCGCAGCGGAGACCCTGGTGGGTGCGTTTGGAGGCCTGCGCTCCGGAACAGGGTGCCCGTGCGAGGAGGCTTCGCAGGGTCGGGGTTTCACTGTTGCCAGACCCCGAAGGGCCCGGGGAGGCCGGAGAGCGTGGAGAGGGCCTGGGAGAGGCGGTGGCAGTTGAAGAAAGAGAAAAGAGAAAGTGAAATCTGACGAGGAGAGAGGAGACCTGCAGGACAGGGAGCAGAGAGGGACGGAGAGAGAGGAGGACGCTGGAGGAGCAAAGAGGAGAAAGGTGCAGAAAACGAACCCCCGAGTGAGGGGGGAAGAGAAAGGATACAGCGAGGAGAAGGAGGAAGAGGAGGAGGAGGAGGAGAGGAAGAGAGGACAAAGGAGAGTCAGATGCGGGAAATACAGGCGTTGAGCAGAGGGAGCCACTGTTGGGGGGCCGACCCCAAGGGGAGCGGCTTCCACAGTGTCTGTGCCCCGAAGTCCCGTCTCCTGCGAGAGCTGTGCACCAGGCCTCCCGCAGGGCCCGGCCTCCCTCCCGCGCCTCCAGACGCTAGGACTGTGGTTTGGGGGGGGGTGGCAAGAGGGGGCCTGTACTGAAGCCCCCAACCTCCCCCTCCCCTCTTCTCCTGCTCCTCCCCCTCTCCTGCCTTTGTTCCCTGCTGAGGGCTGGGACTGGGGGTTCTCAGCTCAGCACCCCTTCATTCCGAACCCCTTCCCCAAGGTTCTGCTCTCCTAGGAGGGTCGCTGTTTCCGGGGGGACCTGGCCTTCACAGGGAGACACGGGGAGGGGCACCGGGAAGCCATTCCAACCAGGCCCAGGTTTTGCCAGCGCCCCCCCCCCCCACACACACACAGCGTGGCCAGCTCGGTTCTGGGTTCTGGGGGCTCTTGATCCGAAGTCCATTCAGCCCTGTGGCATGTTTGTGTGCTGAGGTGGTGGGCAGAGACCTGCTCCCTCTTGGGTGACCCCCTCTCTGGTGTGCCTGGCAGCGCGGGCAGGTCTTGAGGCCACACTCAGGAAGTCTGAGCCCTGTTACTAAAGTGAGCGGATGTGTTTCCTAAAATCGAGTGATCCAATTTAGGGCCCTTCTAGGGGCGACTCTGAAGACGGTCTCAGAAGGTGAGACCCCCCTCCCCCTCCCCCACTTCCTCAGCTCCCAGGAGGTGGCGGGGCTCCTTTCACACCATGCGGGTTAGGGTCCCAGTCTGCTTCGGAGCTGGTGGTCCTGCCGGGCACCCTGTGGCCATTCACCAGCCTCGTGAGTGTGGGGGTGTGGGTGTTGTGGTCAGACAGGCTCCCCACATCAGGTGGCAGGAACACCAGCCTGGAACTTGACCTCTCCGTGGCCACCAAGAGGTGTAGCCACCGGGGTTGGGCAGGGGCACCCGCACATCGGCACAGCCCGGGGCACCAGGCGATACAGCCCCAGCCACCACCGGCTCTGGGCTGGGGGCACCATCCTCTGTCAGCCTGGGGCCTCCTCACCTTTGGGCGGCCAGGGGCCCCTGCAGACTCCTGAGCCCGGAAAGCCACAGGCTGCGCAGCCGCCCGCGTGTTCAGTGGCGATGCATGTCCTGCAGGCCCTGAGTTTGTTTCCTCCGGGCGAGACTGTGGGTTTCGGGGAGCATCCTGGGGAATCTGGCTCAGGGCCGGGAAAGGGGCTGTGGGCATCGGTGGCCTGAGCACTGGAGTTTCCTGGGATCGTGTGCTTCGTGGTCTGCCTCCGCAGGAATGTTTCTGTGCACGCGGGGACTTGGACTTGCACCCGCTCCTGCGAGAGCCCACGGGTCCCAGCAGGTCCTCGTTTCTGGGGCTGGGGGCTGGGGCCAGGGCGTCTTGCTGTTCCCCAGGCGCCCGGCACATTTCTCTGAAGGGCATCTGTCCTCCTGGAGGCGGCCTGTGTGTCCTGTTCCACTGCGTGTCACTGGCTGCAGGCGGCGGCCTCTGTGCATTTCGGCCGTCTCCCCGCTTTCTGTCTCGGGCGCGAGGTGCTGGCAGTTTCTGGTCTGCAGGCCACCTCCTGTCCCTCTGCCTCTCCGTCCCCGTCCCCGCGGGATGTGCCACTGCGGTCCCGGTGCCGGGAAGACGCCCAGCGAGTAGCGGTGGTGCCTGCGGGGCGCGGGGCGCAGAGGCCCCAGCGACGGGGCCTGGGGAGCAGCCCGCGCCGCCGACTGTGTTTCCCTGTCTCCCTGCAGCAAGCGACCGGGACTCACCCGAGACGGGCGAGGAGATGGGCCGCGCTGAGGGCGCCTGGCAGCGGGGCCCCGGGCCGGGCGCCGTGCAGCGCGAGGCGGCGGAGCTGACGGCGCGGGGCCCGGCGGCCGGCGCGGAGGAGGCGGCGGAGCTGGCGGAGGCCCCGGCGGCGGGGGACGCGCGCGGCGCGGCGGCGGCCGGCGGCCGCAAGAAGAAGACGCGCACGGTCTTCTCGCGCAGCCAGGTCTTCCAGCTCGAGTCCACCTTCGACCTGAAGCGCTACCTGAGCAGCGCCGAGCGCGCCGGCCTGGCCGCCTCCCTGCAGCTCACCGAGACGCAGGTCAAGATCTGGTTCCAGAACCGGCGCAACAAGTGGAAGCGGCAGCTGGCGGCCGAGCTGGAGGCGGCCAGCCTGTCCCCGCCCGGCGCGCAGCGCCTCGTGCGCGTGCCCGTGCTCTACCACGAGAGCCCGCCGGCCGCCGCCTCCGGGGCGCCCGCCGCGCTGCCCTTCCCGCTGGCGTCCGCTCCTCCCGCGCCGCCCCCGCCGCTGCTCGGCTTCTCCGGGGCCCTGGCCTACCCCCTGGCCGCCTTCCCCGCCGCCGCCTCCGTGCCCTTCCTGCGGGCGCAGATGCCCGGCCTGGTGTGAGCCCCTCCGCCGGGCCCACTCCCCTCGGCCGCTGGGAGCTCTGGGGACGTTCCGTGGGGTGGCGCCAGGCTCAGGGGGCGCGGGGCCCCCCAGGAGGGCTGGTGTGCGCCTGCAGCCCCTCGGGGCGCCGGGCGCGCCAGCTTGGGCGGGGCTTTGGCCCCAGCGCCCCCAGAATATAACAGGGACGCGGATCCGCGAGGCCGGAGTCCTCCCCCGGGAAGGGGCCTCAGCCTGGAAGCCATTCCGCCGCTGCGGGGGAGCCGGCACCGCGCAGCCAAGACAGCCCGCGCCCGCTGCAGCAGGAGCTGCACCCTCAGCACACGCACCGCGAGGGGACCGGACCGGGCCACCCAGGACTGTGACCAGCCTCGGGCCGGGCCCTGGGCCCCCGAGAGAGGACCCGGGGGAGAGGGCCAGGCTGGGCCTCCCCTCCGGGGCTGCGGCTCCAGCGGCCAAGACTTTTTTTTTTTTTTGTAACGAATCTACTTATTTGCGTATGGAATAAAAGGGACGTTTTCTGGACGGTTCGGCTGCTTTGTGATCACTGGGTGGGGCCGCCTCTCCGGCAGCCCGTGGGCGCCCTTTCTCCCTCCCTCCCCTCCGGAGCACTTTCCAGCCGACCTGGGCCGCGCAGAGCCCCGCTGGTGACAGGTGGGCCAGAGTCTGAGGTCTGGGGGCTGCGCTACCACCGCCCCTTCCCCCCAACGGGGAGCCCCAGCGACCCCAGAGGAAGCGGCCGGGGAGGGAGCTGGGAGGGAGAGGGGCACAGGTGGGTCCCTATGCGAAGCTCTGGGTCTCCGCGGAAACCAGCAGCCATCAGGCAGGTTAGGCAGAGCCTGTGGGCTGCTCCGTGTGGCAGCCATGCCCACTGTCCCATCGGGCCTGGAGTTAAGAGCCTCTCCAACCAGATGGGGTTTTTCTTTTTGCCAAAACAAAACCCTGGCCTCCCAAAAAGGGCTGCGAGGAATGCTGAGCCCCACCTGGCTTCACCTCTGGCCCGCCTGCAGTCTCTGGCCGCCTGGGGGCCTGGGACTGGCGATGGGCACAGTCCCCACTCAGGGCCATTGTGGGCTCTGGAAGAAAGCGTTTCAAACGCCGGGATCCCTGTGGCCACCCCTCTCTGTCAGCCTGGGGCCTCCGTGGTGGGGCCTCCGTGGTGACCCAGGCTGTCCTGGCACCTCTGGGCACTAAGATCCCCACCTGAGATCCCCGGCTCCCTGCTCCTCCTGCCTGATGCAGGACACGGGGAGCATCTTAAGGAACTTAAGGGGCCCACCCTCCAAACCAGCCCCCACCCTTTGGTGAGGCAGACCTGCCAGCTCCCTGTCAGCCTCCCCGTGGCCCTGCCAGGCTCAGATTCGCTCTCCGGGGCGGGAGGCTCACCCCCTCCTTTAGCAGCTGCTGAGACTCGGCTTGACTTAGTCTAGAAGGGACGTAGGACCTGGTTTAACAGAGCGGGTTTGCTGCTAGTTATGCTAAGTTTAAAGGCCTGGGCGCCTAGTCAGTGAGGTGCCAGGGGCTCCGCATGGCCGCTCCGAGGGCCGCACCCACCCACCCACCCTCCGTCGCTGCTCCCCAGGCCCACCCTGGGCCTCCACACCCTGGCTCCAGCTCCCCTGGGACCCTCGCGCTGTCGCATTGGTGGTGGCCTCATGCAATGTCAGTCCTGAGGACGGCCTCCTGTGGCTCCCGTCCTCCCATGGAGGCCTCGGGGCCAGGGCTGGTCCTGCCTGCAGCGCCCACCCTCTCTGCACACCAGGCCCACAGCCCCGTGGCCCTGAGGAGACATGGCGGCTGCAGCGTGTGCTGAGCAGAGGACGGTGCCGGTCCCCAGGCGTGTCTCCCTCAGGGGCCGGTGGGTGCCACCAACCAGAGCTTCAGGCAGGCGAGCCTCAGGCCCAGGAGCCTCACGGCAGGGCCACAGGCGTGTGAAGGGCACGGAGCCTGTGGGCGCAGAGTCAGAAGTTCCACTCCCCCAAGCAGCAGAGGAGCTGGCCACTTATGTCCGAGGGAAGGGGGAGGAGGGAAGGGGAGAGAAGGGCCAGGTCTTTTCCATGAATCTGTGAATGTTTGGGCTGGCCAGCACCTAACACACCTGCCCTGCCAGGCCGGGGGCTGGCGGGGCTGAGGTGGATGGAGGGAGCGGCGGTGGAGGCGGCTGCACCCCTCTCGGAGGGCCTGGCGCTGTCTCTGAGCTGGGAGCCCCACGGGGAAGCACAGAAAACCGGGCTCCCGAAGCCGGCGCTACCAGCATCCTGGGGGTGGCACCAGGGGCAGCACCAGCAGGGAGCAGTGGTGGTTACAAGCGGGGCCAGGCTGGGACCGCAGCACCCCGAGCCCCAGCGCCATGGATCTCCCGCCAGCCTCAGTGTGCTGGCTCCGCTCCTGGCTGAAGATGAATGGCTTAGGTCTGCCTCCACCTCGCCTGCCCTCCCCTCCACACTGCCCCCCCCACACACCCCTCAGAGAGGCCCGACTCAGCCACCAAGAGCTGCCCAGGGTGTCGGGTCAGACTCCCTGAGCCCAGGAGGATCTGACCGGCTTTGGACGCCCAGGGCAGACCCGCCTTGGCCCAGCCCCAGCCGTCCTCACCAGTGACCTTGGGCCTGGAGCCGGCCCCTTCTCTTCTCCAGGCTGAGGATGGGGTCTCACCTGTAAGTGCTGGGCCTTCCCTGGCCCGGACCCAGGCCAGCGCCATAGCCACATCCCTGCCCACGAGTCTAGGGATTACCCCACGGGTGTTCGGGAGTGACCCAAGCCTCGGGCACTCCGGGCCCTGCCTGGGGAGGACCAGGCCAAGTCCTCACTAGCGCCTCCCGGAGAACAAGGTGGAGAATTGGCTCCCCCGTCTGTGCAGGTGAGTCTGGGAAGGGCCACTAAAGGGGGACGAGGGCTGGGCCCTTCCTGGGTCAAGGGGAAATGGAGCCACAACATGACAACAAACCACAGCCAGGCTCCTGCACCTCGGAGCCCTGGCCCAGACTGCTGCCCCCAGGGCCTCCCGCTGACGAGCCAGGCGGGAGGCCCGTGGGAGGGGTTTTCCTAAAGCCGGGCTCTGAGCTGCCCCAGGTGGACGGAGACAAAGGGGCTGGGAGCTGCAGGGGACAGGTGGGCACCAAGAGGGAGGCAGGAGCAGGAGCGGCAGGCGGGCCGCTCTTTTTCTTGTGTCTGCGGGTCTCTCTCCCAAGCATCCTTCGTGGCCTCTGGTCCCATCTGGCAATTCTTTTTCTTTTTTAAATTAAAAACATGTTTTTATTGATTTTTAGAGAGAGAGGAAGGGAGAGGGAGGGATAGAAACATCGTGGAGAGATGAGAGAGGAACATCATCCGTCAGATGCCTTCTGCAGGGCCCCTACTGGGGATCCAGCCAGCAACCCCAGCATGTGGGCATGCGCCCTGACCGGGAATCGAACCTGCGACCTCTTGGTTCCTGGGTCCACGATGCTCAACCGCTGAACCACACCGGCCAGGCCCATCGGGCAATTCCCGGAAAGGGAAACTGGGGCTCGGAGAGGAGCAGAGACTGTGGGGCAGGGATCCCCTGCAGTCACTGGGCCACCCCCTTCCTCCACCTGGTGCTGGGAGGTCAGACACCCCCTCCCCGGAGCCCGACCTGTGCTGGGGCCCCTCCCTGGGAGTTAGTGCCCAGGCGCCTTCCCTGCGGCTGGAATCGCCTGGGTATCTCCCTGGGCCACCCTCCCCGCTGTTGGCCAGTGCAGCGTCCTCCTAGCGCCTGCCTCTGGAGGGGAGCGGGGTCCAGGCCCTCCCCAGGCGGCTCTGCACAGCGGGCTGCACAGCCCTGCTGCCTGCCCCGACAAGGGGGGTGAAACAGGGGACTCAGACTCAGACTCAAGGGACAAAGGTGCCAAGAGGAACCCGAGAGCCCCGCGGCCTCAGCCGCTTGGAGACCCAGCAGCGGAGCCGCCCGCCTGCTCCGCCCTCAGGGCTCCAGAGCCACTGGCTCAGTTCCCTGCGTTTAAGTCACAGCGAGATCCCCTGCATCCCTGCGATCGGTCAGAACAGAAGCAACTGCCTGCATTTCCCCCTGGACCAGTCGGCTGCTGCGGACAAGGCGGTGGCTTACCCAGAGGTGAATTTTCAGCTGTATTGGTAATTTTTTAGTTTTATTTTTTTGTATTGTTAATTTTAAAAGTTCTTATCAGTTAAAGACACATGTATTTACCGATGGCATGATGTGATGCCTGCGTTTGCTTGAAAATAGCTCAACAAAAATAAACATTAAGTGCTAATAGAGAAGGATGGACCGGCTGGCCAGGAGTCACAGCTGGGGGGGTGGGGGGGGGGTCGGCTCCCTCCACTTCGCGGACGTTAGGAAACCAGAATAAAAGCGCGTTTAAAAGCAGGAGAAACCCCCGGTGCTCCTGGCGGCCGCGGTCCCGCTGGCGGAAGGCTGTTCATCCCACCCGGGTCTGCCTGGGCCCCGCTCTCGCCCGCGGGCTCCCCCACCGCCCGCTCACTCGGACCCGGCACAGCAAACCGCGCCATTCGGTCTCTGCAGACGCGTCCCGGCCTCAAGCCTCCTCTTTATCCAGGAAACTTCCCTGGCCTCCACCCGCCTGGGGCGCCGCTGAGCCCCGCGGGGACAGGTCGGAGCTTCGCTGCGGGATCAGGGCGCCCCCCCCCCCAACGCCGGGCCCAGCGCTGGAGTCGCCAACGCGGACCTCGAGGTGCAGCTGCGGGTGCGGCCGTCAGACCCGCTGTGCGTTCATGAGGACGAGCCCGGCGGCGGCCTCCCCAGTCCTGTGTTGGTGTCTTTGGTTTCACGATGCGTCCCGGACGCTCTCGGCCTCCCCGGAAGTTGGGCTGGGTGGCCACCCGCTGCTGGGCCGGAGACCCCGGAGGACAGGCCAGGGAGGGATCCGTCCGAGGGACCGAGCCGTGCGAAGGCTGCGCCCTGTCCCCTGGAAGGGGGTGAGCTCCCGGAATCTGGGGGTGTTAGGGCCCGGCGGTGGGGGTGGGGACGCCCAGCATGGAATCGCGTGTCTCCCCAGCCCCCTGGAAAGGAGCCTGGGGGAAGCGCCTACCCGCACGATCCCGGCGACGCCCCGGGACTGCGCCTGCCCCGCGCGCGCTGCCTCCTCGCTCAGAGTCCGCTCTGGGCCTCCGCCCGCCTCCCCTCCGCTCTCCGCCTGCGCCGGCATCTGCGCGGGCCGTCCCCGCGTGTCCCTCTCCGGGACCCGATTCCTCCCGGCCGCGGGCCGTCCCCCATGTCCCTCTCCAGGGCCCGCCCAGGTGAGCCCCGCGCCCCCAAAGGTTTGATTTCTTTGCCGAGCGTCTCCCGGACCCAGGCCGCCAGCAGCGCGCGCTCCGGGGGCGACGGCGCACCGATCGGGCCCTGCGTCGCTCGGGTCGGGCTGGGGGAGTTGGCGTCGCTGCCCCGCGTCCGAAGCCCGCGCCGGCCCGTGGGCCCTGGAGCCGGGCTCGCCCCCTCTCGGGCCTGAGGTCCCGGAGGTAGAAGAGGGAACGGCGCCCGGGCCCGCGGGGCTGCCCGGGACCGAAGGAGAGAACCTGGCAGTGGCGCCAGCCCCGCCCCTCCCGGCCCCGCGGACGCGACCCCTTCCCCTCCCCGCCTCCATCCTCCCCGCCCGCGGGCCCCGGGGGGCCCCGCCCCCTCCCCGCAGCCCTTCCGGCCCCGCCCCCACCCTTCCCGCTGGCGCCCGGCCCCCTCCCCGCCCCCGCCGGGCTCACCTGGTGTCTCTTAGGCGTCGGGGAGTCTAGCTGGGCCTTGGGGCCCCGCCCCCCGGTTCTCACCTCGCCCCTTCCCGCTCCCTCTCCCCCGCCCGTCCCTTTCCCTTCGGCTCACGCGCAGGATCCGCGCCACCAGCTCCAGAAGTGCGCAGAGCGCAATCTAGGGGCGGGCGTGGGGGTGGGGGGGCAGGAGGAGGACGAAGGGAGGTCCCGGAAGGCTTCTGGGAGGCGGCGGCACGAAACCCGAGAGCTAGAGAGACGTGAGGCTGGAGGCCCGAAGGTACAGAGAGACCCGGCCTCGCGCCTCGGCCTTGGCAGGGGCAGCTACATCGGGCTCTGCGCCCTCCGGTCCTTGGGCGGGACTTGCCCGGAAGAGGGGCTCAGAGTTCAGCTGCGTGGCTTCGGGAGACTCGCCTCACCTTCCTGAGCTCAGCTCGCCCAGCAGTGGGAGGGAGCCTGGGTGAAGGCAGCGCGACCTCATGACAAGGCTGAGCGTGGGCATGCAGCCGCCCGCGTCCCTCTCAGATCTCCGCACAGCCCGCACCGCCCAGATGCTCAGCCACAGCGCCCGGCCTGTCTGTTGCGGGTGGACAGGGGGCAGCGTCACGCCGCTGCCCCACTGGGCTCAGCCAAGACAGCGGCCTTGCCCCTTGAGGTGCCCACAACCCTAGCCCCAAGGACAGCGCACGCTGCGCCATGGCCCTCCATGCTCACAGCTGTACCCTTGACCTGCAGGCACTTCCAGCACCCTCTTTCGCCTCCCCCCCCCCCCCCCCCCCCCCCCCGCCTCCGCCAGGGGATCCAAGCTCCCCATCTCCCCTCCACCCCTTGCCACATCCCCAGCAGAGACAGAGATGGGGTGTCCACATGCCTGTGCCCCCATTCCCACCACAGGCAACTGGCCACACAGCTGGCAGGACAGTGTGTCCAGAGGTGGGCGCAGACCCTGGCGCAGACCCTGGCCCAGAGCTGGCCACGGGGAGAGGTGCATGGCCCAGCCCCATCCGCATCCATGGGGCTCCCTTTGAGCTGGGGGTGATCCAGGGCCTTATTGTCTCACCCCCTGAGCCACCTGGTGGGATGAGGCCCCGTTTTATGAAAGAGGATTGAGGGCCTCTGACTGCAAATGCTGCCTGCGGGGAAGGCAGGGCTGGGTCTCCAAAGGGGCAGGGCTGGGGCAGGGGAGATGGGTGGGTGAGGGCCCGCCCCTCCCTTCCTCAAGCCCCCCCTCCCTCTTCCCTCCCTGAGTCCCCCAAGGTGGGGGTGTCTCAGAGGCTGTCCTTCCGTGCCCCAGGCTTTGCCTCAGGGGCCCCGAGCTGTGGAGTGCCTTCCGTGGAGTTTTCTAAGGCCCTTTGGGTGCCTGGACCCCACCTGGGCCTCAGTGGGCCCCAGGGGAGGCTCAGGCCGCAGAGCCCTGTGTGGGCCCAGTTCTGGGAAGCAGCCTGGCCGGGATCAGAGACCAGGTGGACAGACGATGCTGACATGCTGATGTGTGATGGACAGGGTCGCTTTAACAATATTCCTCTCCTGGAGGTGGTGGTGACTGCTCCTGAGCCACCTCCCAGCCCCCCTGCTCCAGCCCATCTCAGCTCCTGCACCCATTTCACAGACAAACCCAATGAGGCCCCGAGAAAGACTGAGCCAGTCAGCTCCCTCTTCTTCCCTCTGCTCCTGAACCCGCAAAGGGGCCCTGGCAGAGGGCACGCCCCACCCCACAGGAAGTGCCCAGAAACGGAGGGGCCATCGCCCCCAGCGTGTTGGAGGGAGGAGAGAGGGCGGCGGAGGGAGACCCGGGCTGTGAGGACGCTCACCCCATGGACTCTCTCCTCTGAAAGCCTGGTTCCCCCAGGGGCTGGCAGAGGGACACTCAGGATTGGGCCCAGGACCCCAGGACCCGAGCTTGGGGCTCACTGTCCTTCAGGAGGCGGGGCCGTGTGTGATGGTGCCCACCTATCAAAGCCTGGTGGTGGTGGTGGTGGGGGGCTTGGTCCCAGCTGGCCAGGTAGGCGGTGTCCCTGCGTCCTGCACAGGCCCGGCCTCCACCGGGCTCACGTGGCTCGACTGGGGGCCTGGGACACGGAGCACGGGGAGTGCAGGCCGGCCCACCGCCCGGGAGCGCAGACCCCGCGCGTGGCCTGGTCCCTTCGGCCAAGTTCCCTCTTCTCCGCCCGCGCCCCCCACCCCGCCCGCGCCCCCTTCCCGGAGCCAGTCTCGGGGCCGCAGCGTCAGCACATCCGGGCCTCGCTCCCTTTGGTTTGAGTTTGTTTCTGAATCGCGAAAATCCATTCCCCCCCGCCGCCATGGGCGGGAGGGGCGCGTGGGCCCCGCGGCCCGCTCCGCCCGCCGCCCCCGCGAGGCCCGGCATTGATCCCGCCTCCTGTGCACGGCGCATTAGCCCTAATGGTTTCGCTGATGATTCAACTTCTTTTTCGCTAAAAGCCGACCCTCGGTCCTCACCCGCCTCCGCCGCCGCCTCCCCCGGCCACGCGGCCCCCCGCCCGCGGCGCGCCCGCAGCCCCGCGCCCAGGACCCGCTGCCCCCGGAGACGCGGCTCCGGCCACCGGGCGGGCGCCGCTCGGACCGCGTGGCCGCCACCGAGCCGTGATCCCGCCGCGGGGTGCGGGCCGGGCCGGGCCGGGGCTGCGCGGGCCCCTGGGCTCCCGGCGCGTAAAATGCAGAACTTGGAGCTGAGCCAGGAGGCCGACCAGTCTCCCCCCTCCCCCGCCATCGGACCCGGCAGGACCGAGCGCCGACGGACCGACCAGGAGCGGCAGGTCCACCTCTCGGAGGGGCTCCCGGCGCCCCGCTGCCCGCTCCACCCGCGGGAGGCGCGGCCAGGGACCGGCTCCAGGGCGCCCGTCACCGGAGCAGCCGGCCGTTCGCAGGCCCGGGACGCGGGCCGAGAGGAAGGGGAGGAACCCGCCGCCTCAGCCCCGGCCCGGCCCAGCGCCACCTCCTCGGCCGCTGCCCGGGAGTCCCGCTCGGGCCGCCTTCCGTGGCGACGCCGCCCGGCCCTGCCCCGGCGCCCGCCCGCGAGGCCCCTCATTTCACCGGGAAACAAGCGCTACTCGCTTCCTGTCCCTTTTGTTGTAGAAAAGTCGGAAATCCAGGCACGAAAACAACAAGGTTGTTGGGGTTTTCTCCTTGTTTGTTCATTTGTTTAGTTGTTTAGTTGGCTAGTTGGTTAGTTGGCTAGTTGGCTAGTTGGCTAGTTGGCTGGTCAGTTAGTGCCGGCCCTGCCCGGCCGCGCACACTCCCAGCAGCCGCCCGCGGGGACGCTGCCTCCCGACCGGGCAGGTCCGCGGAGGGCACCGCGCGGAGCGCACAGTTCAGTGCGTTGGGGCAAACCACGCCCCGTCCTCCTCTGTAAGGGATGGAGACACTCGCGCACACGGCCCGGAGACCGAGGCTCAGAGGCCCCCCGCACCCCCTCCCTCCCGCCCCTCGAACATCACTTATCCGCGCGCGATTCTAAACCCTCCGTGTCCACAGGAGACACAGCCCCGTCCGCTGCCTCGCGGGCCGCCCTCCTTCCAGGCGCTCCTGCTGCTGCTGCTGGGTTTCATTTTTAAAAGAACAGTCCCGGGTCCGAGTGCCGTGGCCCGGATGTAAGATGGGAGGTTGGCTGCAGGCGGTCACTGCCTCGGGCAGGCACAGCCCTCCCCTCCCCTCCCCTCCTCAGAGGGCCGCCCTCCCACTGGCACCGGCTGGGTCACTGGTCCCTCGCACACTAGTTTCCCTCCTTTTCTCTGTACCTGCCATATGCTTCTCCGGGACACGCATGCGGGGGGGGGGGGGGCGGGGGCTGGGGAAGGGGGATGCAGGTGGGCTCGGCTTCCTGCTCTCTGGACGCCCCTCTCCGAGGCCACATCCGAGGCTTTCTCAGCCGCCAGCTCCCGGCTGCGGCCTTCTGTGGGTCCCTCCCGAAGGCTCTGGGCGCCTGTGCCCCTGGGACACCTTCCGCTCCTCGCAGGGGGGTTTGCCTGGCTCAGACTCGGAATTTCCCAGGCGCTGCAGGAATGGGGGCCTGGCTGAGCTGTGGGTGCCCAGAGCGACGCCCCGACCAGCCTCCCTGAGCCGGGGTCAGTGAGGGTGCAGGCAACGCAAACATTCCTGTCAGACAGAATTCTTTCAAGTGGGGGTCACTGGGCAGCGAGCTGCCCTGGCACCCCCACCCAACCCACCCGCCTCTGGGCTCTGCCAGGTGACCCCTCCCCACCCCTCCTCCCATCGTTGAGGCTCTGGAGTTCCATGTCTGCCTGGCGGGCCTGGGGCTCCTGGGGGCTTGATGGGGCCCCTGGTCCATCGTGGTGAGTGAATGGTGGGCGAGGTGGTGGGGAACCCCCACAGCCTCCATGCGATGGGGGGCGCCCCCACTCAGCGGGGACGGAGTCCAAATCCGGGAGCAAAGCGGGCACTGGTCCCAGGTCCCCATGCGCCACAGGAGACAGCGGGGCCCCCGGAAGGGGCGGTGGAGAGGCCCACGGGATGGGGCGCTGGGCACAGTGACTCAGCCCTGATAAAGCTGCGGGGGTGGGGGTGGGGGTGGGGGTGGGGGACCCAGGCTCCACACCTGTCAGGGCTGGCGCGTTCACTGAAATTGCTTTACACCCTGTAGTTATAGATTTATTTCTTACCATGTCTACAGAGTTTGAAGGTCACAGGGTCATGTCAGAATGATTTTTGTCACCTTATATTTCATTTTTAAAAATCTTGTTTGGAGAAGTAATACACGTTTGTCTTAGGTATTGAGGTGGGGGGGGGGAGAGAGAGAGAGAGAGAGAGAGAGAGAGAGAGAGAGAGAGAGCTGTTTCCCGGGGCAGCGAGCCTGAGGTCTGCAGGACAGGCTGCCGCTGGAGCGCAGGCGGGTTTCCGGGGGTCTCAGGAGGGCCCCTCCCACCCGGTGGAACTCGGGTCTTTGCCCTCAGGCCGTCACCTGCTTGGGTGAGGCCCACCGCACAGCGAGGGCTTACCCCAAGTCCACGCTGATCTCGCCTAAAACCTCCTTCGCAGCAGCACCTGGGCCGGAGCCTGACACTGGCTACCTGGTGCCCGACATTCACATCTCAGGAGTCGGGCCTCTGTATGAATCTCGAGTCTTCTCTCCACAGAAAAAGCTGGCATCGCGTAACGTGTAGGTGAACGGAGCAGCGTCTGTGAGCCCCCCGCGCTTCAAACCACTGGGCTTCCCAGCTGCAGGCCCCGTTTGGGGCACCAGCCGTGGGGAGCGGGGAGCGGGGAGCAGCCGTCACACCACAGGGCAGCTACGGCCTGACTCACTGTGTGAGGGCAGCCACCCTGTCCCCCAACCTCTGGTCCCTTCCCCGCCCAACGGTGAGCTCCTGGAGGGCAGGGGAGAGTTCATCACTTCCACCACCTCCATCACCTCCATCACCTCCACCACCTCCATCACCTCCACCACCTCCACCACCTCCACCACCTCCATCACCTCCACCACCTCCATCACCTCCATCACCTCCATCACCTCCATCACCTCCACCACCTCCACCACCTCCACCACCTCCATCACCTCCACCACCTCCATCACCTCCACCACCTCCATCACCTCCACCACCTCCATCACCTCCATCACCTCCATCACCTCCATCACCTCCACCACCTCCATCACCTCCATCACCTCCATCACCTCCACCACCTCCATCACCTCCATCACCTCCACCACCTCCATCACCTCCACCACCTCCACCACCTCCATCACCTCCATCACCCCCATCACCTCCACCACCTCCATCACCTCCATCACCTCCACCACCTCCATCACCTCCACCACCTCCACCACCTCCATCACCTCCATCACCTCCACCACCTCCGGTGCCCAGGACCCACAGAGGCTGGGCCAGTGCGGGGAGAGGGCAGGTGGGGGCGGGTGTTTCTCCCGCAGTGTCCAGGTGGTGGCAGTGTAGGGGCGGGGCCGGGAGGCTGGCTCACGGTTACACCTGGCTCATCTGGGTCCATTGGCCCCAAGCAGAGCTGCCAGGCCCCTGGCCCATCTGCACTTGCATTTTTACTCGGGAGAGAAAACCTCCTGTCTGGTGTAAGCCCTGGGACTTGGTTTCCATTTAGGAAACTGGCCAGCTACCAACTGGCCACAGCAGCTTACACAGCCTGTAGGTGAGCCACGCACAAAGGCAGGGGCACCCAGGGCCCCTCTGCCTCTCTTTCTGCCACCCTAACACATGGGCCCTACCCGCCAGGCCCGTGGACGGCTGCTGGAGCTCCAGCCATCATGCCTTTGTCCCAGGCAGGAGGAAAGGAAGTGCGAGGAGCAGAGGGGTGTCCTCCCAGCTTTTAGGGGTGCCCCAGGGGCCCTTTCCCTGATGCCTGCCTTCATCTCTTTGACCACCCCTATCGTCCAGAGGGTGCAGTTACTAATGCAGGGAGGGGATTGGGCACTGGGAGGCAACCAGGAGGCGCTGCGCAGAGGAGGCTGTGAGCTGCAGCCACAGCTCAGCAACAAGACCGGGACTTTTATTATTTTTTAAAAAAATATTTTATTGATTTTTTACAGAGAGGAAGGGAGAGGGAGAGTCAGAAACATCGATGAGAGAGAAACATCGATCAGCTGCTTCCTGCACACTCCCTACTGGGGATGTGCCTGCAACCAAGGTACATGCCCTTGACAAGAATCGAACCTGGGACCCCTCAGTCCACAGGCCAGCGCTCTATCCACTGAGCCAAACCGGTCAGGGCTTTATTTTATTGTTAATATATATTTTTATTGATTTCAGAGAGGAAGGGAGAGCAGGCGAGAGAAACACCAATGATGAGAGAGAATCACTGATTGGCTGCCACCCACCCCCTTCCTCCCGCCGGCCCCCCCCCCCAGCATCCTGGAAGGTGGGGTCAGGGCAGGGGGTGTGGCTTCCATCAGACAGACCCCTGGAGGCCCGGCGCCCCTCCTCTCTGGGCTGGGGAGCGAGGGGTGCCCTCCTCACACCCCACTTCCTACACTGACCCTGTCTGTCTCCAAGGACCTCAGAGGCGTTGCTGTCTGTGCCACCTGGAGAGGGGTCGGCAGGGCCGGTGGGATGGAGAAACCAAGGCCCTGGTACCCCCAGAGTTGAAATGTTCCTCCATACACGCTAATACCATGCCAACGTCCAGGTCCTGAGAGGAGTGTCGGTTTTTAGATGTAAAACTCAGCTCCTGGGTCCCGCCAGCCATATCTGCCCGCCCCCCCCCCCCGCCCTCTGCACACGACCCCAGCGGCACCCTGCTCACGGCAGACGCCTGGCAGTGCCCCCTGATGAAAACGTGGGCCAAAGGAAGAGCTAAAGCGATGATATGTTGGAGCTCGGAAAAAGGGTCAGGCATTTCCCATCAGAAGATCAAGGAAGACTGCCTGTAGGAGGTGATATACGAACTGAGTCTGAAGGGATAACCTGAAAAGAATAAGATAAGGAGCGGGGAAGGGATTCCAGCACGTGAAAGGGCACATCAGGGCCCAGAGGGGGCTCTGCCCTGGTCCGATGTCCAGTGTGGGCGGGTGTAGGAGGGGAGAATGGCAGGCCTGCTTAGGACACATGGTATCGCAGGCCACACTCCCCGATGGGGGGTTAGTGCAGCCCAGGGGAGACCCCCAGGCTCCCCCCCCCCCGAACATACTGCATCCGTCTCGGTGGGAGCCTGCGTGCGACAAGCTCCCAGGGTCACAGAACCCCTCTGTGAGCCAGGGCCTGGTTTTGAGCTGCTGTGGCGGGTCAGTGGAGCCACAGGACAGCTGACACCCCATGTAGACAGGACTATTGTCCCCAGCAGGCACATAGAAGACTGTCCCTCCAAGCCCTGCCTTTCAGGTGGGCAGGGGACACGACAGAGTAGGATTTGCACCCAGCAGCTGGGTCCAGAGCCCGGGCTGTAACCACCCCACAATGGAAGCTCCACACTGTGGCCTTTACAGGGGGTGAGAGAGCATCACCACCGTCACCATCACCACCATCATCACCACCATCATCACCACCATCACCACCATCATCACCACCATCACCACCATCATCACCACCGTCACCACCATCCTCACCATCACCATCATCACCATCATTACCATCACCATCATCACCATTACCACCATCATCACCATCATCACCATTACCATCACCACCATCACCACCATCACCACCATCACCATCATCACCACCACCATCACCACCATCACCACCATCATCACCACCATCACCATTATCACCATCATCACCACCGTCACCATTATCACCATCACCACCATCACCATCATCACCACCATCACCATCATCACCACCACCATCACCACCATCACCACCATCATCACCACCATCACCACCATCACCACCATCACCATTATCACCATCATCACCACCGTCACCATTATCACCATCATCACCATCATCACCACCGTCACCATTATCACCATCATCACCACCGTCACCATCACCACCATCACCACCATCACCACCATCATCACCACCGTCACCATCACCACCATCCTCACCATCATCACCACCATCACCACCGTCACCATTATCACCATCACCACCACCGTCACCATTATCACCATCACCACCGTCACCATTATCACCATCACCACCACCGTCACCATTATCACCACCACCATCACCACCATCACCATTATCACCACCACCACCACCACCATCACCATCACCATTATCACCATCACCACCATCACCATCATCATCACCACCATCACCACCATCCTCACCATCACCATCATCACCATCATTACCATCACCATCATCACCATTACCACCATCATCACCATCACCATTATCACCATCACCACCATCACCATCATCATCACCACCATCACCACCATCCTCACCATCACCATCGTCATCATCATTACCATCACCATCATCACCATTACCACCATCATCACCATCACCATCAGCACCATCACCACCATCACCACCAACACCAACATCATCACCACCACCATTATCACCATCATCACCACCATCACCACCACCATCACCACCATCCTCACCATCACCATCATTACCATCACCATCATCAGCACCATCATCACCATCACCACCATCCTCACCATCACCATCACCACCATCCTCACCATCACCATCACCACCACCATCACTGTCACTATTATTGTCATCGTTGTGATGGCACCTGCACAGTTTCCTGAGCTCCTCACCTGGGTCTGTGCATCACATCTGTCCCCTCAGCCAACCTTCCCCATGACCCTGCAAGTGTCCTGAGGCTGCTCACCCACCCACAGCACCACAGCTCCTGAGTGGCTGCCGGATTCTGTACTCTGTGACCACACCCCCCCCCCAAAGTCTCACAGAGATGTGGATGAAGGACCAGGTGTCAGGGCGTGGCTGAAGTCCAGGCCAGAGGTGAGGGCTGACCGAGGGTCCCCACACTGTGGCCTCCAAGAAGAGACGCTCCAGAGAACTCGGGAGGGGGTCGGAGGCCGGGCTCCCAGGCGTGAAGCCATCCCTGACCGGGGCAAGGGCTGGGAGGCCGTGGCCGACCCCATCACTTAGTGCAATTAGCCGTCAGGATGGAGGCCCCCTGCTAATTGCCTGCTGGCGGCTGGGGTGCTCAGTAATGAATTAGCGGAGTGCTGCCGCCACTGCCGGTGGCCTTCAGCTCCTGGGGTCAAGGCCAAGTGCTCCGGGCTGCCTCCTCTCCCCAGGGCAGCCCGGCTCTCCGCAGCTGTACGCCGCCCTCCCCTTTGTCCCCCCATCATCACCAGGACCTAGGAAGCTGGCAGGCGAAGGTCTAGCCCCAGTGGCCTGAGGTCCCTCAGCCAGGTCCTGGGTGTCCTTCCCCTCCGAGATCCCTCGCCGCACAGTGGGCGGAGCTCTGGGGGGAGGCTCCTCTCCGGGAAGTCCCTGGTCAGGCAGGGCCTCCTCGCACCTGGGTCCCTCTGCGGGCGGCCACCACCTGCCCACCTGGCCTCTGTGCAGGGACGAGGGGTCCATGTCCCTGAAGCTGCTGACAGGCCCAGCCCTTTTGCTGGAATGTGCCCGCTGTTCTGCCCACCTGGAAGGTCCCGCACCTCCACCTGGCCCTGCGCACCTGCGGGGAAAGGTGGGGTGGGGGCGGGGCCAGGCATTGCTCTCCTGAGGGCAATGGGAAGCCATGGCGGGCCTGTGCTGTACAGCAGTCCGGGTGGGTGCTGTGACGAGGGGCTTGGAAGGGATGGAGTGCCTGGGTGGTAGGGCGTGTCCTGAGCCTGGTGGGGGATGGGGAGGCCGGAGGAGGTACAGGTGAGCCAGACTTGAGGTGGGGGTATGGTCAGCTCCTGGGACTGGCCCTTAAGGAAGTGAGCCTCTTCCTCCGGGAAGCCTTCCAGCTCTGCCCCTGCTTGCCTCTGGGGCCTCATCACTTCATCCTTCCTTGTCCCCATCCAGAGAGCCCCGTGGCCAGTGCCACTGGCCTCGCCCTCCTCCTAAGGGCCCCAGCTTCCTGTCCCTTCCCCCTCCCCCACCCAGGCAGGGCCAGACGCCTCCTGTGTCTCCCTGGGCACAGTGTGGCTCGCAGGGCAAAGCTGGCGCAGAGCAGAGCCGGGCTGGCGCTGTGGGGTGCACTCGGGCCTCATCCTGTCCGGCCTCCTGGCGGCGGCTCTGGAGCCGCTAATGCTGAGGAATTCGTGAAAATGTCACTCACAGCGCTCACTTTCAGAGCAGTTTCAGGGGTACAGGCGGCTGCCCAGAAGCACAGAGCATTCCCGGGGCGCCTGCCTTGGATGACAGGTTGGTGCGGTACAGTCCTCACCTCGATGAGCTAATGTGGATCCGTCCACAGGGTCGCTCCTGGGCTCTGCGTTCTCTGGGTTTGGACGAATGCGTGTGGCCTGTGTCCTCCCTCATAGGGCGACAGGGAGCTGTTTCTCTGCCTGAGAGCCCTCCGTGCTCCCCGTGGCCCCCCCCCCGCCCCCTCCCAGCCTGGCGACCGCCTCCTGCCGCTGTCTCCATAGCGCTGTCTTCTCCAGAGTGTCCTGTGGCTGGAATCACAGTGTGTGGCCTTCGCGGGTCGGCTTCTGCCACTTAGTCACATGCATTACGGTTCTGCCACATCTTCTCATGGCTTTTTATTTTTGTTATTAAAAATATTTTTATTGATTTCAGAGAGGAAGGGAGAGGGGGAGAGAGAGAGAGAGAGAGAGAGAGAAACATCAATGATGAGAGAACCATGGACCGGCTGCCTCCTGCACGCCCCCTACTGGGGATGGAGCCCGCAACCCAGGCCCGTGCCCTGACTGGGGATTGAACCTCGACCTCCTGGTTCATAGGTCGACGCTCAACCCCTGAGCCAGGCTGGCCGGGCGCTCATTTCTTTTTGGAGCCGAGTAAGGCGCCTGGTCTGGAAGGACCACAGATTTTCATGCAGCCGCCCACCGAGGGGCAGCTTAGCTGTTCCCAAGTCCGTTTCCACCTCCTTTGGCTAAATCCCAGGGCGCCCCATGGCTGGGCCGGGTGGTGAGAGCACCATTTCACACCCACCGCACTGGGCGGGGGCGGGCTGAGACCCTGCCTTTCTGACGAGGTCTCCGGGGGGGACGCCCCGCTGGGGTCCAGGGACCGCCGCACTGCGAGGAGCCGGCCCCAGACAGCAGGACCCGCCCCGGCACCTCACCTGAAAGCAGCGTCGAGGGAACGGTCCCTTCTCTTTCTGCCTCCAGAACTAACGGGCTGTGTGACTTTGGGAAAGTCACCCGCCCTCTCTGGTCTGCAGGTTTTTGATCGACAAACGAGAGGCTGGGGCTAAGCCATCAGCATTCTGCAACCGGGTGACAGCAGCAGCAGCGTCTGGGGACAGCGCAGCTTCTGTTCACAGGTGACCACAGACGTAGCAAACCCCGTCCCCACGCGGGAAACCGAGGCTCCGAGGGCGTCCCTGCAGGAAATGCCACCCAGCCAGCTTGTCAGCGTGGCCGCTCCGGGCCCAGTCTGCTCGCTGCCAAGCCCTCCTCTTTCTCCATCGGCGCCTCCTGGGTACCTCGGGGATAAAGAAACCGCTCTCTCAATGGAGACGAAACGAGAAGAGGCTCGAGTCCCCAGACCCGGAGAAACCCCCGCGCAGGCCCCGGCCTGTGGTCTCCCCCCAGTGTCAGGGTTATAATTTTGGGGCGAGTTGGTGAGAAAGACTCGTGCTCTGTGCCCCGCAGCGCAGGACGGTGAGTCTGGAGGGAATAGCCCGTCCTGGGAGTCAGCCCTCACTTGCTCCTCCCGGGAGCCTCTCTGGCCAGCCCTGCCCGCGCCGCGCCCGGCACAGTCCCGCTCACACAAGTCTGAACAGTTTTTGACAAGATTTTTGAGTTTTGTCAGATGTGAATTGTTAAGATTTAATTGAAAAAATGAACAGAACGCAGCCGCGACTTCGAAGGAAGTGACCCAGAACCAATTAGAATTGAGTAACAATTGGCCATTCAGCGCCGACATTTGCGTGGGGAGAACCCGGTGGAGGCCCCTTTAGCTCCCGCTCCCTGGTTCCCGAGCTCAGAACATGGAGGCAGGGAGGCCGCCCTGCGTTCACCCCGACCAGTGTCCCCGGTTTGAGCGCCTCCTGGGCCTGGGCCGCGGGAGGCGTGGCTGCTCCGGGGCTGGGATGGGGCACAAGTGGGTTCTGGCGGGAGGAACAGGAACGGGTCAGGCGAGCAGCCTCCCTGGTCAAATTGCTGTTGACAGCCGCCAGGGAGGCGGGAGGGACCACAGAAAGGGCCTTTCATCTGAGACAACGCAGTGAATAATTGGTCATTCTTTCCCCTTCCCTCTCCTGCTCCGCTGGGGAAATGCCTCAAACAAAGCCGGCTCCCAGGGCGCCGTCCTAATCCTCCCTGGCAGGTGCTCGGGGAGGTGCCAGCTGAGCGAACCTGGCTGGTGTGCGGGCACCGTGCCCAACGCGTAGTAGGTCCTTCTGAGAGGCGCGGGGAGGCCGGGCGGAAGAAGCAGATGAGTGACATCCGGGGGCCGTAGCCTGTGGCCGGGGGGCTCTGTTCTTGGCCCAATAGCGGTGGGAGAGCTGATCCGCGTCGTCCCGCCTGCCCTCGCCTGCAGAGGTCCACTGGGACCCCGGGATCTTCCAGTCCTCCCTGGGCTTTCTGGGACGGAAGCCCTCCTCATCTGGCACCAAGCTCTGGCCGCCTTCTCTGCCCACCCCTGGCGACCACCTGGGTCTGCTCCAAGGAGACCGAGGCCTGGGAGGGTCACGGGCCGGCTGAGCGGAGCCTGGATGCTGGACTCTGGCCCCAGGTAGGTCTGTGGCACCTGGGTCCCACCTGGTGTCCTAGCGCTCAGGACTCCTGTGGCCCTTTCTCCAGGGCTGGTTCCTGGGGTTCTGGAAGCAGGCCCTGCCCTGTCGGGTCCCAGGGTGCTGAGGAGCCGGAACCAGGACCGGCGGTCCGTTCTGGACCTTGCAGGGCGGGGAAGTTGGCTCTGCCCACACCCAGGGGTCCCCCTGCGGCTGGGGTGGTCCATTATTGCCTTTGTCGCCACCTGGAGGAGATCCTGGAATCGGACATCCAGTCACGTCCTGCCAGCATTTCCATTCTCACCATCACCCCAAACTCTTATAAAGAAGTCTGTATTGATTTCAGAGAGAGGAAGGGAGAGAGAGAGAGAAACATCAATGAGAAAAACATCGGTCGGCTGCCTCCTGCACGCTCTCTACTGGGGATGGAGCCCACAGCCAGGCACGTGACCGGACCAGGAATCCAACCAGCAACCTCCTGGGTCATGGGACGATGCTCAGCCAACTGAGCCACACCGGCCGGGCCCCAACTCTTTTCTGACCCATTTCCTTTCCATTCCAGAAGCCTCACGAGACGCCGGCTGCTCTGTGAAGTGTCGCAGGGCAACAGCTAAAACGCAGGTGCCCGCCAGGCTGGCGTGGCGAAGGGGTCCCTCCGGGCGGCTTTGAGGGTCGGCCTCAGACCTGGGGTGTCCTGGTGTGCGTCCCGGTGGGCAGTGCTTGCCTGGGAGGTGGTCCCGGAAACATGGGTGCGCTCGCTGCGCCTGCTTCCCCGCCGGCGGGGCGGGGAGAGGCGTCCTCAGTTCCTCGGAGGCTGGAAGGAGCGCCGTGACCGAGCCAGCTGCGAGCAGCGAGCTGTGGCGGAGCAGGACGGGCCTGGCCCCCGGGGAAGGGACGCGGGCCTGGCAGCGCTGGGCAGGGAGGAGGCCTCACGCCCCTGCCCCGGGACAGGCTGAGGCCGGCCCTGGAGACGCCTTCTCCCCTGCATCTCGGGGAGGACGGGGCTGGCGGAGGAGGGGTCTGGGGGTGGGTGGCCCCTCACGGCAGGTGTGTGAGCGGCCCTGGTGTTAATTTTTCTCAGTTGCGCCGAGCTCCCGGCCCTGCCCGGTGGGGCGGCGATGCAGTGGCGGGGGAGGCCTCTCAGATCTCCCCTCCGGGGTCTAGAGTTCCAGCCCGTGGGCCGCCTGCGAACGGGCTCCCGCCTGATGCATCGCATCTGTGCCTCCCCGGGCTCCCGGATGGAGGGCAGCGGCCGGACCTGGTCCGCATTAGTGGGCGTTTTGGGGGAAGAGTCTGCTCCGCCTGAGGGTCTGCTGAGTGTGACCTCGAGCCTTGACGGGAGAGAAGCGCCCGCCAGCCGGCCCCGGCCCCCGACGTATGGGGAGCAGAGGGGCGCCGGCCCCGGCTGGGGCGGGGGTGAGCCCGCGGGCTGTGAGTCCAGCCAAGTGGCAGCTCCTGCTGTGGGGGTGCCCTGGGCGTGAGTCCTGCGGGAGAAGTCCTCGGGCAGAGGGACCACGTGAAAACCCAGCCACGGGCCATCTCTGTGCCTCCTCCCCGTTTCATGTCAGCCCCCCTCCTTCCTTGTGAAGTTCCAGGGATCTGGGGCGGGGTGGGCGGGGAGAGGGGAGACAGGCCAGGACACACTCGGCTGGTTCTCTTGTAGCAACTTGGGCCCAGCCGAGAGGGGCCAGGCCCGGGAGCCCGAGGGGCGCTGCGGCGGGGCCCAGCTGACCCCGTGGGCCCGGGGGTCTCCGGGGTGAGCACACGCCGGCATCATTCGTTCGTTCGTTCACTCAGGGGCTCAGCACCCCGGCTGGGCTGGCGCCGAGTCGCAACGCGATGGCTCCGACTGATGACTGCAGGTGCCGGTAATGCGAAGCCCTCACCCGGGGCTCTGGGGCTCATCCATTCCCGGCCCGGCCTGCGTGTGGCCGTGCCACGGCCCTGCACCCGTGCGTGGACGCGGCGGTGCGGATCATGCACGCGGCTTGTCCGGCTCACCTTCTAAACCTGCGGCATCCTGGCTGTGACTGCCCGCCACCCACTGCGGCGGGCGAGGCCGCCCTGGTCCCCTCCGCAGCCGGGCCGGGGAGCGGGCACCCGGAGGGGGGCTCACTACTGGGTCCGTGGGGCCCGGGGCGGGGCCTGGGGACCCGGCTGACCCGCAGGCTTCCTCCCGCTGCCCGGCTTCCCGCTTCACAGAGTTCAGAGGACGAGGCCCCAACACGCTTCCGTAGACACACAGGTGTCCCAGCCCCAGGGCCGCCCGCAAGCTCCTGGCAGTCAGAGCGTGGGTTCACCTGACTCGGCCTGGCCTGCGTTCGGGGCCTGAAGACGTTGGTGAGCCCGTGGGCCTCAGGTTACCCGTCTGTAAGGTGGAAACCAGAGCGTCACTCCACAGGGTGTTGCGAGGACAAAGGAGTTAACTGCGGTTCTGGAAAAGTGAAAGTCCTCGCCCTGGCGCGTGGCTCCGGGGATTGCAGCATCGTCCCCTACACCGAGGTTGTGGGTTCGATTCCCAGTCGGGAACATCCCCAGGTTGTGGGTTTGATCCCCGGTCGGGAGCGGACGGGATGCAACTGATCGATGCTTCTCTTACATGGATGCTTCTCTCTCCCCTTCTTCTCTCTCCAAAATCAAAAACACACTCTCGGAAAAGTACTCAACGCAGTTACTCACCGAGGACAGCTCAGGCCACAGAGCGAGGGGCCCCAGAGCCGCCCTGGCCCCCGGTTTCCGACCTCAGGGCGGGTCCTGGAACCCCGAGCCGGGGCGGGTGTCCCGGCGGCGTCCAGTGGGCCGCCCCCAGCGAAGGCTCCGGCCCTCGAGGACCGCTGGGGCGGGGGAGGAGAAGGGCCTGAAACTGGATCCCGTTGGCTCGGGGTCAGCGGATCCGACCCACGGTTTCTCCGCCGTCCAAACCCCCGTAGGATTGTCTGAAGTTCAGTTTCAGATCATATGGCTGCACATTTGGAACGTTTTAAACGGAAATTGTAGGAAAAATGAAAAGTATTTTCGTGTCGGAACACAATACCTTCCCGGCAGGAGGCGCGGGGAGCGCGGAGGGAGAGCGAGGGCGCGATTGTCCATCTGGATTAATGCGGCCGCTCGCTGAGCGGCTGGGTCCCTGGATAGAACGCAGAAGACGCGCTTGGGCAACGGCGCCCAGGCCCCCCTCCCTCCCCCCGCCCCGGCACGTCAGCTACCTTCCCATCACGGCTCCCTCGTTATGAGCTCAGCTGATGGAGGTCGGACGAGAGGAGCCTGAGGAAAACGCAAGTCCCGGCACGCGTGGGGCAGAAGCCTCCCAGCCCGCCATGGCCCGGCGGGTGATAGGCCTGCAGCCCCGGGGCAGCCCAGGAAGGCGAGGGGGGCCGGGGGGCTGCACAGTCGCAACTAATGTGCAAGACTCCGTTGCCTCCCGGGCGCCCCGAGCCCACACCCTGCGCGTGTCTGGGCAGCGCCGGCTTCGTTGTCACTTAGACGCCCACAGGGAGACCCTGTGTCCCCCCATCCACAGACCGAGAGGGCGTGCAGTGCCAACCCCACGGCGGGCCATGTGCTCATCAGGCCGACCTCCTCCCGGGGGCAGGCGTCAGTGCCCACAGGAGGGGCAGCAACGGGCAGAGGGAGGGTGCGAGGGGGCAGGCCCTTCCCCCCAGGACCCTGAACTCACCCTGAGGACGGGGTCACAGGAGCCGCACAGGCGTGGGGGGGCGGGGAGGGTGCAGGCAAGGCCGCTCTGGGGGACCGGGTCCCGGTGGGCACGGCCGGGGACTCCCGTGTTCTTGGTCCCTGGTGGGCAGAGGGATTCGGTGTGGAGCTGCGGGGACCAGAGATGCCCCGGGCCCGGGCGCTGCTGAGCCCTTGTCGAGTTCCCCGAGGGTGAGAATGGGCGCAGGACCCCGCCTGCCTCTGGGAAGCCTGGCAGGTGTTCGCAGCCAGAGACCCTGCACCCCAGGCCCCGCACGCCTGCCCGTCTCCGATCCCTCGCCCGTTCGGGGAGGGCCGTCCGCACATCTGGGCCAGCTGTGCCCGGGCCAGGGCGCTGCTGACGGGAGTGATTAATGAACGCCGCCGTCCTCACAGCTCGCGCAGGTCAATTCAAAACGCGCATCTCCGCGACCATCCGGAGGGAGGAGGAGGAACGGCGGCTCCCCAGGCTCCTCGCACCCTGGTGTCCCGGGTGGGCCCCACACCAGCGCCCACGGGGTGCCCCTGCCCCCCTGGAGCCGCTGGCACCCCTCTCTGCTCCCGGGCTCCAGGCCGAGGGCAGGGCCTGGAGCAGACACCAGCGCACCCCCCCCCCCCCCCCCGGCCGGGACCTGCAGGGCCGGCAGCTGCTCCTGCTTTCGCTGATGTGCTTTGCTTGGAGGGACACGTAGTCCTTCGTGTCTCGTGTCGCTCAGTCACTTGGAAAGAGCTGGGGAGAAGATTCGAAACAGCCACACCGACGAGGTCTGCGTTTTTAGGGTGACTCTCCTGTGGCATCTGGGACCCCGGGTTCCCGCGGGGTTCTGGCTCCGGGAGCCGTAGGATGGGCAGCGCCTGTGGGTCTGCGGGGCCGTGCAGGGGCCCGTCCGTCTCCTCACGCCCTCCCCTCCCTGCCCATCACCTGCTCAGACCAGGCTCCTCTCCGCGGCCTCCCCCACCGCAAGGCTGGGCACGGGAGATTAGGGACAAAGGCTCGCCCCAATTCTCCACCCACAGCGTTGCCACATGCCTGTGCACTGGCCCACCGAGGGGCGGAGATAGGGTTCCCTCCGGGTGGCCTGTGACGTGGGTGGGCCCACCGACTAGGGCAGAGGTGATGGGGCCAGTCCCCAGGAGGCCTCCATGGGCAGCTTTAGCTTCAGCCAAGCCTAAGCCACCAGCCTTTCCCTCAGGCTTGTACTTTTTGTGCTGTATTTAAAAATCCCTCGGATATTATTTAATCTTTTCTTCTAAAGGTTTTATCGTCCTTTTCACACGTATGTCTTTGTCGCCCGGAGGTGACTTTTCTGTAAGTACAAGTGTTCCTCGCTTCCATCTGGAAAGCCATGGGCGCAGTCGGCACCAACACCGCGTGAGTCTCCTTCCCCAAAGGTGTGCGTTCTGCCTCCATCAAACGCCAGCTTCCCTGCCCGGCCGGCGTGGCCCAGTGGGTGAGCATCGACCTACAGACCAGGAGACCACGGTTCGATTCCTGTCAGGGCACATGCCCGGGTGTGGGCTCGATCCCCAGTGTGGGGCGTGCAGGAGGCAGCCGATCAATGAGCGGGCCTAAGCCGGCAGGCGGACATCCCTCTTGCAGCCCGGGACCCCTCGCTCCTTACCGCCCGCCTGCTCACTCCTTACCGCTCAGCTTGCTGCTCCTTAGCACTGACATGGAGGCGGGAGAGGCTCCTACCACCGCCACTGCGCTCGCCAGCCATGAGCCCGGCTCTGGCTGAGTGGCCCTCCCCTGTGAGAGTGCACTGACCACCAGGAGGCAGCTGCTGTGTTGAGCGTCTTCCCCCTGGTGGTCAGTGTGCATCATAGCGACCAGTCGTTCTGGTCGTTCTACTATAAAGGTTGCTTAGGTTTTTATATATAGACTAGAGGCCCGATGCATGAAAATTCGTGTTAGAGTAGGCCTTCCCTCGCCCGGCTGCCAGCCCCGGCTTCCCTCCGGCACCCGGGATCCGCAGCTCCTGAACGACGGATGAGCAGATTGCTCTGACACAGCTCACTGTGAAAGAGAGGCTAAGGGACAGCCTGGCTAAAGGAGCCATGCAGCCTCGATTGCCTGCCTCGTTAGCCTTTCACTGTAACAGCAGCTTGAGATAAAGTTTGTCTTTAGATACAATCAGTGGGGTGAGTAACCTTGGGGAGGACACACGTGTTGACATTGCACTCTAGGCAAGGGCACCCAGGGATTAAGCATAAGGATTCCAGTAAACACCCGGGGGTCTGCACGTGCACAGACTTGCTTGGGAAAGTCAAGGAATAATTAGGGGCGCTGCCTTCAACACCCCCCCTTAGTCTCCCTTAGTCGGAATTCCCATAAACAGGGCAGGTGGCCTCCCACACCCCGCCCCCTTTCCTCAGAATGTTGACAACTTTCCAACCCAGTCTCGTGTGTCCCCAACACACCCTCTCTTTTCTTTCTTCCTTTTTTTGCATCCCTGCAGCCTGGGGTCCCTGATGTCTGTGTCCATTGGTTAGGCCCATATGCTTGCATACAAGTCCTTTGGTTGATCTCTCCCCCTTTGCCCCACCCTCCCCTACCTTCCCTCTGAGGTTTGACAGTCTGATTGATGCTTCTCTGTCTCTGGACCTGTTTTTGTTCATCAGGTTATGTTGCTCATTACATTCCACAAATGAGTGAGGTCATGTGATGTTTATCTTCCTCTGACTGGCTTCTTTCGCTTAGCATCATGCTCTACAACCTTCTCCTTGCATGACGCCATTTGGCTGTAGGCATTGGCTACACGAGCCTCATAAACGGATTCACTCCCCCTTTCCTCTATTCTAGAAGCAGAGAGCATGTGGCCGGAAAGTTTTGGTAAATGTTGCTGTGATGCTATCTGAGCTGGTGGCTTTTATTTGTTACTTGGAGAGATACGGCTTTTGCAAATCAACCCCGTTTCTGTCTTGGTTGTTGGTTTGTTCCTGTCTTTCTGTTTCATCTTGAATTAACGTTGGTGATTTTTTTTTTCAAGAAAATTGTCCATTATACTTACACATACACGGTGTTGTAGAAGGTGGTGCCCTTGACCAAGTTCTCCCTCTGTGTGTCTGGACAGCCTTTCCTGCGTTGGAAAAGTGGTTTCTTTACAACATTTTTCTTGTTTAGTTTTGCTAGGAATTTTCCCACCTTTTCTCAGAAAACAACCTTTTGCTTCTTATTGATTTTTTTCTATTTTAAAAAAATATATATATTATTGATTTTTTTTTACAGAGAGGAAGGGAGAGGGATAGAGAGCTAGAAACATCAATGAGAGAGAAACATCAATCAGCTGCCTCCTGCACACCCCCTACTGGGATGTGTCTGCAACCCAGGTACATGCCCTTGACCGGAATCGAACCTGGGACCCTTGAGTCCGCAGGCCGACGCTCCATCCACTGAGCCAAACAGGTTTGGCTCTATTTTTCTTAATTTTCTACTTAATTTCTTCTCACCTCTTTTCTGCATTGTTGTCTGCTTTAGTGAAATGTGTAACTCACTCAGGTTCGGTTGCCTTGTTCTGTGATAAACGGGTAGTTTTTGAAATACCTCTGACCGCCCACTTGGTCACACCCACAGGACTGGCTCTCTCCCATTCCGCTCTGAGCACTGCCGCCCCCTGTAATTGCCTCTGGACTTTTAAAGGGCGTGCCCAACGTTCCCGCTGGTATCAGCATCTAAAGCCCTTTCATGGTGCCTTGCAGGTCAATGGCTCTGTGGCCAGACACTTGGTCTCTGCACGGAACGTATTTCTTGCAGTTTGTCCAGGTTCGTATTCTGACCTGGGAGTTGCCGGGTTTTGTAAACATCCCCCGTGCGTTTGAGGAGAGCGTGAGACCCTCCCGCAGGAGCCGGTGCCAGGACGACGACGGAGACAACGTCCCCCTGCGGTCCCCGCGGCCAGGCCCGGTGCGCCCCGGCGTGCGGCGCCCACGTCCGGGAGGGAAGCAGGGCAGGGGTCACACCACGGTTGCAGGAGGGGCTGCGCGCAGAGCGGGAGAGCACCCAGCTCCTATGTGGCAGGGAACTGCGGGGCCACAGCTCCTCCTGCCCGGGCCCGGGCCACCGCACGAGTGGCCGGGGGGGGGGGGGGGGGGCAGTGTCCCGGCAGGAGCAGCCCCTGCAGAGAGTGTGGGCTTTGTCCAAGCCTGAGCCTCCGCGCTGGATGCTGACCGGGCAGGAAGCCACAGCGAGGTGTCACCGCTGCCCATCCCACCCAGCGAACCCCAGACCCTCGGGGGCGGAGCAGGCCCAGGTTCCGCCCCTCCAGCCTCCCTCCCTCTGGGGGAGCGGGGTCCTGCCTGAGCCCCTCTCCGGTCCGGTCGCCCCTGCAGGCCGCGTCGACCTTCCTGTCCTGGTCCCCCCTTCACGTTCCTGTAACTCAGCTAAGGGCTGGCTCTGTGGCCCACACGCTCGCGCTGGCCTGCCTCTGGTCCTCGTTCAGGTCGGAATGGCCTCCCCTGGGTTTCTGCGGGGCCGGCCTTGCTGCTCTCCAGGCCCTGCAGGGCCCCGCACGCCCTGGACTGCCAGCACCAGACAATCCCAGCCCATGCCTTCGACTAGGTCCTGGCTGTGGTCTGTCCCGCCGCCCCTCCCCCAACCTCACTGTCCCTCTCCAGGGCCGTCCCTCCAACCCCCCATTTAGCCTTTCGGTGGCTTTCTGGTCTCTGCCCTCCCTCCCCCTGCTCCAACCCAGAGGGGGTGTTTCTAAAACACCCTACCCGCCCCCGGCTCATGCCCTCCGTGCCACCCACTGCTTCTCACCTCCCGGGCGGCTGTTACAGTCAGAACGCTCGTCATCTCAGCACCCTCTCCCCCAGATCATCGTCCATGCTGCTTCCTAGCGGGAATCCCTTCTCCTTCTTGGCTCCAGGCCTCCTCCTCCAGGCAGCCTTCTTTGGTCTCCAAGCTGGGTTAGGGCCACTCTGCCCTCCCACGGCCCTGGGCCGCCCTGGGTCCTGGCTCTGAGAGCTCTGATTGGTGGCCGTTGCTGCTTCCCTCGTCAGCGGGAACTGCCTTAAGCCTCTGACCCCCTCTCTGCGTCCCGCTCTCGCCCAGGCCCGTCCCGTCTGCTGGCCCGGCACCTGCCGCCCGAGTCGCGAGCCCTCCAGGTGGGGCAGGAGGTGGCATCGCCCTTCCCTCTCCTCGCGGGCCCAATGGACGCTCCTGCCTGCTGCCCAAGGTCAGTGCCCTTTCCAACGGCCCTTCATTAGCGACGGGCATCTCGCCGAGTCAGCAGGGACCTCTCCGCAGCCCTGTTCAGGGTCACTGGGTCCCTGGAGAGTGTGGCCGAGGGCAGCTGGCCGACAACAGGGCCATTGTCCTCGCCCGCCACGGCCGGGGTCACCCCTGGCCCATCTGGACAGGGCAGGGGGCGTGACCTCGGCCAGGCGGTCCTGCCAGACCCAGGGCGCAGCCGGCCGACGAGGGGGGCACAGATGGCGTCACCAGGAGCCAGGCCTCCGGGGACTGTTTTAGGGTCCGAGGGAGCAGTTCCATCTCCTCCGATTCCTCACCACCCTTCCCCGAGGGGGCCTCCCTGAGATGAGGCTCAGCCTGGCCTGTCGATGGGCGAAGGGGCTCAACCCTCCCACCCGGCCCTCCCCCTGCACCCCACGCTGCCCCCAACTCTGAGCCTGCCGTCCTGCCTGTCACCCTGCTCCCCCCACGCCAGGCCAGGCTGTCACTGCCCGAGCGAGGCCCAACACTCCCAGGGCCAGGCCTCTGCCCCGGCGCGCCCCCCCCCCCGCCCCCTGCTGGCTTCTCTCCCTGCTCGCCCCTGGGTCCTCTGGTCCTTAAGGCCCTGCTGAAGTGCTCCCGCAGGGGCGCCAGCTCAGGAGAGAAGGGGCCGCGGGGGGTATCTTGCCCGGCAGTCACCGGGAGGACAGCAGCTCTCCCAGCCATCCGAGGCGGGGCCCCGAGACAGGCCCAGCCCCTGCTCCTCGGGGGGCCACACTTCACGGGGTGCCGCTGCAGGGGATGCCGCTCCTCGGGGTGCCGCTCCCCAGCAGGTGAGGGAGCCGCTCTCTGCGGGCAGCCGTCCATGTGATGCTCCGCTCCCCCCCTCCCTCCCAGGGACCCTTCTCCTTGGGTGGCCTCCTCCGGGCTGGGGCTCACTTCCGCACCCAGGGCAGAGACACAGGCACGTCCTAGACCAGCTCGGCTCTCAACACCCGCCACGCACACCCCTCAGTGTCACAGACCGTGTCCACGCCTGCACACGCACACGCACACGCACATGCACCCACACCTGCACATGCACCCACACACGCACACCCACCTGCACATGCACCCACACCTGCACACACACCTGCACATGCACACGCACCTGCACATGCACCCGCACCCACCGGCGCGCGCGCGCGCGCACACACACACACACACACACACACACACACACGCAGAGTGGCGGGTAAGCGCCAGCCTCCCGCCGTCCACATTGGGGGCCGATTCAGGCGCCGACTGGGCTCTGGCTGCTCCGGAAAAGTCACTAATTAAGGTGCCTCTTGTCTGGGTGCCCCAGGCCCTTGTCCCGTCCCTGATCCGGTTATTGCCGGTGACGGCTCACAGGTCTGCCTCTGGGCTGAGTGTTCGTGGGGGACAGGTGGCGGAGGCCTGGGGCTGCCTCCCTGCTGCCTGGGGCCCGGCCTGGGCAGGCAGCGTGACCCCAGCTCCCGCAGCCGTGGGATCCGCAGGAAGGGCGCCTGCTCCCAGGGAGCTGGGGGTGGTTGGCAGGTCCTTGGGCAGCGCGGTGCGCACAGTAGGTCCTCCTTGCACAAGCTGAGTTGACTGCTAGCCAGGGAGGGGGTCCTCACTCCATGGTGATTAGAGTCCGGTGACTCAGGGCAGGTACGAGGGGGTCAACGCCGTGTGCAAGGCAGTTGGTCCGTGCAGTAGGGCTGTCCGTCCGTCCTCCGGGGAGACCTGCACGCCCACTGCTGGGACCCAGCCCCGCGTGTCTTGGGGAGCAGCTCTCCTCCAGCCCGGGCTCCCGTGAGGCCCGTGTGAGTGTGAAACCTGCTGTCTCCGCGGAGGCCGAGGGGACCGCCGCTCCTCAGGGGGTCCTTGTCCGCAGGGCCCCTCCGACCTCAGAGCCTGAGGGGGTCCCCCCGCCCCACCCGGGGCTCCATCTTGTGCCTGAAGCCATTTAAAACGGAAAGGCACGTCAATATCTGACAGGCCGGGAACCAAAACCACACCCGCACTCAAAGCCAGCAAGTCCTGGCTCCTGCAGTTCCTCTTGGAAAGGGTGCTCCCCAGCCCCGCTCTCACCTTCCATTCGTTCATCCTGGCGGCGAGGAGGTGGGGGGCAGCGTCACCAGCAGGTCCCCCGCCGGCGCGCCCGGGAGCCACACTCCACTCCGGCAGCAGCTTTGGGGAGAAAAACGCGTTTTATTTGTGAGGGGACTGGCCAGGCTCAGCCCCGCCCCATCCAGGGCTCGGCGGGGTCTGGGGTTTCAGCACCGGGCCTTCCTGGACAGCGGACCCTTGGCTGCTGAAAGGCCCGAGCCTCATGTCCGGCCCTGTCCCGGCCCCTTGGTTCCACGTGGGCGCAGCGAAGGCTACACAGGTGTCCCTTGTGAGTGTGCATCTGGGCCTCGTGGGAATCCGGATGGGACCGGTCCGAGCACCTTCAGTATTTTCCCTGGAAACCTTAGCTAGACCGAGGGGCAGCACACTATGGCCCAGGGGCAGCCCAGCCGCTGCGGGACTCGGGCGTGCCCACTGCCTTCTGTGCGGTCCCTGCGTGGTCCGAGCTCCAGCTGCGGGCGTGAGGGGCTGGGGCAGGGACCGCCAGGCCCCCAGACCTCCCCTGTCCCCTCTCTGGCCCTTTGCAGGAGACGCCTGCCAGGTGGCCGAGTTCATCAGCTGCGTTTCCTAATTTCCATCGTCCTGGGGACACTGCCCTCCTGTGAGCCACCGCAGGACAAGGGACGTCCCAGGACCCAGCGGGGCGACCGCCCGGGCCGTGAGTGAGGAACCGGCGGGTGTTCTGTCCCATGAGCCGGGGGCTGGTTGGTTGTCAGCTGGCGGAGCCGACCCACCGTTCCTGGCTGAGGGTCCCGAATGCCCACGGGCAGGTGGGTGGTTGACGGTGTCCAGGCTGGTCTAGAACCAGTCAGACGCAGGCAGGAAACCGGTCATTCACCGGGTCAGAGGTCAAATGGCCAGTCAGCTGTCACAACCGGAAGCAGTCGCCAGCTCCGCGTTCCCCTGCTCCACCTTGTTATTTATGTCACGCGGGTCCCTACGCTTGCAACAAAGGATTTGAAGTGGCTCACGTGGGGCAAATTGAATGCACAGAATGAAGTCCAAATAGAAGCCACAGTACTAACGGAAGAGAGAACGCACGTATTACAATAAAGGGTCGGCATTGCTGACAGATTGTTTCTTGGCCTGGAGCTCCCTGGCAGCCAAGGAGAAAGTAGCTCCTGACCGAGTTTAGAGTCTTCACTATGGAAATAGAGGAGGCAGGTTGCTTCCTTCAGTGAAAGCTCCGCCAAGCTCCTAGTTTTACAACAGAATCCTCCCGGGGGTGCTCTGCAGGGCACATGGTGCTGGGTGATGTGAGAGCTACATTCTTCCCAGCCCGGTGATGACTGGCTTTCCGTCCATGGCCGGTGGGAGGGTTCCCTTCGGAGCCCGCTATTCCCGGCACCTCCAAGCTCAAGTGCCAACAAGCCCTGGGCTTATCTCTCCATTTGGGGTCAAAAGGCAAGGATTTCAGCGGCCAAGTGGTCCGCGCTGCACTCTGCTTTCTGCATGAGCTGGTAAGCTGTGAGGCCGGCCCGGGCCTCCCGCCACATCGCCCTCAGCTTTGCTACAGCCTCCGACAGGAGCCATTGTCCGGGCAGCGCCTGAGCGACTTCTCTAAACGGACTCACTCATCTGGCGATAATGGAGGCCGGCCGCGGCCCTGCTGATGGCGGGAGTTCACACCCAGGACGCTCTCGTCAGGGCATTTGCAGGCCGGATGCGGCCGGATGCGGCCGCAGCGCCCCTGGGGAGGGGCTCTCCTTCCGTCTGGGGTCTGGGCGTTGAGTTTGGGGTTCCTGGGGGTGGGGGAGACAGACATCAAAACCCCTTTTCTGCCAGCTGTCCCAGAGATGGGCCGTGGACTGGGAAAGTGAGCCAGTGGGGCCGGGCATGGGGTCTGGTTGGCATTGTTTTATTGGCAGGAAACGGACACATTGGCCTCAGTTAGTGTTCACTGAGCACCCACGAGGCCTCAGGCACCAGGACGTGGGGGGGGGGGCAGGAGACGTGGTCTGGCCTTCAAGGCAGCCCAGTGTCCCGGGGTGCTGGGTGGGGGGCCACACAGGTGGCGATGCAGATGGAAGCCGGGCGGTGGGCGCCCAGCAGGCCCAGCGCAGCTGGGGGAGGGGAGGGAACTGTCCGGAGGGAGGCCGGTCACCAGGCTGGGTTTTGTGACAGGACAGGGATTGGCGGGGAGAGGGGAGGGAGGGCATTGTGAGCAAAGGGCGGGCGGTGTGGGAGAGCAGGCGCCCGTGAGAACAGAGCGAGGGACTCGTTAGCGTGAGGGTGTGCGTGTGCACGCGTGTGCGAGTGTGGGTGCGTGTGTGCACAGTGATTCCCGGTGGACTGGGAAGCGGGTCCTCCCACAAAGGACCCCCATGCAAAGCTCAGGAATTTTAGGAATTCTGAAAATATGGCAAAACGGTAAGAATTGCGTCACCTGCCCAGTGTCTGGGGCAAACCTTTCCCCCTCGCTGTGGCCCGGGCCCCACCCAGGCTGGGCCCTGAAGCTCAAGTGCCGGCCCCTGGAGCTGTCCCATGTCCCGCAGCCCACCTCAGGGCGCCCCGAGAGGTCCCCGCGCCGGCCCTGGAGGAGCGGCACCTGCCCCCACCGGGCGGGCAGCCCCTGTGACGCCAACAACCGCGCCTCCTCGTTCTGCAGCGGGAGAGGGGCCAGGACCAGGTGACATTATCGATCCACCGGTGATAAATGTCGGTGACCTGGGCGAGGGGCTCTCAGCTGCCAGGCCGCCTGTGGGAAGGAGACCCCACCTGCTGTGCTCGGAGCAGGGAGGGGGTAACCGGCGGAGTCGGGGTGCTGACGAGCCGACCGCCGACCGCAGTGGCCAAAGCCGGCTCCTGCGACCTCAGGTCCTGCTCTGTGCTCCAGGGCGGGGCTGGGGCTCAGGTGTAAGGTGTGGGCCAGGGAGCAGGGGGACAGCTGGGCTCCTCCTGTGCCTGCCCCGCTTTCAGCAGCTCTACCCGCCGCCTTCAGCCCCTGCCCCGTGGTCCCTCCGTCTCCCAGGCCTCTGGCCACAGCCATGTTCACCTCCGTCCCCAGGGCTGCAGCCTCTCTCCAGACCCACAACCCCCTCCCCGCAGCCCCCCCTCAGTTACCCGTCCCACAGCCCCCTCCTTTAGAGCCCCCTCCCCTCAGTCCCCCCCCAGTCCCCTCCCACAGCCCCCTCCCACAGCTCCCTTCCCCAGAGCCCCGCTCCCAGCAGCCCACTCCCGGGGTGTGGGCACCTTGCACCAAACCAGCAATCTGGGAGCTCTCGTGTGTGTGTGTGTGTGTGCGTGTGTGCGTGCGCATGTGTGTGTGTGTGTGTGTGCGTGCGTGCGGTTAAATACATATAACATAAGACTTGCCTTTTAGCCATGTTACGTGCACAGTCCAGTGACATCAATGACACCCACGTGTGGTGCTTCCATCAGCTCACTTCCCAACCCCCTCCTCAGCGCGGCCGAGGGCTTTGTACAGCCCTGAGGGCCGCCCCGGCCTGCCCTGCCCATCCTGCGCAGCCCTGGAGGGCAGCTTTGCCACCGGCCCACGGACCACGAGGGCCCCACGTGGGCGGGACCGGGCCAGGCCGGGCGTCTCCGGCCCTGTGTGGGGCTGCGGGTCCCCAGGCTGGACACGGGCTGCAGGGGTCTGAGCCGCAGCCTGACTGCAGGGTGTGGGTCTCTGGCTGATGCTGCAGGGCCTGGGCCACCAGCCGCAGCCCCAGCAGGCGCTCTGCCCACCTGGGCCCCCAGCCCGCAGCCCCAGCAGGTGCTCTGCACACCTGGGCCCCCAGCCCGCAGCCCCAGCAGGCGCTCTGCCCACCTGGGCCCCCAGCCCCAGCCCCAGCAGGCGCTCTGCCCACCTGGGCCCCCAGCCCACAGCCCCAGCAGGCACTCTGCCCACCTGGGCCACCAGCCGCAGCCCCAGCAGGCGCTCTCTGCACACCTGGGCCCCCAGCCACAGCCCCAGCAGGTGCTCTGCACACCTGGGCCACCAGCCGCAGCCCCAGCAGGCGCTCTGCACACCTGGCAGCACCTGGTGCAGAAGCATGAGCTGGGCCCGTCTGGGTCTGAGCTAGACTCTTGGAGACAAACACGGCAGCCACTCTGTCCGCAGGCCTCATCCTCTCTCAGCGATAGAACGTCTAACTCGCAGCTGGGCCTCGGCGGGAGACCACGGGTCCCGCTGCCTGCAGGTGCCGGTAGCCAAGGGGCCAAGTTCCTGGGGTGCGACGGGAGTGTCAGGGGGCCAGAGCCACTTGGCCCTCCCAGGGGAAAAGGTGTCCACTCCCCCCCGCCCCCCCTACCCCCCCCCCCCAGTGCAGAGGAGGTGGCGGCAGGGCCTGACCTGTGAGGGAGCCATGCCTGGGACCCACACCCCACACCCCGGGAGCGAGCACCTGCCAGCTCTCCCCACCCTGCCCCTGCAGCTATGATGGTGACAGGAGAGGGGGTAGAAACGGGAGCAGCGGGACGAAGACACAGGCTCAGACTCAGCTCCTCTTGGGGAGAGAGCAAACGTGGCCCCGACTCTGGAAATTCCACGTGGGCTTTTGCAAGGGCTGGGGGGCGGGCGGTGGAAGGTGCGGCCCCCTGAGCCGCACCCACAGTGGGTGGGGGGCAGGGCCAGGCCTCCGCCGCCGCCTCCCTCACCTCCCAGCTGCACCCCGAGAGGAGCCCCAGGACGGCTCTGCTCCTGAGGGCCACTCCTGGCCTCTGACGTCACTGTGCATTTGGGGGGCTGTGCCATTGGGGGGATGTGCAGGGAGGGACCCCCCATCGGCCCACCGCCAGTCTGCCTGCTTGGTGGATGGTGAGGCAGTTTTTGCCTTCGTCTGTCCATCCATCTGTCCGTCCATCTTGCCGGCCTGCAGTCCAGGCCCTGCCATCTCTCTCCTGGATGACACTGGCCCCAGGAGACTCACTCCCCCGCCCCCCGCCCCCCTCCCTCCCAGAGGCGCGGGCGTGGCTCCTCCACACGCATCAGCCAGGGCGCCTGCGGGCAGCCCGGGTCCGGGCGAGGCCCCGCTCTGGAGGCCGGTGTGGCACCTGGCAGGAGAAGGTGCCGGACAGACGTGGCGTCCTCTGGGCAGGTGAGGCCCTGCAGGCATCCGAGGGACCACGGGGCCTGCGTGCTCCCAGCCCGGCTCACGTGACGCCTCCTCGGGCTCCTGCGGCCCGATTGGCAGGCACCAGACTGGGAGGGCGGACCCGCCTCAGGCCGGCAGAGCTGTCCCGTGTCCCCCGCTGACCTCCCCGGGCACAGGGTCCCCGAGCGGCCTTCCGCGGGATCGATAGCCGAGCCGGTCAGCTGGCAACGTGAGACTAATGGACGCAGAATGAAAACGCTGCCCGTATTAATCTGGACAGCGCGGGGTGGCGGGCGGGCGGGGGCGCGGAGTGGCCCTTAATGGAGCCGTATTGACCAGCCGCCGAGACCGCGGCCGCGGGTGTCACTGCAGCGGGACCCGGGCTTATGGATTCCAGTGTTTTATAGGTTTGGGGTTTTTTAAAAGTGACCTCTGTTTTCCCCAGATCAATAGACTCTTTTTAGTTGAGCGTGATCACCGATATTCCATCAGCGCGGCCTCGGGGGAGGTTTGGAAATATCAGTGTTGGAAATATGAATATCTGATGGCAACACGGCCTCGGCGACACCGAGGGGCGCCCCCTTCTCCTGCGGAGGGGGGGCTCAGCGACCAGGGTCACCCAGGCCAACGGGCGTCCGGGTGCCGCGGCGGCAGCTGGGCACGGCCGCCCCCCCCCCCCCCAATCCAGGGCTCCCTCCAGTTGGCACAGGCCCCTGGGAGGGAGGAACATGGGGCTGTGGCCCCATTATGAAGAGGAGGAAACGGGCTCAGCGTGTCCAGCTGCGGGGACAGGCCACGCGGTGTGTGACGCCGGCCCAGGACTCACACCAACGACGGGAAACTCGCTGCCAGGCTCTCCTCTCGCACGGCCGGTCGCAGCAGGAGGCATGGACCGGCTCCCTCTCCCCGGGCCTGTGCACCCCGCAGGGCCCTGGGGGGCAGGGATAGGCCTGACCTCCCCCTGCTTCTGGCAGCCACGGCCTCCCCGCCCTCGCTCCCCCTCCCTCACCTGGAGCAGCAGGCAAGCCAGTTCCTCCAGGCAGCCCTCCTGGCTGCGTCCTGACAGCCCATTGCAGCCTGCACAGCACCTGCGGCTCTGCCCTCGGGGCCCCCACCCCCGCCAGCCCCAGCTCTCCCTCCTCTGTCCTCTCTGCTCAGTCCCTCCCACCTCCGCCTGCCCCTCCCGCAGCCAGAGTGACCTTCCTGAAGGTCAGGGGACCTCACCCTCTCCTGCCTTCAGCTAGTCCACTGTCTGCCAGCACTTACTGGGTCCGGCTCTGCAGTGACCCCTGCTGACATCATGGCCACACCTCCCACCTCTCACCTCTCACCTCTCACCTCCGGCCTCTCACTATGCTCTAGTGCCCGCCCACTGTGCCACCCTGCACGTGGACACACCCTGGGACACACCGGGTCCTCCACTCGGCTGTGCTGGCTGCTGGCCCCACCACAGCGTAGAGGCCAGGGTAGCGGCTCCATGAGGCCCAGGCCGTGCGGGCCCCGGGACGGCTGGGGATGACGGGGAAGGCGAGGAAGAGCCGGGGAGGGAGAGTGAGAGTGAGGGGCAGGGGGGCAGCCTGAGGGCCCAGAGGCTGGGGGCGCTGTGATCCCCGAGAGGCCTGGGGGTGGGGCCACTCTGCACCAGGTGCTGCAGACCCTTGGGCTGTGTCCGACTCAGAACCGGCACCCAGGCCTGGGATGGAGGGGCCAGGGCAGCGCCATGTCCGCCCGCCTGGCCCTGCCTGGCTGGCCGCCTCACAGTGGCTTTCTCTGCACCTGTGCCTGCGCGGTCCCCCACCTCCCTCCACCCCGCCCCCCCGGCTGGGGGGGGCCCCACTTCCAGATGCTTGGAGGGTGCGGAGGGGCCTGAGTCGCAGCACGGCCCCTCCCGGTGCGGCCCGTTAGGCTCAGTCTCCCTGGCGCCCGCCCCGGAGGCCTGCTCTGCCCGGTCCTGGCCGGGGCGCTGGCAGCCCGGGTCCAGCTCGAGTCCAGCCGGCCCTCACAGCGAAGTGAGCGCGAGCTTGTCCGACACTGAATAATTAATTCCCATTCTGCGATAAAAACGTTGTCTATTGATTTACAACCCCTCCAGGCAGTAAAGCTCTGCGATGAAACCTGACTCTTAATTATTGTCCCCGACCCGCCAGGAGGCGTGTCCAGCTGCCGCAGGAGCTGCCCAGCTGTTCGCAGGGTGTCAGGGCCCGACCAGCTGCTGCCCGGCCGCTCTGCTCTCCCCGCGACGGAGCTGGCCCCAGCCCATGCCGTCCCCAGGCGGGAAGAGGTCCGGGAGGGTGCACACCGTACCCTGGAGGCAGGGCCACTCCAGGTATCAGAGAGAACCCTGTCACCCAGGGGTGGCCAGGAGGGTGAGCTCAGAGCAGGCGTGGGGTGACTGCCGGTCCAGCTGGACCCCCTTCCCGCGTGGGCAGCCGACTGCTAGTCCTCGGCCGAGGACGGGCTCAGGAGGCGGAGGTGCCTGCGGTCACCCTCCGGGTGTGGACCTGGAGCTCCCGTTCACGGCGCCCTGTGCGCCCGCGTCCCGCCCCAGCCTGGCCTCTGGGTTGGAGCCGGCTCGGGGTCCTCACCTCCTCCCGCTGCCTCTGGGCGCCAACTGCCTTTGGTCCCAGGTCCTTTCTCTCGAACCCGCAGTGTGGAGAGTGCCCGGGACGCCCCGGCAGCGTCGCCTGCCGCCTGTGCCGTAGACACGGGAACAAAGGGCACTCGGAAAGGGCAGCAGGGAGACGAGCAGACTCGTCAGAACCTCGCACGTGGATGCCACACGCGGCCGAGGCCCGAGGCCTGAGGCCGGGCCCTGCCTCCTCCTCCTGCCAACAGGGACATGCAGGTCTCTGAGCCTCGAGCAGGGCGAGCCGGGTGGGATGGAGCCCAGGTCGCCATGCGCTGGAGGCCAGGGCTGACGGGGCAGGGCCGGTCCCTGTAAGTATCGCCTGTGAGTCCGTGCTTGCTGCCTGCTGAGTGTGGGCTGTCTATCCTATATAATAAAAGCCTAATATGCTAAGTGTCCAGTTGACCGGTTGGCCATTCAACCAATCAAAGTGTAATATGCTAATGATAAGTTAAGGCCGCTTAACTGCTCACTATGGTGTGCACTGACCACCAGGGGGCAGACAGTTGACCGATAGGTTAGCTTGCTGCTGGGGTCTGGTCGATCGGGACTGAGTGAGATGGGCTGGACACACCCTGGAGCCCTCCAACCATCCCTCCCTGGCTGGCCAACCTCCCGCAGTCCCACCCCAGACTGATTGCGCACTGGTGGGGTCCCTCAGCCTGGCTTGCGCACTCTCGCAATCTGGGACCCCTTGGGGGATGTCAGAGAGCCGGTTTCAGCCGGATCCCGCAGGCCAGGCCACGGGACCCCACTGGTGCACAAATTTGTGCACCGGGCCTCTAGTTTCACAATAAAACCCCAAAACATTACGGGGAAGGGGGGCTGGAGGGATGGAAACGCACATGTGAGGACAGGATTACTTTTTACTCTTGTCAAATCCCGCCCTCCGACTTCGTTTGTCACAGAATCTGCTGCCATTTCCGACCCTGCGCTGCTGGCTGGGATCCCAGTGCTGAGGGTCCCAGAGCTCAGCAGCATGTACCCTGCCGCCCAGCCATCCTGTGATGCAGTCCCTGTCCCCGTCCCCCTCGGGGAGGAGGCACGGGGGCTCCATTTAACAGGCCAGAGCAGAGGGTGAAGGTGCCAGGTGGGGCCAGCAGTGCAGAGCGGCTGGGCCCCCAGTCTGGGATTCCTGGGGGGGGGGCGGTGCACAGAGGCCCCCCAGCTCTGATGTAAGTCAGCCCAACATGAACTCAGGTGCTGCTCCCTCCTCCTCAGCCCAGACACGGCTGGTCCATTTGTGCAGAAGGTCCAGGCTACTAGTGGCTGTGGCCCACAGTGTGGAGGGCCAGCCGCTGGGCCAGGGGGTACAGGCAGGACATGGGGGTGCATGGAGCTTAGTGCCTGTCTGCACACCTCGTTATCACAATGAGCAACAGACCACGGGTCCCTCAAACACTAAGAAGGTCTGCGTGGAGTGGCAAGCTTGCGTCACCTGCACCGCCAGACCGGGGGAACCTGGGCGTGGTGGGGCAGAAGCCTGAGGGGTGGCTCTGAGACAGAGGAGGTGCGGGGCAGAGGGCAGTGCCTGGGGAGCAGAGAGGGGAGCTGGGGTGCAGCGGGGCAGGAGGCGGCCCTCATCACCTGCTCAGTGTTTGTGGGTCCAGCAAAGAGGAGGCAATTCGGGGGAACAGTGGCTGCAGTGGGCGGTGCAGCAGACGGAGGCAGCCCCAGGGGCCCCGGGCTCCCCTGAGCCTCGTCTCCGCCCCCATCAGAGGCAGGCTATCCCAGTCCCTGGCGGTTTCCTCCTCTGCCAGGCACTGGCAGGAGCTGTGAGGAGTGAGAGGGCCCTGGGCTCCACGCCTGGCACAGCTCCCCGATGGGCAGAGTTGGGTGAGGTCAGTGGCAGTCCCCCAGGGCCCGGCAGACTCAGGACGGTGCTGGGTGGTCCAAGGCCCTCTCCCCACCAGTTCAGAGCAGCCCTGGGGGGAACACCCTCTTCTTCCCTCGAGTTGGAAGGAGCTGTTTGTAACCTGGAGAAGGACGCGCACCTGGGAGACAGCAGAGACAGGAGGAGGGCTGCGCACAGTAGGGCGGACAGAGGGCCGCGCGCAGTAGGGCCTGTCTCCCCTGCCCTGCTCCCTCAGGGGCTCTGTACCCTGTGTCTATGCAGAGGGCTCCCCTTTCAGATCCTGAACCCCCACCTGCACTCCCTGATTTTCATCATGACCTGACCTGCGGGCCCCACGGCAGTGACCCAACTCTGCCCATCGGGGAGCTGTGCCAGGCGTGGAGCCCAGGGCCCTCTCACTCCTCACAGCTCCTGCTGGCGTCTGACAGATGAGGAAACCGCCAGGCGCTGGGATAGCCTGCCTCTGATGGGGGCAGAGACGAGGGTCAGGGGAGCCCGGGGCCCCTGGGGCTGCCTCCGTCCGCTGCACCGCCCACTGCAGCCACTGTTCCCCCGAATCGCCTCCTCTTTGCTGGACCCACAAACACTGAGCAGGTGATGAGGGCCGCCTCCTGCCCCGCTGCACCGCAGCTCCCCTCTCTGCTCCCCAGGCACTGCCCTCTGCCCCGCACCTCGTCTGTCTCAGAGGCACCCCTCAGGCTTCTGCCCCACCACGCCCCCTGGCACAGGGGGAGCGGACACAGCCCGCCACCCGTGGCTCCTGGTCCGAGCCGGGTAACCTGACCTGTCCACTTTCTGATCACATTTAGCAAATGACTTGTATTGACCTCCGCCTGGGCTGCAGCTGGGGGAGGGGCTTAATGGGGACAATTATAGGATTTCCGTCACCCTTGGTGAGGCCTTGGGGGGCCTTCAGGGGCTGCCGACTCCCAGCCTCCCAGGAAGGAGGAGGCGGCCGGGGCCCCCCACATCAGCTCACAGGCGGGGAAGTCACGGCCCTGACGCTGGTTCCCCGGTCAGGGAGGCGGGACGACCACCGTGGAGGGAGGGAGGCAGGACTCCTGAGTCCCACCCGACCGCCCATGCTCACTGCCCACCGCCGGCAGCGGCAGGAGACCCTTGCTCCGTGCCAGGCCCGTGCTGGGGGCAGGGACCCAGGCTGGGGCTGCTGGGTCTGCCCTGGCACGGTTGGTTGTTACAAGCTCTGCCCTCAGGGGCGGTGGCCATGTGGCCGGGGCTGCCCCTGGGTCCAGCTGGTCACCTGTGCAGGTGGGGGCCCCCCTCCATGTGGCCATGGCCTCTGCCTGAGTGGCCACGGCTAGTGGAGGCCTCCCGCACCTCCTCTGCACCCCAAGGGGCGGGAGGGCTTTTGGAGCCCCTGCAGGAGTGGGGGTGGGGAGGTGGTGGGACTCCCCCAAGACGGCAGGAGGGCCGCCACTCTGGGGCGCCTCCAGAGGCCACGCCTGGAAAATGGCCCTAAAGTGCTCTCTTCCCTGAGGAGTAGGGGGAGGCGCGGGAGGGGCGGGGGGAGGTGTAGAGGCTGCGGACACTGCGGGGCAGCCGGGAGTCCAACCCCAGGCCCCAGTCCGGCCTCGGACTTGGTGGTGGTAACAGGTCTTGATTACTTGGCTCCTGGGGGCGGGTCTCTCCGCCATCGCTATCGGGGGTCGCAGGTTGAAACTGGCCCCTGTCAGGGGCGTGACACCTGCCAGAGGGAGAGAGGGAGGGGCGGGGCGGGCGGAGGAGCAGGTGCTGCGGGGCCTGTTTGCCGACGGGAGGAACACGCGGTCATCGGGTGGCTGAGAAAGGCCGGCATCGTGGCGGGGCCCTTGGACGTCCCACACGGAGCAGGTCCGGTGTGGAGAGTGCAGGGGGCGCCTGGCTCCCACCCGCGACTGGGCGGAAACCGGGCCGGGCGGTGGTCCAGCGCGAGTGGGCGGGGCGTCCGGCGGCTCTCTGCCAGGGGCGGGGCCACTGACCGCCGGGGGCGGGGTCTCTGGCCGCTAGGGGCGGGGCCTCTGGCAGCTAGGGGCGGGGCCTCTGGCCACCGGGGGCGGGGCCTCTGGCCGCTGGGGGCGGGGCCTCTGGCCGCCGGGGGCGGGGCCTCGGGCCGCAGTTAAGTGACTTGCCCAGGTCCCCAGGGCCTCGGCAGCGCTGGCTCCCGTCCTGGTTTTAGATCCGCTGACGCTGACGGCTCCGTCTCGGAGGGACGGTAATGAAATAATGTTGCAGCGACACGGCTCTTGTCGCCTGAGAGGGTCTAAGTGCTTTATGGGCAATTAATCGGCTGTCGCCCACTCCCGCGGCTGAGCCAGGGCCCAGGGGCCTGGTGGCCGGGAGGGAGGGAGGGAGGAAGGCAGGGAGGGGGAAGGCAGGGAGGGGGAAGGGAGGGAGGGGGAAGGGAGGCGGCCTCGGAGATGGCGCGCAGGGGCCTGGGCTATCCGGTACAGAAACTTGACTATGTAGCAATTTAGAATAATAGATACAAAGACAAGAACCTCACAGAATATAGAGGCCTGGACCTCAGGGGCCTCGGAATCTTATATAAAGTCTTAGCCTGCCAGGGTCGTCCCCACCCCCCAGCTCCTCACCCAGCTCCGCCTCCTCCTTTCAGCCCCAGGCCCTGCTGATCCTCCCCAGCCTCAGTTTCCCCATTGCCACCTGGCCTCCCTTTACCCAGAGTGAGGGTAGAAGGAAGTTGGGGTTCCCAGCCAGCTCAGTGGAGACAGACACCCCCCCCCCAGACAGACTTGCGAGTGTGAACTAGGGGGGCTGTTAGGGTGCAGGCGAGCCTGAGAGCCAGGCCGGAGCAGAAGGGTCAGGGGTCACTGGTCAACACCCTTGGCCTTGGCCAGGACCAGAGGCGCCGGAGAGGCGTGGAAACACCGGCTCTCCAGCGGGAGCTGAGGTGCAGAGAAGGTGGCCCGGAGGTCCCTGGGCAGGCCTCAGCGTCATGACCAGCGGCCGGGACAGACGGGGCAGCCACAGCAAGAAGAGCGACAGATGCGGCCGGAGTGGCCTGGAGCCAGCGGGCCGGCTGCAGATCCCACGCTGCCTGCCGGCCCCTGGCCTCCGGGCCCAGGCTCCCTCCCCCGCTGAGCCGCGATGGGCCCGTCACTTCCCCTCTCTCCTCTGGACGGGGAGCCCCATGCGGGCAGGGCCTGCAGCTGTCCAGGCCCTGCTGTGTCATCCCAGCACCTGCACATGCTGGTGCTGAATGAATGAATGAATGAATGAGTGAGACGCCGGAGGAAGGCCCACCCTGCATGGCTGCCAAGATATGGCCCAGTGGCGTGGCTCAGTGGTCGAGCAGCGACCTATGAACCTGGAGGTCAGGGTTCAATTCCCGGTCAGGGCACAGGCCCAGGTTTCGGGCCCGATCCCCAGTGTGGGGCGTGCAGGCGGCAGCTGACCAATGATTCTCTCATCATGAATGTTCCTATCTCTCTCTCCCTCTCCCTCTCTGAGATCAGTAAAAGTATATCTATCTATATCTATATCTATATCTATATCTATATCTATATCTATATCTATATCTATCTCTCTATATTTACCTATCTATCATCTATCTATCTATATAAAGAAGTGGATGCTGTGGATGCCAGCACTGTCCCCACCTGGCCGGGGGCAGCAGCTCTCTCTGCTCTTTCATCAGTGCCGTCTCCTGGGACCAGCTGGGGCTGCACAGGGGGCTGGTCCTGTTTCCGGAAGCGCACCTCCTCCCGCCCCCCAACCCCCGCCCGCAGGGAGGTCCCGCTCCGACAGTGCCCACTGCGCCCCCCGCTCCTAATGACCACTTTGGCAAACAGCGGAGCCGCCGCGCTTGGGGACGCTCGCTTGCTGGAGATCTGCCTCCCTGTGCAGCAAGAGCACTTTTGTGCAACGCCTGTCACTCGGGCCGGTGACAGCACAGCCAGCCCTGAAGGCCCATCGGTCTGTCACTGCTGGGCCAAGACACGCGTCGCATGGGACCGAGGGCGGCTGTGGGGACAGGAAGGCCTGGCCTGCCTTGTCCACTGTGCCACCTGGGGGAGTCGCTTCCCCTCCCCTACTGGCAGGACCCCACTGGCAGGAGGTGACCCGGCGGTCATGGATGGAGTGAGATCCCCACGCGAGTGAAGCTCTGTGTCTGGTGTGGGACACACAGGCGCCGTCGGCTCTTCACTGTCACGCTGGGCCAGTAACTCCCGCACAGCACACGTGTCTCACCTGGGGCAGAACATGCCAGTCCCTGGGCACAGCCGTCTCCCTCAGTAGGTGCCCTGGATGCCGTGGGAGGGGAGTGGGACACACCGTGTGGAGCTGTGTCCACCTCCCGGAGTCCCCTGGCCACCGGGCCTCACTGAAGGCGAGCACTGACCCAGGTGCTCCCGCAGGCGGAGGGGCGCGCACACCCGGCCGCCTACCCGGCTCCTCCTCCTCCTCCTCCTCCTCCTCCTCCTCCTCCTCCTCCTCCTCCGCACCCGGACGTTCAGGGCCAGGTTCCCCTTCACTGGGCCCCCCCCCCCGAGGGGTGTCGGGGAGCATCCCTGGCCTCCGCCCATCAGTTGCCAGCAGCAGCCACAGTCTTGACGACCAAGAAAGCTCCCGGCCTTTCCCAAAGTCCCCGGGAAGCACCTGCGGGGCCCATGGCCCCAGGAAGGGGGAGGACGTGGGGACCTCCTGGGGAAGGGAGCAGGGCCACCAGGGGGACCACGGCAGTGCTGGGGTGACGGTGGAGGCAGGAAGGCAGAACCCAGCCACGGCAGGGGGACGTTTCTAAGGAGGCTGGATGGTCCCAGACGGGTGGCTCTGGGCGGGAGACACCGCCCCTCCCTGGGTTCCCCTGAGTTGGGGGACGGCTGCCCGGCACCGCGGCGTGGAGCCACCTTATCTGAAGTCCGAGCAGCACCGAAGCGAGTCCGAGCGGCCCGCAGTCCCAGCAGCCCGCCGCTTGGCCTTGGGTTTGAAACGCGAGCGTGTGCGGCCGGATCGATCCACTCCGAGAGGCATTATCTCCGCGGCCTCGCTAAAGTGCCGCTAATTCCCGGCCCAGCTGCGGACCAGGGGAGGCGCGCGTGGGGCAGGGCCGGTCTCCCGGGGAGGCCACCTCTCCAAAGTGCTCAGAAGTGTTCAATTGCTCCCCGGGGACACCCGCTTCCTCTCTGAGTGTCACAGGCCCCCAGGGCCTGCCGCCAGCAACAAGTTTGCTGAAATGCCCTCAGCTGAACGCTGGGCTCCTCAGCTTCCATCCCAACATCCCGGAATCCCAGCGGGGAGAGCCGCAGGGTGGCCCCGTGGGGCTCCCAGCCCACGCCCTCTCTGAGACACCCCACGCTCAGCCCTCAGCGGTCAGCCCGGGCGCCGCCCCACTCTCACGCCTCCTCCTCAGCCACGTGCTGCATCCACACTGCCTCCTTCCACACTCCAAGCGCCTGCTTCCCGCACAGGGAGTCCGCCCGAGCATCTGGAACCTTCTACCCAGCGCCTCTGTCCTGCGCCAGAGGGGCCTCGCCCCAGCCTGCCCAGACCCCAACTTGCCCTGTGATGTGTGAGCCTGGGACAGCCCGGAGGCTGCAGGGCTAGGCCAGCTCCTGGGGGGCCGCTCCCCGAGCTGCTCCCCTAGCTGTCACCACGCCCACCGCCCGGCAGGCTCCCCTGGGGGACACTGGGCCGGCTCCAAGATGCCAGCACCACCTTTTTTTCTTTCCTTTTTGTTCCTCACAGAGGCGATGCTTTCATTGATTCGAGAGAGGAAGGGGGAGAGGGGGAGAGAAACATTGATGAGAGAGAAACACCCAGAGGCTGCCTCCTGCACGCCCCCTACTGGGGATCGAGCCCCCAGCCTGGGCAGGTGCCCCGACCGGGAACTGAGCTGCTGGCTGGTGCGTGGGATGACACCCAACCCACTAGCCACACTGGCCGGCGCCAGCACCGCGGCCAATGCGGGCGTCTCCCCGCCACCTGCAAGGACCTTAACCCTCAGCTTATACCCGTGAAGAGCGGCCCCCGAGCTCCCTGTCCAAGCCGGGGTGGGGGCGCTGCCCTGAAACCATGTGGCCTGGGCCCGCGCGGCATTCGGGTAAGGTGATTCGTGTTTGACCCACGGTTTAAGGGGCTACTGTTATGTGGCCGGGAGTGACGCCATCGGTGCCCATGGGCGCTGGGCAGGAAAAGGCTCCCGCCCTGGTCTGGAGGGAAGCCGTGGCCGCCCCTTAGCCGCTTTCTCCATGTTGCAGGACGGGCGCCCGGCCATGTCCCTGTGCGATGTCCGTGACCTTGGCCTCTCCCACCGGCGGCGAGCACGTCCAGGGGCGGCCATGGGGGCCCACAGTGCGGCCGGGTGCACCCAGGGCCCTGGGCGACGGAGCTGGTGTGGAGCCCGTGGCTTCTCCAGCCGAGCGGATTCTAGAATCTGCTCTGAGGGGCGTGGGGAGCGGACAGTGACGGGGAGCGGGAGCCGGACCACTCCGGTCCGCAGGGCACAGACAGCAGGCGGCCTGGCGCACAGCCTCCGGCAGGAGCGTGGGGGGTCGTTTGGCTGCGATGGCGGCACCGATGGCTGCGGCCGGAGGGCGGGCTCCCGAGTGAGGCGGCCGTGGGAAGGGAGGCGCAGTCAGCAGATGTGGCCTAATTAGTGGGGTGGGGGGGCCGCGGGGGGCTCTGGGGACGGCGGCAGCTGTGTCTGAACTGTCCGCCCTGGCCCCGCGCCCGCCCGGCAGCCCCGAGCGCCGAGGTTGGTGAGGGCTCCGGGTTTGGGCACCTCCTGCCTCCATCGGCCACGTGACTGGCCGACCATGTCCCCGGGGTCCGGGGTGAAGCCCGCGGCCGCCTCCTGGGCCCACTCGTGTCCCCACTCGCTCGCCACTGCTGGGGGGGGGGGGGGATGACGCCTGTGAGCATTGTTCCTTTCCAGGCGGTTTCTGCGGATTCTCGCTGCTCTGAAACCCCAGCCGCGCAGCTGCTGGAACGCGTGGTATCGTCCCGTGGCTCAGCTGCTCGGTGGGGTCCCCGCTCTGTCCGGTGGGTGGCTTCGTGGCCTGTCTTCAGCTGCCAGCCTCCCTCGCTGGGGGGCGCCCCGCCCTTCCTCGGAGCGCCCCGCTCTGCCGCAGCCTCTGGCGGGTGCCGTCTCCTCGTGCAGCCCGGCCGGGGCCTGGGAATCAGCTCTCACACCCCGAGCCGTGCCCGCGTCTCCCCGCATTGCGCCTGGCTCCTCAGAATTTCTGTTAAAAACCCTCCATCTGTGTGGGCGCTTCCCTCATGGAGGGGTGCTCCCTCGTGGGTCCCCGTGGAGGGCTGTTTGGTCTGGCTCCGTTGCGAGTGGGGCCACCATGGGCCGCTCTGTGCGCCTCCCCATGGGCGGCTCTCTGGGCTGTAGAAGGGACCCGAGCTGCTGAGTTGCGGACTGTCGGGGCTGGGAGACAATGTTGGGTATTTTGAAAGGGTGCTCCTCCCCACGGCATGTCCGGAGTCCCCACCGCCCAACGTCCCCACCATCCGGGACTCCCCATCACCCCACATCCCCACCATCCGGGACGCCCCATCACCCCACATCCCCACCATCCGGAAGTCCCCTTCACCCCACATCCCCACCATCCGGGAGGCCCCTTCTCTCCACATCCCCACCATCCGGGAGTCCCCTGCACCCCACATCCCCACCATCCGGAAGTCCCCTTCACCCCACATCCCCACCATCCGGGAGGCCCCTTCTCCCCACATCCCCACCATCCGGGAGTCCCCTGCACCCCACATCCCCACCCTCCGGGAGTCCCCACCACCCCACATCCCCACCATCTGGGAGTCCCCTTCACCCCACATCCCCACCATCCGGGAGGCCCCTTCTCCCCACATCCCCACCATCCGGGACTCCCCATCACCCCACATCCCCACCATCCGGAAGTCCCCTTCACCCCACATCCCCACCATCCGGGAGGCCCCTTCTCCCCACATCCCCACCATCCGGGAGTCCCCTGCACCCCACATCCCCACCATCCGGGAGTCCCCACCACCCCACATCCCCACCATCTGGGAGTCCCCTTCTCCCCACATCCCCACCATCCGGGAGTCCCCACCGCCCCATGTCCCCACCCTCCGGGAGTCCCCTGCACCCCACATCCCCACCATCCGGGAGTCCCCAGCGCCCTATGTCCCCACCCTCTGGGAGTCCCCTTCACCCCACATCCTACCAGCATGGGCCTCCTGTTAGACTCAGTGCCATCTGGTGCCCACGCCTGTCTGTCCCTGTCTGTGCTTCAGAGGCCCGGGGCCCACCCCGCCGCCCCTGCTCCCGCGGGTGAGGGCGATGGTGTGGGACAGACGAGGGGCAGTGCCACTGTGCACAGGGCGTGAGGGCCTCGTCCCGAGTGTGGCGGGGGGCGGGGGAGGGGGTGGCGGGGGCAGCGTGTGGAGACCCGCAGTGCACAGGATGAGAAGCTTCTCTGGGCAGGGTGGGCATGGCTCAGGGCAGCCGGTCCCTGGGCCGCCTGCAGGTGACCTGCATGGGACAGTGCCCGGGTCCCCAGCCCCCTCAGGGCAGAGCCCGGGCCTGGCCCCTGCTCTCCCTGGGCCCACAGCCCCGGGCAGGGGGCCAGCGCGGGCGACGGGACAGCTCAGGGCTCCCCACCCCCGCTGGGCCCGGGGCACCAGGGAGCTAATCCGTCGGGGAGATGACCCGTGTGTGGAATCTGTCGGGCGACCCAGGCTGGCCGGCTCCGGATGCGCGATTTCGCTCCCGGTCAATCATCCCGCCGCCCGCCCGAGGCTCTGGGCGGGTGAGCACACGCCTGCTCCCCTCCCACGGCCGGCGGCTCCGGCTCCGGGAAGCACAGGGTAGCCCTGCCTGGTTCCCCGCGGCCCTGAAGGTGTGTGCGCCTCACAGACGTGCCCAGCCGCCCACTTCCTCCCAGGACTGCGGCTCTTCGAGGGGGCCGGTCCCACGGCCCGCCCGCTGCGTGGTCAGCAGGCGTCCCCACGGGACTCGCTCCTGCATTTTACATGACCCGGGGCCTGTCCCTTGCGCCTGTCTGGTCTCGTCACATCATGGAGGGTTTCTCACGGCCGCTGCGAGCACAGCTGGGCTGGCGTTGGCGGCCTGGCCGCCGCCCGGGCTGCGCAGGGCAAGTGCGGGGACGGTCCCGCGGGGGCCGAGCGCCGGGCCACAGCTCGGCCTTTGAAACGGGTGTTTGCGGAGTCATGCCCCGAGGGCTGCGACACGCTCAGCCGGGCCTGGCACCCGTGGCTCCTTTCCCTCCTGCGCGCCTGTCTCCTGGGGGCGCGGGGGCGGGGGGGGGGGCCGTCCTCTGCTTTTCCGGGTTCCTCGTGGCCTCAGACGCCGTCCCTGCAGACGGCAGCCACACCGCAGGACCTGCCCGGTGTGCGCAGCCTCCCTTGGCGGAGGCGCGAGGTTTCACATCCGCTCCCCCCACGACCCAGACCGGATGCCCAGGAGGTGGCCAGCAGGTGCGGCCGGTCCCGTTTCCGGTGCCGGTTTCGCTCTGAAGGTCAGGTTCACGGGCCAGACGTGTCATCGGAGGCCCTCGGTGGCGATCTAATTAAACGTTCACACGTCATTAAAGTTATTTGCGATTAGCACGCTTAACAGTCGGATCCATCCCCTCCCGGCCAGCTCCACGATGAAAACAACCGCTCCCGCAGCAGCTCCACCGGCTCGCCCTGACCGTGGGGGCACGCGGGCGGCTGGCCAGGCCCCGCGCACCGGCCGTGGGGAGGCAGTGCGTGGGCCGGGCGGCAGGGCTGGGGCCGGCGGTGCCGGGCATCTGAAGAACCGAGGAAGCGGCTTCTGCCCGGCTGGCACGTGGCGCAGGCGGCGCTGCTGAGGGTGTGATCCCTGCTGGCTATCGGGACCGCTGCTCAGCTCAGGAATCACCGCGCCTGCGCACCTGCTGAGGGGATGGGGCCGCGTTAGTTCCACCGTCAAAACTGTGGCTCGTCCCGGCCGGCGAGGCTCAGTGGGTGAGCGTGGACCTATGAACCAGGAGGTCAGGGTTCCATTCCCGGCCAGGGCACAGCCCCGGGTTGCGGGCGGGATCCCAGTGGGGGGCGTGCGGGAGGCAGCCGCTCAGGGATTCTCTCATCACGGATGTCTCTCTCTCCTCCCTGCCCACTTTCACGGCTGTCACCGGCATCCGCCACATTTGTGTCACCGATTTTTCTGCTGTGTCTGCCTCCCCCAGTGGGCAAAGGAGCAGAGGTTTTACTCGTTTTGCTTTCTGCTGAGTGCCGTGCCCAGATCGGGGGAGGGTGCCGCGGGTGCTCAGTCACGCGTGGCACGCATGACGACTGCATGCCGGGCCGCAGAGAAGTGACCCCGCCCACTTTATACAACGTCAACAGCCCAGGCCTCACTCTCAGGCTGGGGTGGGGACAGCACATCCTTTTGGGGGACACACTTCCACCCACAAGAGAGGCACACAGCTGCCAGCTCTCTGCTGCCTCCTACCTGCCAGCGGCGAGCGCCCAGAAGGCAGCCGCCCTGGGACCCGGACCCCTCGGTGTGGCCCCCCCCCCCGCCTGCCCTCATTTGCTTCCTGGGTCCTTCAGGCCCAGGGCGCACCACCCTGTACCCCGGGGACCCCCAGAGGACGAAGCTGCCAGGTGTCTGGTGGGGGAGGCAGGTGCAGGAGCAGGTGGGTGAGGGCTGATGGAGTTTCAAGGCCCCCCTTTGGGACAGGGGGACACTAAGGCCCCAGCCAGGGAAGCGGTCAGGAAGCCCGAATGGAACTTCCGGAGGCGTGGGGAGCGGCAGCCCATCCCCACAGGAGGGGGGTCAGCCAGAGGGGCCCGGGCAGGCCTGGCCAGGCAGGAAGCTGCCCCTCCCGGGGGCACCTCTGCAGACACCCGGTGAGCGGAGGCCGGGAGGGCCCAGCCCCAGCGGCAGCCAGGGTCTGCCGGGAGCGGGAGGAGGTATTGATCGGCTGCGGCTGCGGTGGGGCCGGTGATGGATGAAGCCGGTCCCTCGGCGCGCAGGCCCAGCGCCCACATTAGGCCACTGGCGCCAAAATCGTCTAGAAAGCCCATCGCAGACGCGCACGCAGCGCGGAGCAGCAATCACAGAGCGGAGCCAGCCGTTAATTAAATACGCCCCGCTTCTCGGCCCGGGAGCCCGCCGCTCGCCGCTCTCAGCCTGTGCCGGGCGTCGGGCTTGTGGGGGGGTTGAGGGGCTCCACACTTGCTGCTCCTGAGCTGCGTGGCCCAGCTGTGACCCCGACCCCCCCCCCCCCCCCCCGCGCCTCACCCTTCCGGTTAGGGGACCTCCTGCAGGTGGCTGCATGGTCGGGGCAGCGCCCAGCAGGGCCCGCGCACAGAGCTCTGGGTGGAGTCCCCGCTCCCCTGGCCCAGGTGCAGAGGTGCCTCAGAGGTGGGTCCCCGTGGCCGTGTGCACGACTGTCACGCACTGTGAGCCAGCGCAGAAGCTGTCACTCATGCTGAGTGTGGGACAGCGGGGATGGGACGGGGTGACTCTGAGGAGGGCCCTGAGCTCCCAGGGGCGGGTGAGGCACAGCCTGAGCTCCGACCGGCAGAGACCAGGTGTGCTCAGAACCAGGCCTCTGCTTGCAGCGTCCTCCTCCGGCCCCTGAGGACACGGGCTGTTCCTGGGCTCAGGTGAGAATGCCAGGCAGGTGGGCAGTGGCTGGAAGGGGGAGCGGGCCACCACGTCCGAGCACGGCTCCTCCGTGCAAAGCCTCCCTGAGCTCCATCCGAGTGGGCCGCAGGCTGCAGGCCAGCCCTCCCCGAGCTCCATCCCAGCAGGCACAGGCCGCAGGTCAGCCCTCCGTGGCCTGTTCCCTCGTTTGAGGCCCCGTGGCTGAGCGGCTGCAGCACCGGCTCTGGAGCCACCCAGGTTCCTGGGTCTGAGAGCAGCTCCCACCTGCTGGGTGAACTGGGACAATGAGACAGTGACACACCCTTCCTGTGGCCTGATACTGTCACCTGTAAAATGGGGTAACATCCCCCAGGACTGTCAGAAAGATTGAGTCAATATATGCAGAGTTCTCTGCACAGTGCAGGGCTCACAGCCATGTCGGCCAACTGGCTGGCTGAGTGAGTGAAGGATGAGTGAGTGAGTGAATGAATGAATGAATGGATGAGTGATTGAGTGAGTGAGTGAATGAATGGGTGAGTGAGTGAATGAATAAATGGATGAGTGAGTGAGTGAAGGATGAGTGAGTGAATGAATGAATGAATAGATGAGTGACTGAGTGACTGAGTGAATGAATGAATGAGTGAATGAACGGATGAGTGAATGATGAATGGTTGAGTGAGTGAATGAATGAATGGATGAGTGAGTGAATGAGTGAGGAGTGAGTGAGTGAATGAATGAGTGAGTGAACCGGGCCCCTCGGCCCCCAGGTAGGGCTGGAGGGCCCGAGCCCAGTCTGCTGGCAGCCCAGACCCCGTCTGGCAGGCAGGCAGGCGGCAGGCGGCAGGCAGTGCGGGCCCCACGCAGACCTCAGGCTCACACCTTCTTAGCGGAGGCTGATTGCGCTCCCCGAGCACCATTACAGCAATTAGGAGCCGAGTGCTCCCCGAGCGAAACCAGCGCGGTGCAGGGGGAGGCGGCGGTCGGGCCGTCTCGCCAGCCTGGAGCCCCCAACTCATCTGGGCCCGAGCGTGGGCACGAGTCCAGGTGGGGGGGCCCTGGGGTTTGCACTGCAGCCGAGAAGGGCCGAGGGGCTGCGGCAGAGCCGGAGGGCAGCAGGGACGGCGCTGGTGGGCCACACGGCCCGTGTCCAGGGCGCCTCCAGACCCTTCCCCACGTGCGTCCACGGCTTGTCGGGCGGCAGGCAGCTCCAGGAGGCCCAGGCCGTGCCGTGGGCCGCGGCTCAGCAGAGACGACGGCCTCAGTTCTGGAGACCGGACGTCCGAGAGCCGAGGCCTCGCTCCTGGGCGTGTCGACGGCCGTCTCCTCCCCGTCCTCGCACGGTCAGACCTCTGCGTGCCTGTGTCCTAGCCACTCCTCACGAGGACTCGGTGCTATTGGATCAGGCCGCCCCAGTGACCGCTTCTGCTGTCACCCCTTTAAGGCTCCCAGTCCACGTAGTCCATTCTGAGGCCTGAGGCCAGGGCTTCAACATGGGAATTGGGGGGAAATTCACCCACAGCACCCGGCTTACTGACCCCCGGGCAGTGGAGGGGGCGGTCTCCTCTGCTTGTGCGGGCTCCCGCCTGCTTAGCTGCCCTCGGCGTCCCCAGAATTCAGCCTGGTGCCAGCTCAGTACGTGCCTGCTGGGCGAGGTGATGGGGAAATGACTCGGGCAGAGCTCTAGCGAGAACGTGTGGCTGCCCGGCAACCTGCCCCTCCCCCCTCCTCCCTCCCCCCTCCCCGCGCCCCCCCCCCCCCCCCCCGCAGCCAGGAAGTCACCTCTTTGGGAAAGGGCATAATTATGGGCGGATTTACTCCGCTATTAGCTCTCCGAAATGTGTCTCCAGGACATGTGAGAGCGCTGACCCGCACACTCATTAGCAGCCTGAGTCATCGGGGAGGTCTGGGCCGCATGAGCCCGGGTCCCCTGGGCCCCGCACAGACAGAGGCGGAATGGAAACGAGGGGGCAGAGCCGGCCCGGCTCTCGGACACCCCTGGACGAACGTGCTGGGGAGTTCTAGTGGCCTGGCACTGAGAGGACCCGCTGACGACGCATGTGGGCCAGGAGGCTTGCGGGGGGCGGAGAGCTCTCCATACGGCCCCCACCCCCTGGCCGTCCACTTTTCACCCTACGATCCGTTCTCTCTTGTTGCCACACAACTTGTGGCTCACGCAGCGCACACTCACGGTCCTGTGGTCCTCCGGTCCGAAGCCCAGCGCGGAGCCCGGGGGAACGTCAGGGTCCTGCAGGCCGGGTCCCCCGGAGGCGTGGAGAGCGTGGCGCCTCGTCTCTCGGCCCTACAGGTGCCCGCTCTCCACCCGCCACGCCGCCCGCCGGGCACTGGGTCCCGGGCCTTCACGGCGAGGCCTGAGGGCGGGCAGGCTCAGAGAGCGCCGGTGCTCAGCCCGGCGCCTGCACCCCTCACCTCACGTCCAGGCCGGCCCCCCTCCCACACTGTGGCAGAGAAAGCTGACTCTTAAACTCCATTTTATAAATCAAGAAAAAAAATAAAACAGAGACGGGCAGAGAGGGGCTGTGGGGGGTAATGCCGGGGCCATTTGGGGGTGCTGTCTGAGCCCCCAGTCTCCCCAAGGGATCCAGCCCGCACAGGAGGCCTGAGTTCTGCAAGGCTGGCGGGCAGTCCAGTGAGGCTGCTGGTGGCCAGGGCCCGGGCTGTGAGGAGGCCCTGTCTGGTCTGCGAGGAGTTCGTGGTGTCGGGGTGCCTGCCTGCTGGGGAGCGTGGGGTTTGCAGCGTGTTGGGGGTGGGGTACAGAGCACGGAGCCCCTGCCTGTGCCCTGCTGCCTCTGTCTGCCCCGGGCAGTGATGAGAGGTGGCTTTGAAAGGGAAGTGGTGGCCAGGCCTGGCTGTGGGGGAGGGCAGGGTCCTGGGAACACTTAGGCCTGATTGCTGATCAAAGCCGGAGGAGCCGCGACAGGACAGGCGAGGTGTGGCCCCACCTGGCTCTCATTAGGCCAGCGGGCCGCTCCGTTCCCAGCCTGAGCCAGACCAGCCAGCCCTCCGCACGCGGAACCTTGCACCGCACCTGGGGCCGGACCGCAGGCCAAGCCGGGCAGGACAGCGGGGCTCAGCCCTGCACAGGCCCCGCGGGCCAGGCGCCCCGTCGGGCTGCCTCTCTCTGCACAGCGCCCGCCCACCCTTGCCCTCCCTGGACACCTGCGGTCCTCCCTGGGGGGCCCCTCCTCTCCCTCTTCCCCGCCTTGGGGCGCCACTCCCGATCCCCCCACCCCCGCCACCGGTGAAGGGGGCCACCGCAGGCTCCCTGCCCCGCGCTGCTCCCCAATGAGGTCCCTGGGGAACAGCTCTCCTGCCTCAGGGGGACGGGGCGCCTGCCTGCTTCTCCGGCGACTCTAGCCCTGGCTTCACCCCCGCACCGCTCTGGTTACCCTTCTAGAGTGATCTGGCCAGTCTTCCCACTTGCTGACCCTCAGCGCTGGGATGGACAGAGCTGACCCACAGGCGCACGGACGGCGGGTGCCCCTCCCCTCCCCTCCCTGCCCATCGCTGCGGGATCGTCCCTCTGCCCCAGCTGGACCGGAGGCTGCAGTGTCACTGGGCATCTCAGCGCCTGCGGAGCCTGGGCGCTGGTTCCCCACCGCAGCTGCTCTCCCGGCGTTCCCGAGGGGGTCTGAGCCCCCGGGCCGGGCCTGCTGTGTGACGCTGGGCCAGTGGCTGCGCCGCTCTGGGCGCCGAGCAGTCTGTGCAGCCGCTGGGAAGCGCGGTTTGGGGACACGCATGTCCATTGCTGCTCCCCCAGAGGGAGGAGCCTGCTGTGGCGGCTCCGGGCGCCCTCGGCACTGACTGCCTCTCTGCTCCCCTCATCTGAGTCCCTCTCGGGGTGCAGGCTCTGGTAGGTGCAGCTCTTAAACTCGACTCTGGTGGCCCCCAGATTCCTGGGAACGTTGGGTGGGAAAGCAGGAGCTTCAGGGCCAAGTGCACTCCCCCCTCCGTTTACAAAAGCCGGGGGGGGCGGTGCCGTGGGGGGGGTACACCCCACAGAGAAGGAGGGGTGCCAGGGGCCATGGCTGGCTCAGAGCAGGGGCCAGGACCTGCTGGCTACCGGGGCTTGACCTGGTTTCTAGCGAATGATAAAAAAGGGAAGCGTCATCCCCACACCATTCAGGCTGCAGGGGCTGGGCCTGCCCCGGCCCCCCACCCGCCCGGGGAGCCCGGCTGAGCGTCGCCCCCACAAGCCACAGAGACGCAGAGCGGATCGTACTCAGCACGCTCACCGTGTGGACCGTCTGCGGGGGCCACGCGGGCCACCCGTCCCCCGGAGACGCCAGCGTTCGGCGGGGCCGGGAGGAGGAAGCCATGGCCACCAGGAACGTTTCTGCCAAACACGGATTTCCTTCCAGACTCCTCTGCGCACAGTCTTACGGTGACATCATGACGCGCCCCGGTCTGCAGCCTGTTCGGGCATTCCACGCTGTTTTCAGCCGCACGTGTGCTTGGGAGGGCTGTTCTGTGCAGGGCTGATCTGAACACAGAGGCATTTCCCACCGTGTTTACGAGGATGACGAGAGTCTAAGGACGTAGCTTGCTCTCCGTCGTTTAGGTTAGCGGTTTGAACCTGGTGCCACAGAGACGTGTGACACATGCGACGCCCGGCCACTTAGACGGGGCCGGCCTCTTCTCCCTTAGGTTGTCACGTAAAAGGTGACCGCAGCCCGCACAACAGTAGCCGTCCGGTGTGAATGCATCGAAATTATATGGATTTTTTGTGCCTGACGGCAGAAAATCTATGTTTCGGTGTGCCACCGAGTTTTAGTGACTAGTTTATGTGCCATGAGATAGAAAAGATGGAAAGTCACTGGTTTGGATTATATTCTCTTTTTTTGAAGAATTTATTTTATTATTATTTTTCTAATATATGCTTTTATTGATTTCAGAGAAGAATGGACAAGGAGGGAGATAGAAACATCAATGATGAGAGAGCGTCATGGATCGGCTGCCCTCTGCACGCCCCACGGGGGATGGAGCCCGCAACCCGGGCCTGTGCCCTGACCGGGAATCGAGCCGTGACCTCCTGGTTCCTAGGTCGAGGCTCAGCCCCTGGGCCACGCCGGCCGGGGACCCCCGCTTCAGGACGCGCTCGGCAAGGCCCCGTTTGGCCAGGCGGGTGCGGCGCGGGCCTCGCCGGAGCCCTCGCGGGGCCGGCCGGCCAGGACTCGGAACAAATGTTTAGTGTTAAGGGAGTCGGGTTGACGGGAGAATCTCATATGTTATGATTTATGCGTCCGTCATTCCTAAATGAGAAAAACGCCGGTTCCGATCGCCGCGGAGCAGTATCTGGTCTCTCGTTGAGGAAGATTAACCATGCGGGTGACGGCGCTGCGGGGGGCGCTCACACTCTCCCCATTATGTAACCGGGATTCAGGCGAGATTTAATCACACGACCCACTTCTAATGCCACTGGGTCCTGGCTTCTGTTTTGAATTTGCCTCTGTTCGCGTCATATCCAGAGAGGCTATCTGTCTTCTGTTCAGCGTTTGTAAGCCACGTTTTCAACTTATAATATATAATAAATAAGAGATAATCCATCAAGTCAAGTTCACCGGGGGAAGCTGGCAGAGCCACGGTTTTCCCAGGCCTGAGGAGATACACACACACACACATACAAATTGGTTATGAACAAATACTACATTGATTACGCATTACACATTTATTTAATATATTTGTTATAGCTATGTATATATTCATTAATGTCATTTAAAATTGTATTTTAGGTGGCGGTAGGTTAGGGTAAAATAAAAAAGGGATTTAAAAAAATATTCACTCAAGCCGGGCCAGTGTGGCACAGCCGCTGAGCCTGACCCAGGAACCAGGAGGTCACCGGTTCGATTCCCCGTCAGGGCACATGCCCGGGCTGCAGACTCAGTCCCCAGTAGGGAGCGTGCAGGAGGCGGCCAAGCAATCATATTCCTGTCTCAGGGATGTTTCTCTCCTTCTCCCTTCCTTTCTCTCTAAACATCCATTAAACATATTTTTAAAAATATTTACTCATTTCTCTAAATTTGGTGAAACAAAACAAATTTCCATTCCAACGTGGAACACTGTGTGCAGTCTCAATGTGATGCGTGTAATCGTCTACCGTGTTCAAGAACCCTTTCCTTAGGCTTGTCTTTGGGCCAGATTCCGGTTACACGCCAGTTCTCGGGTTCGACCGACTCCATTCCTCAACACTCACTCACGGCAAGAACTCGCGGCAAACTGAGGCTAGAAGAGAGAGTCCTCGGTTTGATGAAGGGCATCGATGAACCAACAGATAACCTTGTACTTAATGGTGACGGATGCATCCCCCTGAACCGGCGAAGGAAGCCAGAAGCCAGTTCTCACCGCTTCGTAAGACCTGTGCATAAAAACCCTCGGCAAAACTAAAGGGCCACATAAATAGAGACATACCATATTCATGGATTGGAAGGTACAATATTGTTAAGATGTCTCTCTTCTCCCAATTGATCTACAGCAGCGGTTCTCCACCTTCTGGCCCTTTCATACAGTTCCTCACGTTGTGGTGACCTCCAATTTCATTGTTACAAATTGAACATCATTAAAGCACAGTGATTAATCACAAAAACAATATGTAATTATAGATGTGTTTTCCGATGGCCTTAGGCGACCCCTGTGGAAGGGTCTTTCGACCGCCAAAGGGGTCGCGACCCACAGGTTGAGAACCGCTGATCTATAGGAAGGGCTGGCAAATTATGGCCGGCAGGCTGGTTGCCTGCTTTTGTGAATAAAGTTTTATTGGAATGCAGTCATGCCCACTAGTTTACGTCTTGCTATGGACGGTTTGAGCTTCAATGGCAGCGTTGACTACTTGTATAGAGACTGTGTAGTCCTCAATGCCTCAAACACTGTAGTTACTATCTGGTGCCTTAAGAAGGTTTGCCCACCCTCGTCTATAGGTTTCACACAATCCCAATGAAAATCCCAAGCTTTCTTACTCATTGTAGTATTGGTTTTACTTTGCCAAGGTTAGAACATGTATGCTCATTGGTTTCAGAACAGAGGTTCTCAACCTGTGGGTCACGACCCCTTTGGGGGTCGAATGACCCTTTCACAAGAGTCGCCTAAGACCATTGGAAAACACATATATAATTACATATGGTTTTTGTGATTAATCACTATGCTTTAATTATGTTCAATTTGTAACAATTGAACAATTGAACAATTATGTTCAATTTGTAACAATGAAAATACATCCTGCATGCCGGGGTCCAACCCCAGCGGGTCCAGGGGTCCCCAAAGGTGTAGACGGAGTCGGCGAAGAAGGAATGGCAAGGAGACAGCGTTCAGTTGATCAGCAGCCTTGCCAGGATCTCTAGCCCGGATCTCCAGCCAAGTTCTGGTCTGGATCTCCAGAGAGGTTCTGCTTAGGATCTCCAGAGAGGTTCTGTCCAGGTTCTCCAGTCAGGTTCAGTCACCAGGTTCTAGTCAGGCTCTCCTGCCAATCTCTGCAGTCAGGTTCAGTCCAGGATCCCCTGCCATGCTCTCTCCAGCGAAGTTCTTCTGTCTCTAGAGAACGTTCTGTGTAGGTTCTGTGCCTAGGCTCTGTCTCTCTTGGTCCTGTCTTCCAAGCCCTGTGTTCTTGATTCTGTCTTTTTCTGTCTTGTTACATCTGTATTTATACCAGTTGATTCAATCCTATCAATCTCTATTCCAAAGGTTAGGGCGTTTCTTATCTCCATTCCAGGGAGTAAAGATTATGTAGCTTAAGCATGATTGTTCGTAGTTAAAGTGATTAATTACCCGCCTTGCACTTAGTTGAGGGGTTTTATTCCCTCCCTAACTTCAGGGGAAAATCCCTACCTGGGGAAACAACCTTTCTCAGAGAGGAGTCCTTGGTTAAAACACATAGTGCCAAGAAGGTGAGCAAACATTTTAAGAACAGTATGCCATATATGCCAGGTCCTTTGAAACAGCAAGCATGGACCGGCTCCCGGCACCTGCATAACAGATATTTACATGACGATTCATAACAGTAGCAAAATTAGAGTTATGAAGTAGCAATGAAAATAATTTTATGGTTGGGGGTCACCACAACATGAGGACCTGTATTAAAGGGTCGCGGCATCAGGAGGGTTGAGAACCACTGTTTTAGAGAGAGAAGAAGGGAAGGAGAGAGAAGCATCAACGATGAAAGAGAAACTTCGATTGGCTGCCTCCTTCAGCCCACTGGAGATGGAGCCCACAGCCCGGGCATGTGCCCTGACCGAGGATCAAACCATGACCTCCTGGTTCATAGGTGGACGCTCACCACTGAGCAACCCTGGCCAAGCGGTTCCTCTGGAATCTTAATCCATGTATTCGCTGAGTCGGTAAAACTTGATTCGAGGCTTACCCGCAGCATTTTGTCTCATGGCTTCTCTAATCCTGAGGCTTGAAAATTTTTAATGATTTTTAGTAGATTTTTTTAAAAAGGTATCTTTCCCCCCAGGAGGGTCATAAATGCCGTGGTGTCTGAGCCCTTGCCTCGCTGGCACTGCTCTCAGGGGCCCTCCTGGCTGGGTGGACCCACGGCCCTGTTCCCTCTGCAGCGGCTGTCCACGCTCTTCCCCAGGCAGCGCTGCCTGCACCACAACTGCCCTCTCTCTTTTGAATGTTTTTATTGATTTCAGAGAGAGAGGAAGGGAGAGGCAGAGAGATAGAAACATCGATGAGAAACATCCATCGGCTGCCTCTTGCACGCCCCCTATTGGGGATTGAGCCCGAAACCCAGGCAACTGGGGAACCCCGGAAACTGCCTGCACGCTGAACGTGACCCGTGTTCACGTGTGGTTGTGTGAGGTGCTCACTGGCAGGGATGCCCCGTTCTCACCCTCCTCTCCCGCCCCCCCCCCCCCGACGGCGGAGAGCCCTGCACACCCGCCATCACCCAGCTCGGACAGCAGACGCAGAGCCGCGGCTGCACAGCCCTCGGGACGGACAGAGTGAGGAGTGAGGACACGTGGAGGGGGGCTGGGCAGTGGCCGGAGGCCGGGCGCCGGGCAGGAGGGCCCGGGGTGGCGTGTGCGATGCCGAGCTGGCCGCCCGCGGTGTCTTGTCTCAGAAACACGTCCTCCACAGCGTGAAGCTGTCCTCGGGGCTGTCCGCGCTGACCTCCTCGGGGCTGTCCGCGCTGAGCTCCTCAGGGCTGTCCGCGCTGACCTCCTCGGGGCTGTCCGCACTGACCTCCTCGGGGCTGTCCGCGCTGACCTCCTCGGGGCTGTCCGCGCTGACCTCCTCGGGGCTGTCCTGTCCGCACTGACCTCCTCAGGGCTGTCCGCGCTGACCTCCTCGGGGCTGTCCTGTCCGCACTGACCTCCTCAGGGCTGTCCGCACTGACCTCCTCGGGGCTGTCCGCACTGACCTCCTCGGGGCTGTCCGCACTGACCTCCTCGGGGCTGTCCGTGCTGAGCTCCTCGGGGCTGTCCGCGCTGAGCTCCTCGGGGCTATCCGCACTGACCTCCTCGGGGCTGTCCGCACTGACCTCCTCAGGGCTGTCCGCACTGACCTCCTCGGGGCTGTCCGTGCTGAGCTCCTCGGGGCTGTCCGCGCTGAGCTCCTCGGGGCTATCCGCACTGACCTCCTCGGGGCTGTCCTGTCCGCACTGACCTCCTCGGGGCTGTCCACACTGACCTCCTCGGGGCTGTCCGCACTGACCTCCTCGGGGCTGTCCACACTGACCTCCTCGGGGCTGTCCTGTCCGCACTGACCTCCTCGGGGCTGTCCACACTGACCTCCTCGGGGCTGTCCACACTGACCTCCTCGGGGCTGTCCACACTGACCTCCTCGGGGCTGTCCACACTGACCTCCTCGGGGCTGTCCACACTGACCTCCTCGGGGCTGTCCGCACTGACCTCCTCGGGGCTGTCCACACTGACCTCCTCGGGGCTGTCCACACTGACCTCCTCGGGGCTGTCCTGTCCACACTGACCTCCTCGGGGCTGTCCACACTGACCTCCTCGGGGCTGTCCGCGCTGACCCCCTCGGGGCTGTCCACGCTGACCCCCTCCGGGCCGTGTCCCGCTCCCAGGCACGCACTCCAGTGGCCGGGCAGGCAGGCGGGCGGCCTTGAGATCCGGCCCGGAATCACCACAATTCGTGGGGCAGGAACGGGTCTGGCTTTGGCTCCCACCTCCCTCGGTGCAGCCCTCGGTGCCAGCGCAGCCCTCTGATCAGACCTCTTGCTGGAGCCCCCTCTGCCCCAGGGCCTCCAGCTGTCAGCTGGGGAACTAGGCTCCCGTGGCTGAGGGCGGGAGACTCAGAGCTCTCCTGGGCTGGGGGGCTGGGCTTGCACCCCATAATTAATTCAGCATAAACCATGAGCTTTCTGCACAGATTAATCTGGGAGAGTTGTTACTCAAAGCTATAATTCCTGGGTTAGAAACAGGAAGCAGGGGAGCAGGGGGGCAGGAGTAGGGGGACGGGAGGCAGGGGGCAGGGATGGGGATAGGGGGCAAGGGAGCAGGGAGGCAGGAGGGCAGGGAAGTAGGGGAGTAGGGGGTCAGGGGGGCAAGGGGTTAAGGGGGCGGGGGGCAGGGGGATGGGAGGAGGGGGTAAGAAGGCAGAGGATAGGGGCAGGGGCAGGAGGGTAGGGAGCAGGGAGGCGGAGTTGGAGATGGCAGACAGGCCCCTGTCCTTAAATGCTGAGTGATGCCCAGGTGCTGGGAACTGGGTGAGGCGGCGGGGCGGAGCAGGGGAAAGTGTCCTCAAACTCCCCCTGCCCTCCCCTCTTGCCAATGGTTTCCTCCCCGCGCCCTGCAGTCCCGCACCCACCCCTCCGTGGAGTGCTTGTGCAGGCCCCTCCCTGCAGGAAGCCCCCCCCCCCCAGGCTCGCCCTTGGGTCACCAGCAGCAAAATCCAAGTCTGAGCCACTGGGCGAAAGTGCATCCAGGCAGAAGCTGGCGGGGCGGGGGGGGGGGAGGGGGGGGGCAGCTGACAGCCGGGCCTGGGAAGAGACCCAAACGCCCCTCGGCCTCCGCTCAGACAGGAGCCTGCTTTCTGGAGCAAGAACCTGACGCACAGCCGTGGGGAGTGGCCGGGGACACCGTGCAGGGGCCAGCCCGCCAGGACGGAGGGACCAGGGAACGGCCGCTCCTCACAAGAGGGGGCCAGGAAGGGGTGGAAAGGCACCCAGACTCCGCTGGGCCTGGCCGCTCCTCGAGCCTCTCGGTCGGCCTGTGCCCTCAGCTCCTGGCTCCCATCCCCTCACACCTGGCAGAATGGCTGCCGCTCTCCTGGAGGGGAGGTGGTCCTGGCCCTGTGCGCCAGGAGCTGGGCCCCGACCCCATGGCGGCCAGGAGCCGGGACCCCCACCCCATGGCGGCCAGGAGCCGGGACCCCCACCCCATGGCGGCCAGGAGCCGGGACCCCCACCCCATGGCGGCCAGGAGCCGGGACCCCCACCCCATGGCGGCCAGGAGCCGGGACCCCCACCCCATGGCGGCCAGGAGCCGGGACCCCCACCCCATGGCGGCCAGGAGCCGGGACCCCCACCCCATGGCGGCCAGGAGCCGGGACCCCCACCCCATGGCGGCCAGGAGCTGGGACCCCCACCCCATGGGAGCCAGGAGCTGGGACCCCCACCCCATGGCGGCCAGGAGCTGGGACCCCCACCCCATGGCGGCCAGGAGCCGGGTCCCCAACCCCATGGCGGCCAGGAGCTGGGACCCCCACCCCATGGGAGCCAGGAGCTGGGACCCCCACCCCATGGCGGCCAGGAGCTGGGACCCCCACCCCATGGCGGCCAGGAGCCGGGACCCCCACCCCATGGCGGCCAGGAGCCGGGACCCCCACCCCATGGCGGCCAGGAGCTGGGCCCCGACCCCATGGCGGCCAGGAGCCGGGACCCCCACCCCATGGGGGCCAGGAGCCGGGACCCCCACCCCATGGCGGCCAGGAGCCGGGACTCCGACCCCATGGCGGCCAGGAGCCGGGACTCCGACCCCATGGCGGCCAGGAGCTGGGCCATCCGACCCCATGGCGGCCAGGAGCTGGGCCCGGGCCTGCAGGCGCCGTGAGGCCGAATGGCTGGTGCGGGCTCTGGGCTCTGAGGGACACAGCTCTGCGCAGCTCGGGCCCTGCTGGCGGCAAGGCCTCCCGGCTGCCGTCGGCAATCAGGGGCGAGTGAGCATTTACTAAGCAGAGTCCGAGGGGAGGGTGGGCCTGAGCGCCGGGGTGTGCCCGCCAGGACCTGGGCCCCTCTCCGGGCTTTCAACTCGCTGAGGCCGCCCCGAGCGGAAACGCGAGCCGCTAATTGCCGGGCCTTTCCCAGAGCCCCGCCCGGCGGCTCCAAGCGTTTAAAGTGTTTCTCGTGCCCTCGTGCCCCGCTGCCCCCCAGCCGTGCGCACATCAAAGGCAGCGGAGGAAGCCTCGACACCCGTTCCCCTCGCCCACCCCCACCCGTGGGGACCTGCGGCTTCCCAGTAACCTGAGAGCTCCACCCACTCGCCGCCTCTGTTCTCACCCCCACGCCTCCCCCACCCCAGGGAAATGCTAGTCTCCTTTTTTCTGACTGGAGACTGAGCTCAGAGAGGTTATGCCAGTGGCCCCAGGTCACACAGCTGATGGGGCGGGGGGGGGGGGGGGGGCGGGGAGGCTTTGATTGAAGCCAGACTGTATTCGCTTCCTGGGGCCGCAACAGAGCCCCACAAACAGGGACTCGAAACAGCAGACACTCATCTCCCGGGTCCGGTCCCGACCCAGAAGGCGGACCCCAGCCGGTGCCGATCCCCCGTGCCCAGCAGCCTCAGCCCGTCTCTGCCTCTGGTCACAGGAGGTCCCCGTGTCTGTGTCCAAACCTCTCTCCTCTTACGGGGGAGTGGGTGACCCCAGCCCCTCGAAGCAGCCTGGGGGCTCCACCGCCATCGGGGCCCCTCCTTTCCCCCACCCGGGAAACAGGGTGACTCTGGCCGTTAGGACACCCTCTCCAGGGTCCGCCCAGCGCTGTGTGCAAGGTGGGTGGCCTCGGACCCCCTGAGCCACAGGTCACAGGCCAGGGGTCAAGTGGCTGCCCCAGGCCCGTCCTCGGTGGTGAGCGGGCAGGAAGGGACTCGGCTGACCCCACGCCCGGAGCTCTTTCCAAAGCAAAGTTGTCAGAACGCCGTCCCTCGGGGCCTCCTGCAGAAGTCGCGGGGTGCCTCGCCCATCAGCACCCTGGTCTACACAGCCAGGGCCCCCAGAGCAGGTTGGGAGAGCTAAACAGAGGTGGGGGAGGGCACCGAGGGACTGGGGACAGGACAGAGGGACAGAGGGAGGCCTGTGCGGGGCTGAGGAGGGGACCATGGGAGGCGCTTTTGGCTCAGCTGGGGGCATGTTAACCAGCAGGGTGTCCAGGGAGGGTCCCTGGAGAGGGGTGAGCTCCCCGTCACGGGAGACACTCAAACAGGGCACCGTCGGCTCTCAGGGTGACGGGGCAGGCTGTCTGGGCGAGTCGCCTGTAGGGTCCCTTCCAGCCCGGTTGGCGCTGTCCCAAGAGGGGGGGAATGGGCGCAGATGGGCTGAGCCGAGGGATGAGCCGGCCAAGGCTGCACCCGGTGCTCACAGGTGTGGGCCTTGCACTTCTGGGGCCTCCAGGTGCCTTTGCTCAGGAGACAATGCCCAGAGCCCGACCTCTGACTCAGCAGATGGGGACGGGGAGGAGGGGCCTGACCTCTGACTCAGCAGGTGGGGGATGGGGAGGAGGGGCCCGACCTCTGACTCAGCAGGTGGGGGATGGGGAGGAGGGGCCGACCTCTGACTCAGCAGATGGGGGATGGGGAGGAGGGGCCTGACCCTGACTCAGCAGGTGGGGGATGGGGAGGAGGGGCCTGACCCTGACTCAGCAGGTGGGGACGGGGAGGAGGGGCCTGACCCTGACTCAGCAGGTGGGGGACGGGGAGGAGGGGCCTGCAGGGTGAGCCTGGCTGGGCCCTGGGCTCCATCCCGGGGCAGAAGGCGGGGGGCTCAGAGGACAGCGGGTGCCAAGAAAGAACCTGCTAGGCCGCCCGGGCCATCCCCTCATTGAACACTGTGCTCCGGACCCTGAAAGGACGCAGAGGACTTGTGCTGCCCCTGATGGGGCCGCGGCCGCACTCTCAGGCCAGTGTCCAGGCTCCGGCCACCCCTGCATCCGCCCCCCAGGGAGGAAGTGCTCTGTCTGCCGGGCCCTGAGCACAGCCCAGCCCGCCCACAGCTTCACGTCCACTCAGGGCCCCGGGGGGAGCACAGCCCCCCCACCCCCACGCGGAGTCCTCTCTGCATCTGGGGACAGCGAGCCCTTAGACTCCGCCCAGGTGTCAGCAGCTGCTCTGCCCCCAGGGCCTGAGCTCTCCTGGAGGCCGGTCCAAACGCCCCTTCCTCCGGGAAGCCCCCGCCGCCCTCCGGGGACACAGCTCCTGACCCCAACGCCCGCACGCCCACACTCTGCCCCCGGCGTCCCTCAGACGCCGCCAGGCCAGAGTCAGCCCCCCTGGCCGGGTGCTGCGGAGAAGGGAGAACGGGCAGCCGCGGCTGGTCCCCCCCGCCCGCCCCGGGAGCAGGCCTCCGGGATGGGCCCGAGACCCCTCTTCCAGGGCCGGCGGCGGGCGCGGCCGGGCTGCGCTGAGTCTGGCCCCGTGGCCTGGACCCCGGCCGTGGCCGGAGCGCCTGGGCCTCCGCGTGGTCTGTGAGCCCCGGCCTCCCCCTCTGCCCGGCCCCGGCTCCACTGGGGGACCCGGTGTGCAGGTGGCAGGGGCCACAGCGCACCACACGCGTGTCCCCGTCATCACCATCGGGCCACAGACGTGTCCGTCCCTCCGGGGGCTTCCTCGGGCCCCTGGGCAGCGCTTGGGGTTTGCTTCTGGGATGAGAGCCCTGCCCTCAGGCGAGTGTCTAAGGCCCAGCTCTCGGCCCTGACGCTGCACAGAGGTCCCTGCAGCTCGCCCCCGCGGTGCCCACGGAGTGACCGCGCCCGTCCCCGCCCCACCCCTGCCACCCGCCACCGCTCCCCGGGCCTGACTGTCTGCCCTCGTGTGAGGGAGCCAGTGTCACCGAGCACAGGCTCTCCGGTCCCTCCAGGTCACAGACAGGGGCCTCCCTGCTCGGGGCGGAGCAGGGCTCCCGCACCGGAATGCCGCCTCCCTGTGCCATCGCCTGCCCGCACCGCGGGGCGTCCCCCTCTCGGCCGCTGTGGGTGGTGCGTGAACTTGGCCCTGCTCTCGGCTTTTTGTGTGAAACCCAGACGTGGCGTCGCCGGGTCACGTGGCGGCTCTAGCTTGATGCTTAGAGGGGCCGCCACACTGTGCTCCACGGCGGGGCCTACAGTCCCACCACCGCCAGCCGTGCGTGTGCCAGCCACTGAGGCTCCGGGTCCCCCCCAGAGGCGGAGGCAGTGTGGGCTCCCCGGGGCCAGGACCCACCTAGGGTGTGGGGGGCCCAGCACTAATGGTGACCGTTAGGGTCTCATCCAGGGATGGGGACGATATTTCTCAAACTGGTCTGACCTGAGCCAGGGGGCTTCCCCCTCCCCGCAGCCCCCCTCAGCTCCCCCCTCCCTGCAGCACCCCTCAGCTCCCCCCTCCCCACAGCACCCCTCAGCTCCCCCCTCCCCACAGCCCCCCTCAGCTCCCCCTCCCTGCAGCACCCCTCAGCTCCCCCTCCCCGCAGCACCCCTCAGCTCCTCCTCCCCTCAGCACCCCTCAGCTCCCCCTCCCCGCAGCACCCCTCAGCTCCCCCTCCCCTCAGCACCCCCCTCCCCGCAGCACCCCTCAGCTCCCCCTCCCCTCAGCACCCCTCAGCTCCCCCCCCCCACAGCACCCCTCAGCTCCCTGGGGCAGGAGAAGGCAGCTCAGTGGCCGGCTTGTGGATGAACTCACTTCTTTGGCCAGAGTGCAGGACATCTGCACAGAACCCCCTTCGCGAGCTCTAGAATGGGGGAGCCCGAGGGCCTCTTGGGGGCTCTGTGTGCACACACACATGCACACAACAGACACACACACAGGCACACAACAGACACACACACAGACATGCACACACTCACAGACACGTGCACAGAGACATGCACACACAGACAGACATGCACACACTCACAGACACGTGCACAGAGACATGCACACACAGACACACATGCACACAACAGACATGCACACACATGCACACACTCACAGACACGCACACACAGACACGCACACACAGACACACACGTGCACACAACAGACGTGCACACACATGCACACAACAGACATGCGCACACATGCATACAGACACACTCACACAGACACAGACAGACTCACAGACACACTCAGACACACACACTCACAGACATACTCACACATGCACAAACATACATTCACACAGAGACACACACATACATATGTACACATAGACACACAGGGACACATACATACAGACGCACGCAGGCACAGTTTGCAAGCAAACCAATTCCTTTAAGGAAAACCTGCATAGAAATGACTGATCGGGTCGATCCTGTTGCCCCCCCCCCCCAGGGTTCGGCCCACATCGAGGTGCTGGGAGCCCAGGCAGCCGATCCCGGGGCTCCCCTCCGCGCCCCCACCCGCGTGCAGCCACGCCCGCCTCCCCCGCAGAAGGAGGAATTCGATCAAATGCTAATCCTCTCCACATGTAGAAGGTTCCAGATAGCCCCGAGCTCAGAGCGCCTTTTGAACTGTGCACAGAAATTGATTCAAGGTGACGAATTTGTAATCAGCCCATGATTGATGGGCCGCGTTTCCAGCGAGGCAGCTCGGTGTCCCTCCTCCTTCCCGCGGCAAATGTGTTTCACTTTATCTCCGCCGGGACCCGGACGGAGGACCCGGGGAAGGGAGTCAACTGCGATATTTAACTCCGCTGGAACAGGGGCCGCTAATGAGGGCTCCGTGGGCGGAAGCGCTCCAGCGGCCCGGCCTCGAGCGTCTGGACAGAGGGCAGATCGGATGCCGCGCCATTAGCGTGATTAGGTGGGTAATGACTTTGGAACCCATTTCGCCGGGTTGGACAGAGAGCAGGACAGGACGAAAGCAGAAACATCTGCCCGCGCGTTCTCATTTCAAAGGGTAATTGCAGAAGGCCCGCGCCCCGCCCGGCCTTCCCTTTCTGCCTCCTCCTTTTCCTCTTCGTGTCTTTTTAATTGCAAAGGCCTTGCAGCCACTCAGAGTTCAGGGCTCAGAGTTCAGTGGGAAAGTTCTCAGGGCGGAGCGGGCAGCGCCAGGCAGAGCCCCAGCGCCTCCCGGACTCCCGCCCGCCCGCCCTGCCGGGGAGAAGCCCTCTCGGCTGGTCCGCAGGGGGCAGGGGCGCCGGGGCAGCGGCAGAGCCTCCACCTTCTGGCTTGGAATGCCTTTGAGAGTCTGATGAAAGCCATAAGCCACCCCGTCCCAAATGATAAAAGAACAGGCTCCCAGCCCAAAGCCTCTGGCAGGTTCACGGCCCCCTCACCGGCCCCATCTCCAGCCCCGCGGCCCTGCCTTCTGCTCGCTCCTCCTTCTCTCCTGGCGCGAGGGCTGGTGCACCCAGGCTCAGAGCAGAACCCAAAAGTGTAGCAGCTGCCCATGCCTGTGGTGTAAATGCCCCGCGAGGCCCGTTGCCAGCCACCAGCAGGAAGCCCCTGACAGGGAGGCAGGACATGAGGAGCCGGGAAAGTCCTGGGCAGGTGCAATAAGGAAACGGAGACAAAAATAACCAGACAAGCCAACCATTAGAGCGATTTGCAGCCAGCTAATGAGTCGCAAGGGGTCGCCTTCCCTCACCCCGGACACCAGGGAGCAAACGCTTCCACATTCCGGACCGTCCCGGGCAGGCCGTCCCGGGCAGGCCGGCCGCGGCCCCGTCTCTTCTCAGTGACGTTCTTGAAAAATAAAACAGACCAGCCTGCCCGTGGCTGAGCGCCGGCCTGTGGACCAGGAGGTCAGCGTCCGCTGCCCGGTCAGGGCACGTGCCCAGGTTGCGGGCTCGCTCCCCAGCGGGGGTCGTGCCGGAGGCAGCCGATGGCTGATTCTCTCACATGGAGGATGTGCACGGTGTGTATGTGTGCGTATGTGTGCACAGGTGCACCCACGTGTGCCCGGGCGGGTGTCTGAGACGGAGAGGGAGGCGTGGACCCCATGGGCCCTTCGCTCCCGCTGGGAACCGCCTTGCTGTCTCCACGGCCTTGCACACTGGTGTGGCGGCTGCGGTGCCCCCGCATGAGCCGGGCCCTGGCAGAGGCTGTGTCTATGCCCGCAGCCCCGAGAAGAAAGCCAGGGCCCGAGAGGGCAGGTCACCCTTCTTATGTCCCCAGGGGTGGGGGAGAAGGAGGGCGGTGTGACAGGAGGGCAGGAGCCACCAGACCTCAGGTCCTGGCTGTCCCCCAGCCTCATCCACACAGGCTGGGCTCCCCCCCGCCCCGGCATGAACACCTCAAACCAGAGGCCCCGGCTCTCTTAGGAGGGGACCCCCAGCCCCCCACATTCCTGGTCTGCTGATCCCCAAGCCCTGCAGCCCCTTTGAAGTTGGCTCTGAAACCTGACAAGACTTGACCCCCCTCTGGTCTCCCTCCCGGGGTCCTGGTGCTGGTCCCCTCCTCCTGCCTTCAGAACAGCCAGCACAGCCCGGGGAGGGGGGGGAGCTGGGTGGGGCCGGGCAGGGGGGCCAGGGGCGGGGCTCTCAGCCCTCACTCCGCCCCCCCACCTCCTGCACACCCGAGGAAGTGTCTGACCTTGAGGTCAGAGTCAGCGCTCTGTGAAGTCCCAGCCACATCCTCGGACCTTGTCCAGGCTGCCCTCCCTCCCCTACCGCTCCCTCTCCCATCCCCACCAGCCTGGCTCCTGCCCCGGCCCCTCCCGTCTCACAGGGTCACCAGGGGACGTGTCCCCACTGAGGAGAGCCCTCCGCTCACCCCTGCTCTGCGGACCCTCCTCCACGGAAGTGCTCCTCTTCCTCGGAGAAGCACCCCTGCCCTGGTCCTCCTCCTCCTCCTCCTCCTCCTCCTCTAACCCAGGCAGTTCCTCAGGCTCCTTCCCAGTCCCTCTCCCCTCCCCTCCCCTCCTTTCCTCTTCTCTCCCCCTCCCCTCCCCTTCCTCTCCTCTCCTCTCCCCTTCCCTCCTCCCCCTCCCCTCCCCTCCCCTCCCTCACTGGGACCATCTCAGCCCCTCTCATCTAGACACCTCTCAGAGCCCCTGCGTCTTCTGGACACGTCCGCCCGGAGGGCCCGCTGGCCCTGCAAATTCAGGTCTAAAACAGAATTCACCGCCTCTCCCCCCCAGCCCCCGAGCCCCCCAGCCCCCCAGCCCTGCCGCTTCTCCTAGCCTCACCAGCCCCAGTGCCCCTCCCGCACCCTCCCTCCATCCCGACACCTGTCTAATCAGCCACCAGTCCGGTGACCCCGTCCCGTGCCCCCGTCTGTCCCGTAGCTCGGCCTGTCTTTCCGCCCCGTCGCAGGCACCTGTCCACAGCAGGCCCCTCCCCGCCCCCCCCCCCCCGACGCCACCGGCCTGTTATCTACCCACAGGCGTTTGGGCTCCTGACAGGATGGAGAGCTTTGAAATAGGCCAACACCACAGAGCCACTCAGAAAATCGTTTAAAAACACGCTCGGCGGCATCGGCGTCTCCCGCGGGCCCGAGATGGCGAGAGAGACACAAAGAGGGCCGCGCAGTTGGCGTTTTCCCTCTGAGACATTTGCTACATCTTTAAGCTTCTCGAAGGAAACCAAACCGTGACGATGCGGCTGGGAATCAGGGTGGCGTTTCAGCCTCACAGTCTAAAGCGGTCAGTTTGACATTCGGGGTCCACCGGAGAGGAGGAGCCGCAGAGAACACCTGGAGGAAGACAGCCTGGAAGTGGGGGTGAGCCCAGGGAAAGCCAGGTTTACAGAGACGGTCACCCAGCCTCCAGGGCCCTCATTCCCCGGCCGGTTAAAGTCACCTGCCTCCCCCTCTGCTCACCTCTCAGAGGGCGAAGCCACCCTTTCTGGAGAAATACAACACCATCCGGAACCCCTGCCATTTGCTATTCACGAGGCCTCACATTCGATGACAAGTTACCAAGCAAAACGGGAAGCAGAGTCAAGAGAGAAAACAGTCGCAGAAGCAGACCCAGGGATGACCTGGGTGTGAGTAACTCGGATTAATACGTTCAAGAGAAGCAATGACAGGATGGAGAATTTGAGCAGAGGACGGGGCTCTGTAAGAGCTGTCAATGGGATTTGAAGAACTGAAAGTCTAGCCACTAAAATTAAGAAGTCGTTGATGGACTCGCCAGCCCAGTGGGCAGAGCGGAAGGAAAGGCTAATGAATGGTAAGCTGGGGGGAGGGGCACCGAATATCCCGGCTGCGACGAGGGGAGCGAGGGGAGCGGAAGGATGGGAATGGCAGACAAAAGAAAGAAAAAAACTGTTCGCAAAGGCCCATTATAAATGAATACACTTAGATCCTGAGATGGGAAGAGAGAGCAAGGAGCAAGGTTGCAAGAGTGTGTCCGTGTGGACTGGGGTGTGGTGAGCGCAGTGGGCAGCGTTTGGCGTTAGTAAATGAAGAATGTCCTTGATCTCTAGGATGACCAGCGAGGCGGGGAGCTGCTCAGCCAGGGGAGGGGGGAAAGGGCCTGAGAGTCATGCTTGGGCATAAACAGGCGGACACACTGGGAACAAATACGAAGACGCTAGGAATGCCGCTGTCACTGCGTTAAATGGGAGCTGGCTAAGTGCCCACGGCAACGATCGGCCGCCCGCAGGCAAACAGAGACGCCACACAGAAAAGACAGGCCCGGAGCGGGAGGGTGCAGAAGGGGTGACCGCGCGGGAAACGTGCAGGCAAACTCAGCGACACTGCGGGTTCGGGTCCCGCCGCTGCCATAACGTGAGTATCACAATGACGCAGCTCACACAAGCAGACCATTTTACACCATCGCATGTGAAATGGGCGATGGCATTACATCTGAAGAAACGGTGCGTCGCGTGCTAATTGGAAACACTGTATCGTTAGAAACTGCTCCCCATCCCCGGAGCCTCCTGGCAAATGGCTCCGATAGACGTGCCCGACGCAGGGTGGCCCCAACCTTCAACGAGAACAAAAGGCAGCATCCGCGGATCGCACTCGCACGAGGCTGAGTCAGGTGGCATCGTCTTTAGGGCGAGACCCGGGACCGAGGATGAAAGCATCACGATTGAAAGGCCGCTCCCAGGAGTGCAGGCGCCACCGCACAGGTAATAATGCAGCTTCAAAACACAATGAGAGAAAAACACGAAAAGAGAAAACAAACAAACACAAATACGGTGAGCAAAAACTGACAGCCCCAGAGGCAGGTTCCGCCACCTTCAGCCGGGGGGGGGGGGGGGGGGGGGGGGCGCGGCTCAGGGAGGGGGTCCTGGGCCCGGCGCTGTGGGGCGCTCGAGGTGGTGCGGGCCACTCACTGAACTTGACTTACTGACAGGCGCACAGCACTGCACCCAGCCAGGAGTATGTGTCCCTTCAGGCGCCCTGGACAGGTCCCGACGCGGCCAGGCCTTCCCACGGCACCGCGGGGTTCTTCCAAAACGCAGCCCACCCGCTTCCTCTCCTGCATTAAGCCCTCCAGACGCCCCTTTAGCCAAAGCGTAAGTTCCAGCAAGAGTCTCATGATCTAGACCCAGTCCTCCACCCCTTCCCCGAACCCCCAACCCTCACCCGGAGGTTACCCCAAGCAGGACTCCGTGGGCCATGAGCTCCAACCTTGCACACGGAGCTCACAAGCCTTCCCATCGACCTTACACCACCGTCAGCTACCCAGTGACCACAGGGCCCCCCGTCCCTGGGCATTTATCTGGGGATAAAGCTGAGGGCCACACATGGACTCCAAGTCCGTGAGCAATCCAGCCCCAGGCACCTGTGACCCCGGCACCACCCCTGGCCAGGCTCAGAGGCATCCTAGCGCACGCCTGTGAATGAACACGTTGTTTTATTTCTTTCCACTGCTCCTGTGCTGGGCGAGCCATCATCTGTTTCTTACCCCCTCCCTGCATGCGCGCACGTGCACACACACACACACTCACACACACGTGCGCGCGCATACACATAAACACTTGCACACACTCACACACTTGCACACACACTCTTACGCACACACTCTTGCACAGACACACCCAGTAATCCTAATGTTTGGAGGTAAACATTCCCTTCTAAACATGGATGAGTAGCGTTTCTTCGCAGTGACATTGTCTGGTTCGTTGGTTTGGTTTTGTCATTGTTCTGGGCGTGAGACAGGAGCCCGAGCCCTCAGTGGTAGCCTGCTGCGAAGACTGCTTTTTTGTGCATTTTGGGGAGTCCCGTCCGAGGGAACCAGCGGGCAGGGCTGTGACGGGCCCGGGAGAAGGGTCCCCGCCGCCTGGGCCCTCACGTGCAGAGCTGGACGGGGCAGCGGCTCACCAGGGCCACGGCTGTGAGGAGCCCGCGGGATGGGAAGCCAGCCCAGCGCCTCCCTAGGAGATGCCGGGCCCTGGGGCCTGCACTTAGGGAAATGGAAGTCATTACTGAGATGGGAAAGGGAAATAATCTCTTAATTCAGGGACTTCCCCACCGTTACTGGGTTTTGACTAGAGAAATTATAGAACATGCTGAATGCAAAACCTGGAGGCTATTATGGGAAAGGGAGGTGACGGTAGAAGGACTTTAACAGTCTCCTTAACAACGCGGACAAGACACAGCTAAGGAGGGGATCCGCCGGGCGGGAAGTGCGCCACATAGCGGTCACGTGGAGGAATGCAGCCCAGAGGCGTGGGAAAAGGACAGTCTTTGTGCATGTGCTCTGCTCAAGGACTGGAAACACAGAAAAATAGGAAGAAAACAATCTTCCACAGAATCTCCCACTTTTTCTCTAATGCTCTCTTGCTGTTGCTGTCTTCCTGTGTGCATGTGTGTGCGTGTGTTTGTGCCTGTGTGTGCGGTGTGTGCATGTATGTGCGTGTATGTGCATGTGTGTGCACGTGTGTTTGTGCATGTGTGTGCGCGCATGTGTTTGTGTGTTTGTGTGCGGGTGTGTGTGCGGGTGTGCTATAGAGACACAGATACAGCAAAGCTAGGGGTGAAGGGACAGGGACGGAGACGGGAGCCGGGGGCCGGGGGGGAGCAGGGGCGGAGGGGGAGCAGAGATGTGTGAGCACAGGCCTGCCGGCCGGACTGGCCTCTGTCCACCGCCGAGAGCCTTCTCCCCGCCCCCCCCCCCCCCCCGCAGTGAGCACAGCGATGGGAAGGAAGCCCGTTGGTTGGAGCGGAGCTGCAACCCCAGAGGAACGGCCTGTGTGTCTGGGTCTCAAACCCTGGAAAGTTCAAAGGGCAAAACCCCCGTGGACGGGGCCTCGGGCAGCATTGTGTCCAAAAGGCTGTGCACGGATCAGAAAGCAGCTACTGTGACTCCCAGGCTGAGGATGCTGAGCTGAAATGAAAAGCACTGTTCAGACTCAGCGCCACCATGTTGGCTTGTCTGCGTCAACAGCCACGCCTTCCTTCTGCGGTGAACGGTCCCCGCCCTTTCCCCTGTGCACCCCACCTCTTCTCCTAATGGGACCCTCTCTGGGCAGCGCACCCGGGAGAAACCCTCCCCGCTCCACACGCGCCATTGCTGGTGGGACCGCCCACCGGGCGGAGCCGGGCTGTGGCTCTCTGGGGAGAGGCCCTGGTGGTGTGGCCACAGCACCCGCAGCCCGGTCCTCCTGGCATCACGGGCTCAGCCCTGCCCGACCGGCTGTGTGCCGCCTGCTCCCTCCAGGACCAGGACAGGACCTGGGCCTTTGTCACTGCAGGGGGCCCGGCAAGCAACAGGCTGCGTGTGGCTGCGAGTCCCCAGCATCACGCAGAACAGGGCGACCACGGTGCAGGCTTCCTGGCTCCACACGCCCATCTGGGAGGCAGCTGCCAGGCTGTGAGTCGGGTCCAGCTTTAACATCTGCACTTCGGAGGGACACAGACCCTCCGTTCCTGCAGTGACACAGGGACTACCGAGGTGAGCCAGGGAGCCCAGGCCCACACCGGGGGAGCTGGCTCCGGGACATCCCACCGAGAGAGAGCCGTGAGGCCACACCCCCAAGTCTGATCCCAAGTTCTCCTCTCTTCTCAAGGCACCACATTGTCATCCCAGGTGACTCTAGGGTCAATGCTTTGTTTGACCCTGAAGAGAAGGGGGGCGAGGCTCACTGCTTCCTGTAGGTGACAATGTGCTCACTCTTTAGAGCCCAAACAACACGGAATCCATCCACCCACCCCCCTACTCAAGTACCCACCACACAACCACCCATCCACCCACTTACCCTCCCATCCACCCACCCATACACCTACTCACCCACCCATACACCCACCCACCCCCCTACTCAGGTACCCACCACACAACCATCCATCCACCTACTCACCCACCCATCCACTCACCCACCCCCCTACTCACGTACCCACCACCCAACCATCCATCCACCCATACACCTACTCACCCACCCATATACCTACTCACCCACCCATCCACCCACCCACCCCCCTACTCACGTACCCACCACACAACCATCCATCCACCCACTCACCCATCCATCCACTCACCCATACACCTACTCACCCACCCATCCACCCACCCCCCCTACTCACGTACCCACCACACAACCATCCATCCACCCACTCACCTACCCATCCACCCACCCACCCCCCTACTCACGTACCCACCACACAACCATCCATCCACCCACTCACCCTCCCATCCACCCACCCATACACCCACCCACCCACCCCCCTACTCACGTACCCACCACACAACCATCCATCCACCTACTCACCCACCCATCCACTCACCCACCCCCCTACTCATGTACCCACCACCCAACCATCCATCCACCCATACACCTACTCACCCACCCATCCATCCACTCACCCATCCCCCTACTCACTCACCCACCACACAACCATCCATCCACCCACTCACCCATCCATCCACCCACCCATCTAACCATCGCCCATCCATCTACCTATTCACCCATCCATCCACTTACCCATCCATCCACTCACCCACCCATCTAACTACCCATCCATCCACCCACCCATCTAACAATCCATCCTTCCATCCATCCATCCATCCATGCATCCATCCATCCATGCATGCATGCATGCATCCATCCATCCGTCCACCTATTCATCCATCCACCCACCCACCCACCCAGCTATCCACCCACCCACCCATCCATCCATTCACCTATTCACCCATCCATCCACTCATCCATCCACCTACTCCCCATTCATCCACCCACCTATCCATCCACCCATCCACTCATCCATCTACCCACCCATCCATCTACCTACTCATCCATCCACCCACCCATCCATCCACCTACTCATCCACCCATCCATTCATCTATCCATCCATTCACCTATTCACCCATCCATCCACCCATCCACTCATCCATCCACCCACCCATCCATCCACCTACCCATCTAACCACCCACCCATCTAACCATTCATCCACCCATGGATTTATTCAACAAACTTCCCCTGGAAAATCATCAAGGTCAAGATCCCTGCCCGTCTTCATCAAGCTCATGCCCACCCTCCGAATTCCCACCTGCTGCTCTACCAAACCTCTCGGAGGCCTCATGGAGCCTGAGCACCAGGGCCCTCCATGCCCATCGTGCTGGCAGTGGGCACAGGGGCCACGCTGCCGTCCTGCACAGCCGCTCTGGGACCCTCCACCCCAGAGCAGCTGTCTCCCCCCAGAGCACATTTCCATCTTTCCCGTGACTCCCAGGACCCCGTCTTAGCCCTGGGGGCCCTGGGAGAGGGGAACCCCGCAGGGGGGGAGGGGGCAGGCCTTTCCTCACGCCCATTGCTCAGTCTGCCGGGGCTTGAAAACTGATCTCCCGTCAAGGAGGGCGCAGCTGAACCCGAAATGGAAAACAGACCCCGGGCAGCTAGCAAGCGGCCGGCAGCGGGGATCAAAGCCGCGGAGCTGTCCGCGCGCCCCAGCATGGCGTCTGGTTATCAAATTTGCACTTGGCAGTGTCTCTCTGCTCACTCTCCTGCGGGGAGGGCAGATCCGGCCAAGCCCGGAGGACACCCCGCACAGGCCTGGCACGACGCCCCGGGGCCGAAGGGCCGCCGCCTCCTGCCTGGGCCCCGCTGCCAGGCCCTTCTTTAAATGCCAGCTGTGTGCCCAACACTCGGCGCTCAGCACTGTGTCTGACGCGGCCCCGGCAGGCAGGTGCTGGTCCGCACCCGCCCTCCGCCCGCAGGGAAGGAGGTCGCTGCCCAGGGTGTGAGGTGTGAGCCGTGGCCGCAGCTGCGGGGCTGGGCCCGGGCCTTCCAAGCCGGCACCTCGAGCTCTGCCCTGCGGCTGTGCGCCCTGCGTGGGAGGGGCCGGTAGAGTCAGGCCCAGCGCCGTGTCCTGAGGGGAGCGGAACCCAGAGAGCCCGACCGGCTGCCCGGCCAGCGAGAGGCCGAGGACGGACGAGGCCGGACAGCCGGTGCCCACGCCGCGCAGGCCTCTGGCCACTCAGCTGCGGCTGCACAGCAAACCTCCGAGCTCGGGCGCCGGTGCCTGTGGTCGCTGGGCAGACGGGCAGCGCTGCACCCTGGCCAGCCCTGGTGGAGCCAACTGGGACCCGTGTGCTCTGCGTGTCCCTGGTCCTCCAGGCGCGCCTGGCCCGTTCCCACGATGAGGCCCTGAGCGCAGTCACTCCCCGCACCCTGGGGTCAGCAGCCCCGGGGCTGACGGCCACGCACGGGAGAGTGCAGCTGAGTCCATGGCACAGGCGGGTGGAGGGGGGCGGGGGGGGGGGAGGGGGCCGAGGAGTGAGCCGAGGTCTGCAGGCGCCAGCGGCAGAGGCATGCTCGCTGTGTCCAGGCTGAGAGCGGTTTCCGTCCATCGTGGCCCAGGCTCCGCGTCTGGGTCCGTGTGTAAATTTGTTCTTCCAGACGCGTCAGGGCCACTTGGCTGTCATCTGCGGACATGCTTATTCATGTATCGATACTGCTACTTCCTTGCATGTAAAATGTGCCCTATGTTCCCCTCAGAAGGAAGGTGCCCAGAGAGTTGGCAAGCGGTGTCTTTTGCCTCCGTTGGCCAAGCATGTCCATCGACCCAGCTGTCGGCCGTCTGGGGCGGACACTGTGGGCCACGGCCAGGCTCCGGCCGCCACCGCCCACCTGCCTCGGCCGGAGGCGCTCCCGCCTCAGTTCACCTCCGTCTGGTCATTCGTTTAGATGCCATGGTGGCCACTGCAGTCCGAGCCCGTGGGCACTCAGCCCGCAGTGACCCCTGCCCCCGCGGTGTGCTGTGGTCCTCTCTCCCGCGGCCCAGGGTCACGGCACGGCAGACGGTGGCCACTGCTGGCTCCTGGCGTCCCCGCCCGGCTGGGCCCGCAGCCCCCTGGCCGCTGGCTGAGCGGCGGCAGCAAGACGGATGGCCGGGCCCGGGCCTCACCTCGCGGAGCCCGGCCTCGTCCATTATCGGCCAGGGCCGCCTGTCAGCACGGTCCGGGCGCAAATCAGAATCAAATGTGGCCCGGGCGGCGCGAGCACTGGCTGCACGTTTGCAGAGTCGCGGGGAGGGGCCGACTTGAAAGGGAAGGAGAGGCGCACGAAAGGCAAGAAGCTGCGAGGATCCTTCCAACTTTGGTTTTCATTTTCCCCTCCCGGTCCGAGGGCTCGCGGGGACGGCCGCATCCCACAAGAAAGGCGGCGGCCGGCCTAAGCGAAGCCACGTGTCCTTGGGGCGCGTCAGATGTCTTGAAATGGTTTTCAAACGTCCGGGCCCCAAGCTCTCAAATGTGCCTGCTGGGGGGCCCCCAGCCGAGGGCGAAGGGCTCGTTTCTCAGATGGGGCGCCCCGGGCACATGCCCCTCAGGGAGCCCCGCCCGCATCCCCTTCAGACCCAGAGCCGCAGGGATCGAAACATCCACTTCACTCGCTCCCTTCGTCCAGCCCTCCCTGTCCCCCGCCCTGGGAGGAGGAGCCCAGCCAGCAGGAGGTCTGGGGCCGGGTACCCCAGCCCTGTGCGTCCCCCCAGCTTGTCCCCCAGCCCCGGCCTCTGTTCGGTGGGGAGCCCTCCCAGGCCCTGCAGGCCTTCTAAGGCCTCCTCACTCCCCTGGGAGGGGCTGCTTCCTGCCAGCTGGGCCGCCTTCTCCCACAGTTGTTTGTAAGTCTGGTTGCCAGGGAGTGACACGCAGGTCAGCGGCCCCAGTCCCTCTCCAGTCACAGACTTGCCGCGACCTCTGGGGGCTCCCACTTGCCCTCCCCGCTCTCTCCTGCCCCGGAAGCCTGTGGGTTGGTGTCCACAGACTGCTGTGCCCTGTGCCTCCCAGTGGACTTGGCCGGTGGGAGCCCAGCAGAGGCCGGAGGGGGAGCCCAGCAAGGTCAGGGCCTCAGTGGGAGGCGGCCTGAGCCCCAGGCCCTGTGACGCTCCCCCCCCTTCTCTTGTGCAGTAACCATGGGCCCCTCCCTGTCCCAGAGGACAGAGGTGCTGGCCACTCGGCCGCTCCCGACCCTGGCGCTGAGCCTCCCTCCCGTCCCCTGCCCACCCTGGTGAGAGCCCCTCTAGGGACCTGTGTCCAGGCGCCATCTGACCAGGGTGGTTCCTCAATGACATGCGTCCCCAGACAAGGCCGTGTTAGGGGGTGAGCAGGAGCCCCAAGTGGCCGGCACTCGAGTCTGGGCTCAGCCGATACCTCAGGGCGACCGAGCAGCCCCGTCAGACACCGACCAGCGAGCCTCGGTGCCGACCCGCTGGGCCCAGAACCCCCACGTCTTCCCTAATCCCTACACACAACTGCTCGGCCGGCCTCGTGTGCGCCCGGTGGACAAAGAGAGGGCGGCAGGAACCGGGCGATCGCCACCTGCCCTGGAGCAGACCAGCGGGACGGGGCTCGATCTTAGCGCCACCCCTGCCTGCTGTGTGGCCTTGGGCAGGTGGCTGAGCTTCTCTGTGCTTCAGCCCTTTGTTCCCGGTACAACAGGACAGAGGAGTCTGGCCAGGGTGTTGCACGGGTCGAATGAGGAGGTGGTTAGAGAAGGTCAGGGGCTGCCTGGGAAAGTTGCCGACACCATCGCTCGGACGGTCAGTGATCACCGGAGACTCCGGCTCCTCCCCACCTGCCGGGGGCCATGACGAGCTCACGGAGGGCCCAGCCCTGCTCAGTTGGCACCACCAATGGCCCATCAGCGACCCCAGGTCAGCACCCCCCTCCCCACCGCGCCTCCCGCCCGCTTAACTCCTCGCGGACGCAGAGCTAAACCTAAGAGCTAAAACAATACTTCTCAATAACTGGCATCGGTGAATTCTTAATAGGACACAAAAGCACAAACTATAAAACAAAAAAGTCAATATATTGACTCTATAGAAGTTTTGCTTTGCAAAAGAAGCTTTTAGAGAAAATGAAAAAAGACAAGCCACAGACTGGGAGAAAAAGATTGCAAAACGTATACCCGGTAAAGAACTTATCCAGAATGTGTGTATATATACATTAAAAAACCAGCTCTGACAAATCAATAAGATAGCAACTTAAAAATGGGCAAGAGGCTGAATCGACAGTCACTAAAGAAGCTACGTTAACGGCCAAGAAGCCCAACATCGTAGTCTTTAGGAGAGTGCAACGGAAACACAATGAGACGCTGTCCCACTCCCACCAGAATGGCGAGCATTTAAAGGACGGCAGATGCCAAGCGCTGGGAGGACGTGGGGCCGCTGGAACTCCTCTCCCGCGGGGAGTCAGAGCTGTGGCCTTGCAGGTGAGAGGGGTCCCGGGTCTCCCTGGTGTGGCCTTCGTGGCCTTGACACCGTCCTCTCCAGCATGTGTATGAGAGGGTCCGACTCATGCCCCCAGTTCCCGCCCAGCCCTGGGACCAGCCCTGGGACCAGCCCCGGGACCAGCCCTGGCCTCCGGAGCCCCGGGTCCTCCCGGGAAAGGGTGCGCCCGTCAGGCACAAGAGCACGGACGCGCGCTGTGCCGCCTCGCCGTGGCTGCGGGCCTCACAGTGGACGGAGCTCGGGAATATTTTTTTCTTTCAGATGAAATATCTCGCGAGGTCCTCCTGGCACTGTCTCTGCCAACACGATGAGAGTGTTTGCTTCGTCTGTCCTGCCTCGCGTCTGTGCTCCTGCCGTGCTCAGAGTGCCGACTCCCCCCACGGGGAAGCGACGTGCAGTGGAAGGTCACACAGCGGCCTCAGAGCAACGGCTGGCCGGCTCCTCAGCGCGGCCCGGAGCGCGGTGCAGGGCTCCTGTGCTGACGCTGTGCCGGGGACTGGACGTTTCTGCTCCCGCCCGCCCCCCCCCCCCCATTTCATATATTGAAACCCTACAATCCTTTTCCTCTTTCTTCATAACTTTGTGGGTTTTTTAAATATATATTTTATTGATTTTTTACAGAGAGGAAGGGAGAGGGATAGAGTCAGAAACATCAATGAGAGAGAAATATCCATCAGCTGCCTCCTGCACACCCCCTACTGGGGATGTCCCCGCAACCAAGGTGCATGCCCCCGACCGGAATCGAACCTGGGACCCTGGAGTCTGCAGGTCGACGCTCTATCCACTGAGCCACACCGGTCAGGGCATAACTTTGTGTTTTCATTTTCTTTTTTTAAAAATGTATTTCTTTATTGATTTCAGAGAGGAAGGGGGAAGGAGAGAGAGATAGAAACATCAATGATGAGAGAGAACCATTGATTGGCTGCCTCTTGCACACCCCCTACTGGGGAACGAGCCCGCAACCCAGGCATGTGCCCTGGGCCAGAATCGAACCTGGGACCCTTCAGTCTGCAGGTCGACGCTCTATCCACTGAGCCACACGGGTCAGGGCATAACTTTGTGTTTTCATTGATCTCAGAGACAAAGGAGAGGGAGAGCGAGAGAAACATCAGTGATGAGAGAGAATCCTGGACCGGCTGCCTCCTGCACGTCCCCCACTGGGGATCGAGCCCGCACCCCGGGCCTGTGCCCTGACCGGGAACTGAACCGTGACCCCCTGGTTCACAGGTGGACGCTCAACCACGGAGTCACGCGGCTGGGCTTTCTTCACAACGTTGACGCCTAACGCTTTCCTCTCCGGTTTTTGAGGCGGTTCCCGTGGTTTTCCCTGTTCTTGGCCGCCTGCTGGCGCGACCTCCCGGGGCCTGTCGCCTGCGCCCTCACTCGGATTCTCGCCATGCTCTCCTTCCTTCGGCCTCTCGGCGCGCCTGGCGGGTGGGCGAGCAGCACCAGGACTCCGCGTCTGGCTCAGGACCATGGGAGCCAGCGGTTGTCCGGCATCCGGGGCACGGCCTCGCCGAGTGGCAGGAGGGACAGCGCTGGGAGGTGGTCAGGGTCAGCAGGAAGGGTGGCCTGTGGCCGGGCGGGCGGGGGGGGGGGGGCGCGCTCAGGGAGAGGCCATCCTTCCCGCGGGGCCCCGCACCCCCCGCGAGGTCCGCAAACGGGGCCTCCGGCTTGTGTAGACAGGAGGGACCCGGCCCCGAGCCTGGGCGGGGTAGGAAGCAGTGACCCCTACAGCTCCTGCTCCATCTATTTCGTTACAGTTACTGGGGCGCAGGTGTTAGTTCTGGCGCAAACCTGCTCCCTCGTGTGCGCTGTGCAGCGTCTCAGATGCTCCGACGCCGCAGCGCCCCCCCCCCCCCCCCCGCCCCGCAGGTTCCGCTTATTCCGGCCCCACAGCCGGAAACGGAGGCTCCTGTCGCTCACGGCCCCGGCGGACACGGGCCGTGGCCTGAGAGTGGACATTGAAACGCAGTTGTTCCGCACACACACGTGACGACTAGGAAAACGCGCCCCGGCTTGGCAGCAGCCGGCGTGGGGGACCGCTGGTGAGCCTGGGCGCTTGGCAACCGTTTTGGTGGGAGAACGACCGGGAGTCGGGCTGCCGGGCCTGCCGCTCCCTCGGCACCGCTTCGCGCTCGAACCGCCGCCCGATCCGCCCGTTTACACGCCTGCTCGCCTCCCAGCGCCCGCGAGCCCTGAAGGCGGACGGTGTCGCCACGCCTCCCTCCCCGCACCGCGTGGAGCGCACCGGGCAGCCGAGGGGGGGAGCGGGCAGCGCGGGTAACCGGGAGCTGGGCAGCAGGAGGCCTGGGCAGGGCGGAGGGTGGGGACCGCGGGGGCCGGAGCCGGGCGGGCGGAGGAGCCTGCGGTCAGCACCGCGGACAGCGCTCGGCCCTTCGGCGGGGCTTCCTCGCCGCCTCCGCCGCTGGAGGCCGCCCGGGCCTGAGGGCTCCAGCCCGGCGCCCGGGGAAGGCCCTCGGTCTGCGGTCTCCGGTCTCCGGGGCCCAGGGATGTCTCAGACGCGGCACCCCCTCTGCCCGGAGGGTGCGGGCTCAGCCCACCTGGGGCCGGAGGGTGGGGAGCGGGTGGGAGGCGGCGGCGATGCTGAGAGGGCGGTGCAGCCGGGGACCTGCACTTCACTCCCTGGGACTGAGGCCCAGGAAGCAGGGCAGCCCGGCCTCGCACCCGGGAGAGCCCGCGGGTGGGCTGGGGCGGGCAGGAGGCTGGGCCTCAGGCCTCACCTTCGGAGGGCGGCGCCCTGAGCTGTGGGCGCGGCGTCTCCTCGCTCCTCCTCTGGCGCCCACCTCCAGAGCCAACCGAGGTCCCAAGCCGGTGCGAACTGAAGTCTTGACCCTTGACCCTGACCCTTGACCCTTGACTCTGAGACAGTCACCAGGGGCAGTACCTTCTGTCTTGGGGAGAAAAGAGAGGCTGCAGGGGCTTGAGCGGCACAGGGCAAGTGGCACAGGGCAGGTCCCTCCCCTCCTCTCCCCCTCCCCCTCCCCTCCTCTCCCCCTCCCCCTCCCCTCCCTTCCCCTCCCCCTCCCCTCCCTTCCCATTCCCCTCCCCCTCCCCTCCCCCTCCCCTCCCCTCCCCTCCCTTCCCATTTCCCTCCCCCTCCCCTCCCCCTCCCTGCCCGGCACCAGCTCCGAGACCCACCTCTCTGACCAGGCTCTTAAATCACAGCTGGGCACACAGTCGCCCCCCTGCCCCCCCCCTCACTGTGATGGGGACGGAGCCTGGGGCTCGGGGCTCCCGCGTGGGGCCCCCACCACAGAAGGGCCTGGCAGTGGAAACTGTGCCCCCTCCCCTCCACCTGGCCGCAGGCTGCCTGAGTGTCGGCGGGTGACGGGAGGGGGGAGCGGGGGTGGGGGGTCCCCTGACGGTCACACCACGCTCTCTCTTCCAAGAAAAGCTGCTAAATTTAGGCAAACGGGCTTTGCTCCTGCTGCGGGGGGATGCGGCAACCACAGAGCCCAGCGCAGGCGGAACGGTCGGGGGGCGGGGGGGGGGGGGGCAGACGGGGAGCCGCTAAGTCCTCGGTGTCACCCGCAAGATCGATGACCCCTGGTTGTTCCTGGAACCAGGTGGCCGCTCGCTCTCTGAGAGTCTGAGGTGCAGGTCTCCCCCCACCAGCACCCCCGCTCTGGGCAGTGGAGGGAGGACCAGGAACCCGGGATTCAGAGGCCCCTCCTGGGCCATCTGTCCTTTGGGGCGTGGACAGCGATGTCCAGTGTCCTTTCCAGCTCTGGTCTCCAGGTTCCCAAGACTCCCCACTTCCCTGGGAGCCGGTCGGGGGTCCCGGAACCCGGGTGCCTCCCAGGACAGTGGCCATTCCCGAACGCAGCCCCCTAGAGGCTGTTCTTGGAACAGCAGCCGGCACCACCCTTTCTACCTCACCTCACTCTTGGCTTCCAGGTCCCGAGGCTCCCTCATCTCCTCAGAATAGAGGCCAAGTCCTGCCCCCGGGCCCTGCCACCTCCGCTGCTCGCTCAGACCCAGCACCCGGCCTCCGGGGGCTCCTGGAGCAGCCTCGCGGGCTCACCCCAGGGCCTTTGCACGTCTGCCCTCTCCAGGGGGCACTCGGCCCCCGTCACCTGCGTGCCTCACCTCGAGTCTGGGCTCACGCGTCCCTTCTCAGCGAGGCCTGCCCTGCCCGTCCTGTTTCACACCACACCCCGCCTCACTCCTCAGCGCTTCACCACGTCTATTTTCCATTTCTCCGTGAGCCAGGCTTGGCATGTTAGATCTTTGGCGAAAGCTGGCCAGTCGCCAGCATTTCCCTGTCCAGCGCTGTGCAGCTGCTCACGGTCACCTTTTGTTACTCTTATACCCTTATCTTCCTGACGTGCCTTCTTCGGGGTTCCTTGCTGTTCCTTGTATGGCCTCTCATGCTCTGCTCGGGTAACTAACTTGAAACCATATTCCCTTCTGATCTCAGGGTTTAACCCCACAGTTTTCAACGACACCGCTGCAGCTGCTCCCCCCACTGCTGTGCGTGTTCCCGTTGCCATCTTTCGTCGGATTCTCTCACTGTCACGATGACATACAGTTTGACTTAAGAGCCAATTATTAATATGCAAATGGTCGTCACGCCCTCACGTTCCACACTTGCCACATGTCTGACGTTTTGTTGATGTTCATTTAACGGCATCGCCGACAGAGAACGTGGTCTCCCCGTGAGTCGTCTTCGAAATGTGTCAAGGGCTGCTCTGTGGGTGGAAGAGAAAGACCTCCCTCTGTGCCGGGAACCGGTCCATCCTTGCTGTTTCAAGGGACCTGGCATATATGCCTATCCACTGAGCCAAACCAGTTAGGGCTTAACTTTTCTTTGTAGTTTTATGTCCCTTGTCACTTCCTATGCAGAACGTTTCCGAGGCCCAGGCTTACATGTGTCCCCTATGCTTGACACCTGAGTCCCAGCATCCAGGCCCACCAGCAGCCTGATACCCCTTCCTGCCTGGGGGGGGGGGGTGGAGCATGGCGACGGGACTTCAGGACCTCACGGGGCTTCTTGTCGTCCCGGTTCAGAACTGTGGCTCTGTAGGTGGCTCTGTCCCAGCCTTGACCTTGCTTCGGCCGCGCCTTTCCTTGCCCGCTCCTGCCCCCCCCCACCCCCGTGCGTGGGGACCTACTGGCTTCTCTCTAGGACACCTGTGGGGGGCTGTGTCCCGGTGGCCCCCGCCCCGTGCCGGCCCGCCATCCGCCATCCTGGGTTCAGCGTTCTCCCCACGTCCCCCCTCGAGGGCTCCTCTTCCTTTCCTCCTCTCGGACGGGGGCGCCTTAAAGGTTTGCTGTCACGTGTGTCCCTAGCGCAGTGATGGCGAACCTATGACACGCGTGTCAGAGGTGACACGCGAACTCATTTTTTGGGTTGATTTTTCTTTGTTCAATGGCATTTAAATATATAAAATAAATATCAAAACTATAAGTCTTTGTTTCACTATGTGCCGGGAGCCGGTCCATCCTTGCTGTTTCAAGGGACCTGGCATATATGGCATACTGTTCTTAATATGTTTGCTCACCTTCTTGGCACTATGTGTTTTAACCAAGGTCACCTCTCTGAGAAAGGTTGTTTCCCCAGGTAGGGATTTTCCCCTGAAGTTAGGGCGGGAATAAAACCCCTCAACTAAGTGCCAGGCGGGTAATTAATCACTTTAACTATGAGCAATCATGCTTAAGCTACATAATCTTTATTCCCTGGAATGGAGCTAAGAAACGCCCTAACCTTTGGAATAGAGATTGATAGGATTGGAATCAACTGGTATAAATACAGATGTAACAAGACAACAGGACACAGAACCTAGGCACAGAACCTACACACAGAACCTACACACAGAACCTACACAGAACCTAGACACAGAACCTAGAGACAGAAGAACTTCGCTGGAGAGAACATGGCAAAAGATCCTGAACAGAAACAGGAGACAGAACCTAGAGACAGAACCTAGCAAGAGAACATGGCAAAAAATCCTGGACAGAAACTGGCCACAGAACCTAGAGACAGAACCTGGCTACAGAACCTGGATAGAACATGGCAAGAGTACCTGACTAGAACCTGGTGACTAAACCTGGCTGGAGAACCTGGACAGAACCTGGCTGGAGAACCTAGCAAGGGAACATGGCTACAGAACCTGGCTGGAGAACCTGGACAGAACCTGGCTGGAGAACCTAGCGAGGGAACATGGCTACAGAACCTGGCTGGAGAACCTGGAGAACCTGGCTGGAGAACCTAGCGAGGGAACATGGACACAGAACCTGGCTGGAGATCCAAACCAGAACTTCGCTGGAGATCCTGACCAGAACTTGGCTAGAGATCCTGGCTAGGCTGCTGATCAACTGAACGCTGTTTCCGTGTCATTCCTTCTTCGCCGACTCCGTCCACACCTTTGGGGAACCCCTGGACCTGCTGGGGTCGGACCCCAGCAACTATGGTTGCAGATATCAAAAAATTTCCAGATGTGACACGGCACCAGAGTTAACTTAGGGTTTTTCAAATGCTGACACGCTGAGCTCAAAAGGTTCGCCATCACTGCCCTAGCACGTTTATCTCATCGGCATGTCACGCTGTTCCGCACGAGGCTGCTTCCTCCAGAACCTGGGTTGTTCCCTGCCTGCCGGGGTCCAGCCCCAGCAGGTCCAGGGGTCCCCAAAGGTGTGGACGGAGTCGGCGAAGAAGGAATGTCACGGAGACAGCGTTCAGTTGATCAGCAGCCTAGCCAGGATCTCCAGCCCGGATCTCCAGAGAGGTTCTGCTTCGGATCTCCAGCGAGGTTCTGTAGCCACGTTCCCTCGCTAGGTTCTCCAGCCAGGTTCTGTCCAGGCTCTCCAGTCAGGTTCAGTGTCCAGGTTCCAGTCAGGTTCTCCTGCCAATCTCTGTAGTCAGGTTCAGTCCAGGATCCCTTGCCATGTTCTCCCGCTAGGCTCTGTCTCTAGGCTCCGAGGCCAGTCCCGGTCCAGGATCCTCTGGCATGCTCTCGCCAGTGAAGTTCTTCTGTCTCTAGGCTCCGTGTAGGTTCTGTCTTCTGAATTCTGTCTCCTGAGTTCTGACTCTTTCTGTCTTGTTACAACTGTATTTATACCAGTTGATTCAATCCTATCAATCTCTATTACAAAGGTTAGGGCGTTTCTTATCTCCATTCCAGGGAGTAAAGATTATGTAGCTTAAGCATGATTGTTCGTAGTTAAAGTGATTAATTACCCGCCTGGAACTTAGTTGAGGGGTTTTATCCCCTCCCTAACTTCAGGGGAAAATCCCTACCTGGGGATTCAACCTTTCTCGGAGAGGTGACTTTGGTTAAAACACAGCGCCAAGAAGGTGAGCAAACATATTAAGAACCGTATGCCATATATGCCAGGTCCCTTGAAACAGCAAGGATGGACCGGCTCCCGGCACCTGCCCGAGGGCCCTCCACGTTCTGAGGAAGAAAACCCGCATCCTCGGTGGGCAGGACGCGTCTGTTGAACGCCGACTGTATCCTGGGCGGTGCGGCTGGGGCTGCGCCGGACCCGAGGGCCCTGCCCCCATGAAGGAGCAGGCAGAGCCCAGACAAACTCAGAGGCAGCCCATGTCGCCGGGACTGTGGCTTGCACTTGAATATGAGGCCATGGGAGCGGAGAGAAGTGCATCAGGTGGAACCCCATGTCCGGAAGGCTCACAAGCTGGGTGCACGAGACCCTGGGTGCTTGGGAACCTGGGTGCATGGAGACCAGGGTGCACGGAGAACTGGGTGCATGGAGACCTGGGTGCATGGGGCCCTGGGTGCACGGAGACCTGGGTGCCCGGAGACCTGGGTGATGGAGACCTGGGTGCATGGAGACCTGGGTGATAGAGAACTGGGTGATGGAGACCTGGGTGCATGGAGACCTGGGTTCATGGAGACCTGGGTGATGGAGACCTGGGTGATGGAGACCTGGGTGCATGGAGACCTGGGTGCACGGGGCCCTCTCTGCATGGAGACCTGTGGCCTCGACTCCTTGGACAGAGGCACTGCACAGCCATGGTGGTGACTGCTGTGTCCTGGGAAGTGTATTTCTTTCTCCACTAGGTCTCCCTGTAGGGAAGCATCGACCCGCCCCGGAGGCTGATGGGAGGAGCCGTGGCAACCCAGTCCGCAGTCTGCGGAGATCTGCACCGTCTTCAAGGCCCAGCTCGGTCTCCTGCCGTCTGGGCACTTAGGGTGATTTACGGGCCCTCGTTAATGCGGCGGGAACTGGATGGGCCCGAAGTCACAGCCAACAATTAAGACGCGCCATTGATTCCACTCAAAGCAAGTGGGCAGTTGAAGGGCACTTGAGATGGGTCCTCCGGGGAGGCACCGGGGTGGGCCACGTGGGTGTGCAGCCTGCTCTGCGGGTGCAAACCCTGCCGTGACCTTGAACAAAGCCGCTCTCCCCTCCCCCTCCCACAAAGGCGAGTCCCCACCTGGCGGCGGGCTGCTGGGAAGAGCACATGCGGTCATGTGAGCCTGAGGGTGACGGTCACTCGGTGCCTGTGGCCGCTGTTACCTGTGAGCAGGTAACGGGGAGGGAGCGGCTTGCCAGGCGCTGTGGCTGTAGGACTGTAGCCGCCATCGGCGAGGAGACATCACGTTGTAGTATTATTCACACAAATGCAACCTGCAGCGGCCGAGGCGGAAACAAGCAGGTTCTCTCTCCCTGGACCAGCCGCCCGCTCGGCCGCCCGCGGGGAGAGGCGATGTCCCCGCGCCGGCCGCCGGGCGGGCTGCAGGCTCCGCTCCACGGCTCTCGGCTCCCATAAATCCTCCTGAGCCACCCTGAGGCGCATCAGACCCTCAATTGCCATTTAAGTGTTTTCCAGCACTAACTGCTTCTTGTTAAATAGTTTGGCGTTTATGCGTCTAGACTCGGCTGTTTTGCTATTGATTCGGTCCGGGAGGATAATGGAGGGCGGCGTGCGCTGGCTGTCCTCGCCGGGCGCTCGTCTCTGGGAAGCGATCACTTCTCCCGCGTTGGGGCCCGAAGTGGAGCTCATGGGTGCAGGAGGGTCTGCACGTTCCCGACCGCCACCCCACCTTTCCAGAGGTGCAGCCTGGGGCGAGGGCTCCCAGCGGCTCTGTCCTCGCTGGCATCACAGGCGCCAGGGGCTCAGGTGGGAGGTGGGAGGCGGGAGCCCTTGGAGGGGGTGAGACCCACTCGGCCGTTTGCAGCCTCTCGGGCTTGCCAGGCCCATTCAGGCCTCTGTGCCTTTGTCCACGCTGTTCCCTCCGACTACAGTGCCCTTCCCTCCTCCACCTTGCAAGCTCCTGCTCGTCCCTCCAGACCCCAAGCGGATGCTCCGCCTCAGCGGGTCTCCCTCGCTTCCTGATGAGGCACCCGTGCTGTGGACACCAGGGCCCGCAGAAGGGTCCGTGGAGGCCAGTCGGACCCTCCCGGTCAGCATGTGGGTGAGACAGGGCGTGTGGCTCCTGGTGTCACCCAGTAACTCGGAGGGGCAGCCGGGCGGCACGGACTCCCCACTCCTGGCCCAGCCTGTCTCCCAGGGCGCTCTCTGCACACCCCGCCGGCCTCTGCCAGGAGGGGCCCTCCCCATCCCCGCTCCTGCTGCAGACCCCCCCGGAGCTTGTGGCCAGAGAGTGACTCTCCGATCAATACCAGGAACTACGCAGAGCCACCGCCGGCGGCCGGGTGAGTCCTGCTCCGGAGGGAGAGGGAAGCCCGGGTGCCTGGCCAGCCGGCTGCCCGTCCTCCCCTCCCCGCTCTGCTCTCGGCCCGAGGTCCTGCGGCGTCCTGTGTCATCCTCGCATCCCGTCGTTTCGTCCGGTGGAGCTTGGCTGGGATGCGCCCTTGTCCTTCCCAGTCACCTAGACCAGTGATGGCGAACCTATGGCACACTGTCAGAGGTGACACACGAACTCATTTTTCTGGTTGATTTTTCTTTGTTAAATGGCATTTAAATCTATAAAATAAATATCAAAAATACAAGTCTTTGTTTTACGATGGTTGCAAAGATCAAAAAATGTCCATATGTGACACGGCACCAGAGTTAAGTTAGGGTTTTTCAAACGCTGACACGCCGAGCTCAGAAGGTTCGCCGTCACTGGCCTCGCGCTTCTTCCCTCTTCCTCGGTCTCGGTAAGGGTTTGTTTGTTTAATGTCTCAAAGAACCGCATCTGGGGGTTTGCTGCGAGGTGTAGCCCTCGAGGTTTCAGCGGTTGGATTCTGGAAGGACAGGACCCTGCGGGGTCACGCCCGGAGCTCTGCGCCCGCCCCCCTCGGCCACGTGCGTGACCCCAGGCAAGTCCCTCTCCTCCTCACCGAGAAAGGGATGGTGCCACCGCTCGGTTTGTCGTGAAAAGACTCGCGCACCCAGAGCTGTCGGCGCTCTCCTGAGGTTTAACAAGCAGCGCAGCACATGCCGGCCGAGCATTTCTCCGACCCAGCGTGGCGGGTCTGTGGGTCGGGGCACAGGGCAGGCGGGACTGGGAGGGGCTGTGGGCGCCTCCTTGTCGCCCAGGGACAGGGCCGGGGGGCGGCCTCCGGTCACGTGAGCGGCACCAGCCTGCTCCGTGGGCAGAGAACTGGAGGACCCGCAGTGCGGGCAGGGAATCCAGGCGCACTGGCCCCCAGGACAGCCCGGCATAACCTGCCGACGGGCTGTGGGAACTCACAGGCTCGCAGGCTCCCGAACACTGGGCCGTGTGTTCCGGACCCACCGCTGTGAGCCGAGTCTGAGAATCTAATTTTCACAACACGGCAGCGAACGTAGAACGCCCGGAACGTAGCAAAAAACAACAGAAAGGCAGGAGAGGCCTCGTGGAGGGAGCTGCCAGCCTCCCTCGCAGGCGGCAGGGGCCCGCGTAGGGGAGGAATGCTCCATGTTCATGGAGAGAAACACGTAGCCGTAAGGGGGTCCGTTCCCCTCAAGTTGATCTCTGGGTTCAGGGCCATTCCAGCCGCATCTACGTGTGTGTGCCTGCGCGCACGTGCGTGTGTGTAAAACTCAACAAGCTGATTCTCAATGTTTCTGAAAAGCGAACAGCCAGAAGCCATGGCACTCATAAGTAGCCACAGAGAGCTCCCCCTCCCAGACCTGACGATGAGATGGTCGCGGCGACGGGGACCTGCTCCCGGCAATGCCCCCTCGGCCAGGAGAGGAGGGGCTCGGACACATGCTGCCCCTGGGTGAGCCTCGAGGACACGGTGCCACGTGAGAGAAGCCAGGCACAGGCCACCGATTCCGTGGCTCCGTTTCTGTGGCGCGACCAGGACAGGCGAGTCCACGGAGACAGAGTAGAGTGCGGCCGGTGGGCTGAGAGGAGGGAGGGCGGGACGCTGATGCGGGTGGCGTTTCTCTCGGGCACGATAAGGCCGTAAAGTGGATTGTGGAGATGGCTGGGTTACTGTTAATAAGCTAACAGCCATTGACTCGCACACTTTAAACGGGTGAATTTTAACCCGGCCGGCGTGGCTCAATGGTTGAGCGTTGACCAAGAACCAGGAGATCACGGTTCGATTCCTGATCAGGGCACAGGCCCGGGTTGTGGGCTCCATCCCCAGCGTGGGGCGTGCAGGAGACAGCCGATCCATGATTCTCTCTCATCACTGATGTTCCATCTCTCTCCCTTCCTCTCTGAAATCAATAAAAATATATTTAAAAGATCGTAATTAAAAAATAAACGGGTGGATTGTATGGTATGTGGGCGCTATCTGGCGGCAGGCTCCCTCCCCGTGGGCCTCGGGCCCCCTCTCCTGTCCCTGCAGGGACACCGGCCCACGGCCTCACTGTGCAGCTGCCAAGACCCAGGCCGTGGGTCTGTTCCCCGGACGCGGCCCGCGCCCGTCCCCACCGGAGCCGCCCGTCCCCACCGGAGCCACCCCTCCCCACCGGAGCCGCCCGTCCCCACCGGAGCCGCCCGTCCCCACCGGAGCCACCCCTCCCCACCGGAGCCGCCTGTCCCCACCGGAGCCGCCTGTCCCCACCGGAGCCACCCCTCCCCACTGGCCCGCGCCCGTCCCCACCGGAGCCGCCCGTCCCCACCGGAGCCGCCTGTCCCCACCGGAGCCACCCCTCCCCACCGGAGCCGCCGGCGGGCTGGCCGTCCCCTAACCTGTACACGGTTTGCTGCCACACCCAGTGCTCAGTGTGGACGCCGGCTTCCAGAACCACGCTGGCACCTGCAGGGGCTCAGTAAGTCCATGTGGGGGGGGGGGGGGAGGAGAGGGAGGGAGGGAGGGAGGGATGGAGGGAGGGAGGGCACAGACAGGTGCTGGCTGCCCCGGGCCACGTGGAGGTCCTCCGGCTGGGCTCAGGCCCCTTCCCGCCTCACACCCGGGGACTTTGTGAGTTCCTCCTCCTCCTCCTCCTCCTCCTCCTCCTCCTCCTCCTCGTCATGGACCAGGAAGCAGGCTGACCAGGGCCCTCCGCTGTGAATGGGGCTGGACAGAGCTGCCAGCTGTGCCCCGCCCGGCGGAGGCTGAGCTCATGGCCAGGGGAAGGCGTTCCCAGGGGAACGGTGCTAAAACCCCCCTTGGTCGCAGAGGGTCAGCATCCCCCCAAACGCCTGTGGAGTAGTGAGCTCCCCTTTACAGGGTGGGTCAGGGACTGCACCAGGGTCCCCCTGCCCCACCTGCCTCCCCCCACCGTTGCCCGCCTCCCTCCCTGGAACCCCGGTGGGGCTGGGGTGCGGGGCCGCGGGGCTGACGCTGGTGTGCTCGGGCAGCCGAGAGCGGCTGCAGACAACCTGCCCGGCCTTTCCCAGCAACAGCCCCGCCGACGCTCCTCCCCCACTCCGTGCAGCGGGCGCCGCCGCCTGGGCGCGGCCAGCAGCCGCCCGGTCAGCCCGTCTGGCCGCACGCTCTTGACCCCCCGCCCCCATCGAGCCGCCCCTGGCCCCGGCCTGAGACGCCGATCGGCCCCCGGGCTCTGTTTATCTTACACATTAATTCTGGCAGCGTGGGCTGCCCCGGCGCTGGGGTAACCTCTCTGCCGTCACTCACTGGGGACAGGCTCACCGGACAGCCAGACAGGGGGTCCACGGTCCAGCCCCGCCCGCCTCCGGCCTCTCTAGTTCTGGGAGCCTGGGGGCCGGGCCGTGCTGGGAGCCCAGGAGGTACTGGGGCTGCCAACTGGGGTCGCTGTTGGGGTCAGGATAGCACATGTGGGACATGAGACACCCCCCACAGAGCATGTCTGAGGTGCTCTGCACTGGAGCCCAGCCCCGCGCACAGTAGGTCCTCAATAAGCACTTGCCGGGTGCAGTCACTCAGCACCTCCATCTTTGGCCTGAAGCCCGGGCTCGAGTTGCCAGCGCCCCGAGCTGGCGTCTGGGCTCCTGGCCTCCGCCTCCCCCGTGTTTCCGCTGGAACTCTCCCTCTGCCCGGGCTCCGCGCGTGGGCTCTGTCCTGCTTTGGGATGGTGCCTCGCAGCTCACGCAGACGCTTCGGGATACGGGATGGAGCGTAGAAATCTCCCACCGAGAAATTCTCAGTGGCCACCGGGTCTCAGCGATAAACTGTCAAAGGAAAAGCAAACGCTGACAGGGCGCCAGGGGCGGCGGGATTTCCTGGCCGCACGCAGCTCGAGGGTGCCGAAGCTGAGGGTCGGAGAACGACCCGGGGAGGGAGGGCGGGAGGGGACCCAGGGATTCCCGCCGCCACGGAGACAGCCCGCAGCCAGGCGGCCCCGCGGCCAGGCGCCCCGCGGCTGGGACGGACACATTGTCCTGATTTGAACTGGAATCAATGTCACCGCGGAACCTTCTAAACACACAGGGAGTGGAGACACAGTGACCTCACACCCGATGCCCTCGGAGACCTGTGCCCACCGTGCCGCCTGGCGTGGCCTCCGAGTGCCCGTCCACCCCTCCTGGGGCTCCCGCACCTTCCCCGGGCACAGAGAAGCGACTTCGGCACGTGCCTCTCACCACAGGGGGGGCCGTGAGCGGAGGAGCCGGCCAGGCGGAGGGGGCGGGAGCGGAGCAGCGGCCGCACCAGGGGGTGAGCCAGGCACCCTCACGCTGCCCTTTGACCGGCCGCCCTCTTGTGGAGTCTGAGTTTGGGTTTTTAACCCACTTTTTATTTGCTGAGCCACGCCTTGCCCCTCCATGGAAATGGCCAGGGCACCCCCTTTTAGCCCCCGTGTCCTCATCTCGGAGGCCGCAGCCCAGGTCAGGCGGCGTCTGTGCCTGGTCCCCGAGGAGACGCCCGCACTCGGTGCCAGCGAGGGCCTCACGGCACGGCCCAGGGCGGCTCTGGGGCAAGGCCTCTGTGGTTGTCACTCAGATGAGAGGGTCCACGCCCTTCCCCCTCCCCCGCCTTGGCTGTGCCCGGCCAGCCCGCCCTCAGCCCAGCGCTCCTGTCCTCTGACCGGGCAGCGGCCCCAGGGACCGCCCTTCCCCTGCACATCACTGTCTCCGCTCAGGGGGAGAATTGCAAAGCAAACAAATTACGCACATCCCGCTGCACCGGGCGCGGCGCTCAGGGCGTCTGCGGATTTCTCCCTCCACTTGTCTCCCAGGCGACCTCCCCGCAGGGACAAACATGACACCCCCAGCTCCTGAGACCTGTCTCTTCTGGAACCGTCCACAGCAGCAAAAGCGTTAGGGGGCGGCCAGGATCACAGGGTCTGAGTTCCCGGTGGCGGCTGGAGCAGGGGACACAAACCCAGCGCCTTCGCACAAGGGAAATTCACCTTCTCAGTCCCGGAGGTAGGAGCGCAACACATGGTGTGGGCAGGGCCATCCCCCCCCCCCCCCCACTGCTGCCAGGGTGTGGGCAGGGACATCCCCCCCCACTGCTGCCAGGGTGTGGGCAGGGCCATCCCCCCCCCCACTGCTGCCAGGGTGTGGGCAGGGCCACCCCCCCCCCGCCCACTGCTGCCAGGGTGTGGGCAGGGCCACCCCCCCCACTGCTGCCAGGGTGTGGGCAGGGCCATCCCCCCCTTCCCCGCCCCCCCCCCCCCCCGCCGTCCCCACCGCCACGATCTTCCCCCAGAGAGAAGGGGCCACTGTGAGCGCCAGTGCGTCAGCCCAGCTGACCCTTCACGCCAGGGTTCTGTTCAGCACCAGCAGCCACGGGCAAGGGGGGCGCGGTCCCAGGAGCCCCAGGCAGCCACGGGCAAGGGGGGCGCGGTCCCAGGAGCCCCAGGCAGCCACGGGCGAGGGGGCGCAATCCCAGGAGCCCCAGGCAGCCACGGGCGAGGGGGGCACGGTCCCAGGAGCCCCAGGCAGCCACGGGGGAGGGGGCGCGGTCCCAGGAGCCCCAGGCAGCCACGGGCGAGGGGGGCACGGTCCCAGGAGCCCCAGGCAGCCACGGGGGAGGGGGCGCGGTCCCAGGAGCCCCAGGCAGCCACGGGCGAGGGGGGCACGGTCCCAGGAGCCCCAGGCAGCCACGGGCAAGGGGGGCACGGTCCCAGGAGCCCCAGGCAGCCACGGGCAAGGGGGCGCAGTCCCAGGAGCCCGCTCTGCTGACTGCAAGCAGGGCAGCCATGGAGACAGGTGAGCCCAGGCTGGCGCTGCCTCAGGACTCTCTGGCGGCGAGCAAGGCCGTCCCCATGCCCACCCTGCTGGCTGCCATCTGGCCGCGCTGCCATCTCCATAAAGCATAGCCGAGAGGGACAGACCGGCTGAAACCAGTTCCATTCCCCTGATTGAATTGGGCGACGTTGGATTTATGGAACTCAACTTTCCGATGACAAAACTCATCTGTGCGGCCAAAGAAAGACGCGGACGCTCAGGGCCCGTTGGAGGCGACCTGGGCCGCTCACCGCCCCTGCCCCGCCGCCCGGGATGGTGTCATCGCCGGGCTGCACGTAAAGTGCCCGTTTGGGCCTTTCTTACGCTCCATTAGAAAATCGTGTATAAATTCAATCTCCGCTAAAAGGTAGAGATAGTCCACAGCCCAGGGCCAGGCCCCGCCCCGCGCAACGGCGGAGCTCATGTGCCATCAGCCCCCACGGCGGGGAGGCACGGCTCTCTGCACTAATCAATTCTATTCGAGTAATTGATCGTATATTATTATTGATGAAAGCCCATCTTATGTGAGTTAGAAGGGAGTTGGTCTCGAAAGATTAGATTTGTGCACGAAAATGGACGGGAAGCAGGACTGTCTAACTCCTCTGAGTGGTTTACGGTGTGAGGCCTGGTGGGCCGTGGGGCCCGCTGCCCCCCTCCCCGCACGCTGGCCCCTGGGGAGGGGAGCAGGCGTTTAGCAGAGAGGAGCGGGGAGGTGCGAGGAGGGGTGAGCCGGTGGATGCGCCCAGCGGCTCCGGGCTCGCCCTGGGCCCCCTCCCAAACCGTCAATCTCTCAGCCTGGGATGTCCCATCCGTGCCGTCCCCCGATGTCTCTCACGCCATCTCTGGGCGCTCCTCTGCCTTTTAGGAACTAAGATAAAATTTACACGACATAAACCTCGCCACTTGAACCCTTCGAAGTGCGCGGTTCATGGGGTCAGCATTGCACAGAGCTGGGCGGCCATCACCACTGGGATTCCAGGCCCGTCCTCCCGTGAGCAGCGCCCACCTGCCCGCCCCCGACCCGGCCTGGCTGCTCTAGGCACGTGACCTGTTCACCCATCCACGGCTTCCTCCGTTCCCGTTTGTAGTTGACGTATTTTAGACGTTTAATTCGCATCTTCCCCGGAAGCCACCTCTCTGTTTCTGGGCCTCCCGCCTTCCTGCCACGGCGTCCCGTGACGTTTCCTTCAGCCTCGTCTCCGTCTCCGTGCGGCCCTGGGCTCTCTCGCTCTCCGTCGAGTTTATGAGAGATGGGGCACTTTGCTGGTCTTTTTGCGGAACCAGCTCCGGGCCTTTTAATCCTGTGTGCTCGCTGTTATCTCTCCTCTGCCACCTTCTTACCTGTTAGAAATGTGTTCTTAGGTGACACGGTAATTCCTTCACCTGTAGTCCCGGCTCTTCAGCGCCGAGGGTGCTACATCCCCCGCCCCCTGGGTCCCTGCCTCCTGGTGTCCCACTGGGGGCTCCCCTGCCACTGCCCTCAGCGAGCTTCTAATTTCAGCGTTTGCTTCCGTCTGCGCCGCGGGGGTGGTACGGGGTCTAACTGCCTCCCACACTCCCTTCTCCTCTTCTTTCACTGTAAAGGAGACCTTCCTTCTAGCAGCACAGTCCCACCCCCGACAAAACTACAACTCCCAGCATTCCTTGAGCTAGGCATGACCATGTGACTGGGTTCTGACTAATGGGATGTGAGCAAAAGTGATGGGGGGCAACCTTGGGGACCACGTGGGTGAGGGCACCCCTGGATGGGGCAGCAGGACCGTGGAGCCTGGGCTCTGCTGCCTGAGCACCGCCCAGCCCAGGCCTCTGGGTTAGAGCGGACGCCACCACATTACCCACAGTTCCATTGGCTCTCTCTCCGGGCAGCTAATCTGTTCTCTAAGACAAAGCAAGGGATTGGGGGCGGGGGGGGGGGGGGGGGGCGGTAAAATATTATTATTTCTAATTTTTCAAGAATATGGTTAGAGAAAATTTCAACCTTTTAAATTTTTCTTAAGGTTTTGTGTTTTTGTTTGTTTAACTAAGTACACTATCAATTTTGAGAAATGCTGAAGGGGTCTTGGAAAGAATTCACACGCCCGGCTGGCGTGGCTCAGTGGTTGGGCATCGACCTATGAACCAGGAGGTGATGGTTGGATTCCTGTTCAGGGCACATGCCCGGGTTGTGGGCTCAGTCCCCAGTGCGGGGTGTGCAGGAGGCAGTCGATCAACTACTCTTTCATCGTTGATGTTTCTCTCTCTCTCCCTCTCCCTTCCCCTCTGAAATCAATATATATATGTATATATATATTTTAAAGAATGTATAGCCTATGAGGTAAGAAATGTTTTGTACACAAGCTATTAAATTGAGTTTGTGGACTGTGATTCCATTTCTCTAACGGAATGACTGCTTTATCGTCTGCTGGATGAGTGGCTTGAACATTGCAGTCGCTAGCAGAATCCTGCCTGTGTCCCGTTCTTCTTGTATTTTTAAATAACTCGCTTCGTGGAGTCAGCGGCTAAGCTGATTAGCGTATAGCACAGATTTATGTTTCATCGACACATAAATTGTTTTCATTCTCCAGAATGTCTTTCTTGCCCCTGTGAGTGTGGCCTTCCATCCGCCTTCTCTGGACTGAAGAGGAACCCCCGCCTTTCTTCCGGCACGTTTCCCGGCACCCCCTCGGCGCCCCCTCTTTTCAGTCACTCTCTATCCCTGGCCTCCTGCACCCCTGTCCCTGAGCACATGCTGCCTGTTCCTAAACCCCGGTTCGTGGTCTCACCTTGTACCAGAGGGCTCCGCCCAGGCCCGAGCCTGGCGGTCGGCATTGTACTCCCCCTCGCCTTGCTGCTGCTTGGGGTGCTGTTCACCCCCCTCTCCTCCTCACACCCGGGAGCGACCCCCACAAGGTCACCTGCCCTCTCCCCACCTGCAGGCCAGGCTCCCTGTTCTGGGATATGATATGAAAGTGAAACAGCCACCCACAGCCACCCGCAACCCCGGGCAGGCAGGCCCCTCCCGCCAGGCCAGCTCCTGCAGCCGCCGCCACGGCTCCCAGGAACCCAGATGACTCCCCCAAGTCTCCTCGACCCGGCCCCGTGGCTCTGGCATCTCCTTGGTCTCAGAGAGCACCGCGGGCAGACCCTCCCCAGCCTCCCCCGGGGCTGTGTCCTGAGTCATGGTCCTTCGATCAGATGGCCTCTGGGCCATGGGCTCCCTTGATCCTTGCACATCGCGACCCTCGAGGGAGGGACGGGCTCTAGGTCCTTGCCAGTTCTCCTGCCCTTGGGGCCTGGACCCTGAGGGGGCCACCCGCTGCCCCCCCCCCCAGCCAGGCACCTGACTTTCCCCTCCCCCAGCATCCCACCCCCACACCCTCCCAGACACAGCCCTCAGCGGCAGGGCCAGAGCCTGGGCCCCTGCACCACCCCCTCTCCACGCGTGACCGCGGGCGGGCCTCGAGCTCGGTTCTGTAAATAGAGGCCCCCTTGCTTCCGGGACCACGCTCGGGCGGGTCTGAATGGCAGCCCGAGAGTGGCCACCAGGGGGCCTCACTCGGCCAGGGTCCAGTTGGTCCCCAGCAGGTGCCTCACCGCAGATTTGTAAGGAGATGAAGTACTTTAATGAGTGGACACGGCTCTGTGGGATGCGCTGGGACCCAGACCAACAGCCGGCGGCACCTAGTACTTGAGCAGCCAGCGCGGCTTGTGCTGGCTCAGCGCCGTGAAGTAGGACCACCACCAGGGCTTGCCGCCGGCCCCGGGCGGCCTCCGCGGGGGCTCCTGGCCCGGCCCCTCGGGCGCCCCGTGCGGGCCCGCGCCTCCTGGCGGGTCTCGGGGCCCGGGCCCGCTTCGCCGAGGCCCCTGAAGGAATTTCTTGGGTCCGGTCCCCAGGGGCTGGAGGATGAAGTCCACGCGGCCGGCCCTCCTCAGCCGGGCGGGGATGGTGACTCTCTTGATGACCTTGGAGTAGCCGGGGGCCTGAGCGATGACGATGTGAGTCCCCGGGGGCAGCAGCCGCCAGTAGTCGCCGTCCGGCGCTGTTGACAGAGAGCAGGGAACGGTGCTCGGACCTGGGCTCAGGGTCACCCTCGAGGGGGTGGGGATGGGAGTCAGTGGGCGGTTGGCCTGGAGGGCGGAGAGACCCCACGGGTACCGTGGCCTCTGTAACGACCTGGATTGTTCTTCCCGCCTCCTCCCTCTATCACGCTCCTATTCATCCCTCAAAACCCTGCTTAGGCATCACCTCTTCCCTGAAGCCTTCACAGACCGTCCCCCCACCCTCTGTCCCCAAACCACACTGTTCCCCCTCCCTCCCTCCTCTGCACCAGGTAACTCACATCACAGCGCCTCACGATTTTCAAATCCGCTGTGAAACCCCGGGACACCTGAGCCCACTGGACGTGCCAGGTATCAGTGGGACATGAACTCTGGGATAGGAGCACACAGGCCCCCCTGTGGTGTGTGAGAAGGGGGCTTTTCCCTCAGCTACTCTTGAGGAGCAGGGAGCGCGCGTGGCCTGTTGCTGGCACCCAGGACCTGAGCGCGCCCCCGGGGGCCAAATGCCGCAGGAGACAGCTGGCGGCGAGCAGACCGGTTCCGCGCACCCTCACCGCCCAGACGGGAGGGGGACGGGTCAGGCCGCCCCAGGCACGTGGGGACACAGAGCTCCGGGAGCCTGGGCCGGGACGCAGGCCCAGAAAGGCGCTCACCTGTGGTGATGTCGTGGCGAATCCCCTTGACGGAGATGCGGGCGTTCTTGACCGGCTTGCCGAACTTGTCCATCACCACCCCTTTGATGCCCCGGTGCACCTGTCGGGCCAGAGCGGAGGGTGTGGGTGTGGCCGTGCAAAGACCCGCCCAGCCGCCCAGCCAGGCCCCATCTGTCTCTTCACGGAGCCTGGGGTCTCGCGGGGGCACAGCCACCCGAGCCCCCCCCCCCCCGCCTACGTGAGTGAGCCACTCCCCTCTCCAGGCCTCGGTTTCCTCATCTGTGAGGTGAGGGTGACCGGTGGGCCCATCCGTGGGGCAGGCAACCCGGCCTGGGTCTGTGAACGGCCCGGGCCCGCTAGAGCGTCCGGCGGACATTCCCGGCTGCGGCCCCGAGCAGAGAACCCTCTGCCCACTGCTGACCCCCTGCAGGCCCCGCCGCCCTCATCGGAGCCGGGGCTGGTTCTGAGTCGAGTTCCTAAGGGCATGTGGGCCACCAGAAGGACACGGGCCAGGATTTGGGCCCTGGTGTCAGTCTCTGACTTTGGGAAAGCTCGTCTGTGACCTTGGGGAAGCCACCTCGCATCTCAGGGTGGCCGCCCCACCTGTAAGGCAGGGTCACGCAGCCTGCCGGGGAGCTGGGGGTAATAGTACATAGCAATTCGGACAGCACCAGGTGGGGACACGGCGCCTGCCCTCCCGCCGGGCCCAGGCCCTGAGTACGCCCACGGCTCCTCCCAGAACCGCCCCATCCTGCTGGCATGTCTCCTCCTAAGACAACGGCAGGGAACAAGCAAAGGCACTTTGGGCTGGAAACACGGGTCCACAGGCCACATGGCACCAGGCCAGGCCACTGGTGGGAGGGGAAACCGCACCGTGAGCCTGGCCTCTCCCAGGAGGCTGCTCCCCCACCTGCAGTGTGGCCCCAACACCTCTCAGCTCCCTCACCTGGCCAGTCCCTCTCCCCTTCCAGATGCAGCTCATATACCTCTTCCTCCGGGAAGCCCTCCCTGATGACTGGCCACATCAGGGGCCTCCTCTGGGGTCCCACGGTCCTGGGCTTCACTCTCCCAGCCCCAACCTCACTGTAATGCCCCTGACTGCCCTCCTCCCGCAACCTGAGAGCAGCGGTCAGACACAGAGTAGGGCAGCGGTCAGACACAGAGTAGGGCCGTGGTCAGACTCAGAGTTGGGCAGCGATCAGACACAGAGTAGGGCCGCGTTCAGTGTCAGCTTGCGCTGGCTGGGTTGTATTTGGTCCTTGCTCTCAGGCGGAGGAACCAGGATGTGGTGCTTTCTGGCAGGGAAGGAGCGATGGTGAGCACCCTCCCCTCCCGCCCCCACCCCGGGGGGTGGAGACACCCCGGAGGCCTGGTCAGGATCACTGGGCAAAAGGCCTGAATGGGCCCGACAGGCCGATCCTTATCTGCAGGCCGCCCGGCTCTCCTGAGGGTCGTCCTCGGGGGCGGCCACGCCCGGCCGTGCTGCCCAGCCGTCCGCAGCCTCTCGCTCGCTATTAAATCTTCATATCCCAGCCTTCACATACAATATCCTCAGAGCCATCCCAGCACCACTTAAGGCTCCTTAAAACTCATTTTCACCAGACGGCCGTAAAATGAAATGAGCCGGGGTCTGGCCACGAGCCATGATTGAATGATGCCGGCCCCACACAGCCAGAGGTCGGGCGGCCGTAAAACAGGAGCTCAGCGCTAATGACCAGCGGCCAGCGATTATCTCTGCTTTCTCTGCCGCTGGAGCTGCTGACCCGCAGGCTCGCTGCCCAGCTCGTGCCTGGAGGAAGGCTCCTGACCTTTCTAGAAAGGAGAGATCATGGACAGAACTGGGGCTCGGAGCCTGAGCTCACGCTCCGGGCAGCGGCTGGTGACGGTGGACAGCCAGGCCCATCACCCTCTCTCCTCCTCGGCTGTCGTACGGCCGCTGAGGGCAGGGACAGGGGCGTGCATGGCCCAGCAACCCCCCTCCGTCTGTAAAGTGGTCCCTGTCCGCTGCCTAGGATGGGGTCAGCGCCGATGCCAGGCGTGGGGGGGGGGTGGCTCTGTCAGCGCTGTTCACCCCCCACCCCCCACGCTGTGGCCCCTTTGGGCCATCGAGTTTCCCTCTCAGAGCCTGCTGCTCGCTTTGGGTAATTTGTTAAAATGTTTGGGAAGATATAGCAGAGGTTCCCACAAACTCCTGAGTTCCTCTCACGCCCCTGCCCTCATGCAGACCCCGTGCCACCCCTCGGCTGTGAGCCACGCTGGGAGAGGTGGCTGGACGCCGGGCATCTAGTCCCCGCTTGGTCACCCCAGACTTGGGCCTCCAAGTCAGTGAGGGGTTATTTTATTTTATTATTTTTTAAAAAATATTTTATTGATTTCAGAGAGGAAGGGAGAAAGAGAGAGAGATGGAAACATCAATGATGAGAGAGAATCATTAATCAGCTGCCTCCTGCACGCCCTCTACTGGGGATTGAACCCGCAACCGGGGCATGGGCCCTGACCGGGAATCGAGCCGTGACCTCCTGGCTCACGGGTCGATGCTCAACCGCTGAGCCAGGCCGGCCAGGCAAGTGAGGGATTATTTTAGCCACATTCTCCAAGGCCCCACTCACGGCCACCCAACTATTCCTGGGTGACCTCAGCCCCACCACGACAGTTCTCCTCCCCCTCCCCCTCCCCCACCAGCCTGTGCCCTCCCGTAAGAGGGGCACAGAGCCAGCACCCCCGCATTCCTACGGCCATCGGGACCCTCACCCCCCGGCCCCCTGCCCGAGCTCTCCTTGTCTCATCACCTTTCCCCTACTCCTTCAAGACACAGCCCAGGTACCACCTCCTCCAGGCAGCCCCCCTGGCTGTGGGGCTGGGTCAGGTGTTTGTCGTGGGCTGGCAGGCCCCTGACTCTCTCCTTGTTCAGCTGTGCCCCTTTGGGCCCGAGAGCCTTGCTATGCAGGGTGGGAACCCTTTTCCTGCCAGGGCCATGGGGGTATTTAGAACATCTTCGAGGGCCAGACAAAATTATCCACTTAAAGGTCAGCCGCTGTCTGTGGTCAGACATGTAACTAGCTCCCCCCGAGTGCCTTGGCAGGGCCAGACCTAAGGGTTTCGAGGGCCTTATAGGGCCCTTGGACTGGACGTTCCCCACCCTTGCTATACAGCGACCCCGCACTCCCAGGGCACGGCCTGTGGGCGGAGGCCAGTGTGAACTGGGCACTGAACTAGCAAACAGGTGAAACACAGCAGCATCTGTGGGCGTGGAGCCCGCCACACGGCGTCGGACCACGCAGAGGAGGCTGCCCCTGCCCCTGCCCCAGCCCCAGGCCCCAGGCCCCTGCCTCTGCCCCAGCCCCAGGCCCCAGGCCCCTGCCCCTGCCCCAGCCCCAGCCCCTGCCCCTGCCCCTGCCCCTGCCCCTGCTCCCAGCCCCAGGCCCCTGCCCCTGCCCCTGCCCCTGCTCCCAGCCCCAGGCCCCTGCCCCTGCCCCTGCCCCTGCCCCTGCTCCCAGCCCCAGGCCCCTGCCCCTGCCCCTGCCCAAGGCCCAGGCCCCTGCCCCTGCCCCTGCCCCTGCCCCAGGCCCAGGCCCCTGCCCCTGCCCCTGCCCCTGCCCCTGCTCCCAGCCCCAGCCCCTGCCCCTGCCCCTGCCCCTGCTCCCAGCCCCAGCCCCAGCCCCTGCCCCTGCCCCTGCCCCTGCTCCCAGCCCCAGCCCCTGCCCCTGCCCCTGCCCCTGCTCCCAGCCCCAGCCCCAGCCCCTGCCCCTGCCCCTGCCCCTGCTCCCAGCCCCAGGCCCCTGCCCCTGCCCCTGCCCCAGGCCCAGGCCCCTGCCCCTGCCCCTGCCCCTGCCCCTGCTCCCAGCCCCAGCCCCAGCCCCAGCCCCTGCCCCTGCCCCTGCCCCTGCTCCCAGCCCCAGCCCCTGCCCCTGCTCCCAGCCCCAGGCCCCTGCCCCTGCCCCTGCCCCTGCCCCTGCTCCCAGCCCCAGCCCCTGCCCCTGCCCCTGCCCCTGCCCCTGCTCCCAGCCCTAGGCCCCTGCCCCTGCCCCTGCCCCTGCCCCTGCCCAAGGCCCAGGCCCCTGCCCCTGCCCCTGCCCCTGCCCCTGCCCCAGGCCCAGGCCCCTGCCCCTGCCCCTGCCCCTGCCCCTGCTCCCAGCCCCAGCCCCTGCCCCTGCCCCTGCCCCTGCTCCCAGCCCCAGCCCCAGCCCCTGCCCCTGCCCCTGCCCCTGCTCCCAGCCCCAGCCCCTGCCCCTGCTCCCAGCCCCAGGCCCCTGCCCCTGCCCCTGCCCCTGCCCCTGCCCCTGCTCCCAGCCCCAGCCCCTGCCCCTGCCCCTGCCCCTGCTCCCAGCCCCAGCCCCTGCCCCTGCCCCAGCCCCAGCCCCTGCCCCTGCCCCTGCCCCTGCCCCAGCCCCTGCCCCTGCCCCTGCTCCCAGCCCCAGCCCCTGCCCCTGCCCCTGCCCCAGCCCCTGCCCCTGCCCCAGCCCCTGCCCCTGCCCCTGCCCCTGCCGCTGCCCCAGCCCCAGCCCCTGCCCCTGCCCCTGCTCCCAGCCCCAGGCCCCTGCCCCTGCCCCTGCTCCCAGCCCCTGCCCCCTGCCCCTGCTCCCAGCCCCAGGCCCCTGCCCCTGCCCCTGCTCCCAGCCCCTGCCCCAGCCCCTGCTCCCAGCCCCAGGCCCCTGCCCCAGCCCCTGCCCCTGCCCCTGCTCCCAGCCCCTGCCCCAGCCCCTGCTCCCAGCCCCAGGCCCCTGCCCCTGCCCCAGCCCCTGCTCCCAGCCCCAGGCCCCAGCCCCTGCCCCTGCCCCTGCTCCCAGCCCCAGGCCCCAGCCCCTGCCCCTGCCCCTGCTCCCAGCCCCAGGCCCCAGCCCCTGCCCCCAGGCCGCAGGCTCACCATCTCCATGAAGCTCAGCAGCGGCTCCTTGTTGTGCTGCCAGAGCCCGTAGAGCGCCTCCTCGGGCGGGAACTTCACGCAGCCCAGCTCCACCGTGATCTCAAAGCAGTTGCTGTGCAGGTAGTTGAAGTCGGACATGCCTGCGAGCGGCACAGGCAGTGAGCGGCCACGGGCGCCGCTTCCCGGGCGCCGGGGTCACCACCCCGCCCCGCACACGAGGCCGAGGCCCAGGCGTTTGGCCCACGGGGCAGGGGCCACGCGGCACTTGGAACCCAGCCTGCGGGCCAGCTGTGCCGCCCGCGTGGGTGAGGGAGCCGGCCTCCAGGAGAGCCCCCACACGTGGCCAAGCCGCCGGCCCGGCCCGGGCCCAGGGATGGCAACGTCCGTCCACCTGCCGGTCCCGGCCACAGCCCAGGGCGGGGCCCCGTCACCACCATCCCTAGGGGACGCCGCCTCCCAGGCTGGGCAGCCCGCCAGCGAACCGGCAGAGGGAGGGTCCCGGCAACCGGTGCTACCCCGCCCCAGCCGCTCCAGCCAGAAGCTGCGGCAGCGTCTGAGCCAGGCCCTGGTGGGCAGCCCTGTGCCGGGAGCCCGGGGACCCCCGCCTGAGGAAGTCAGCCCCGCCTGGGAGCCCTGGTGCCCAGTGCCGCTGCCAGGGGCTCAGCATCCTGGCCTGCAGTGCAGCCGCGCCCCCCACATGGCCCTGGTGCCCCCCCCCCCCCGACTGGGCTTCCCCTGGGGGCCCTAACTCAGGGTCCTGACTGAGACTCGGAGCCCTGGGGGTCAGGAGCCCTGGAGCCTGGGTGGTGGGAGCGAGGCTGCTCTGCCCAGGGAGGGATGGCCGTGCGTGGGGAGCAGGGTGAGCGCTCCCTGCCCACGCAGGAGGGGGGACAGGCTTGCCATGCGCCCCAGCTCTGCCACCCCATCGGCCAAATGGCACCAACAGCGAGTGTCCGGGGCCGGGCGGAGGTGGCAGGCAGAGCAGAAGCTGTGGGCCAGCCCAGCGGGGCCCTCATGGCGCAGGGTATGGGGTGCACCCCGCCCGGCTCTGCACCCAGTCCTCAGCGCAGCTGAAGCTAACATCAGTTCAGGTTGAATTTCGGGGAAACGACGAATGAGTGCGGGGTATCCTGCGGTCCTGGAGCGCGCGGACACAGCGCTGCGAACGCTTTGCTATTCCCCACGTGTGAGCTGCACTGGGGCTCCCTGCTGACCCCCAGACGGCAGACAGGGCCAGGCCACCATGGAGTCCTGTCCCGGACGCCTCGTCAACCAGGAAGGGCAGCGAAGTCCCGCCAGCTCTGCTACCAGCAACTAGGACTCCCCGCCCCTGAGCCGGGCCTCCCAGGTCCCGCCCGCCCCTCCCAGGTCCCGCCCGCCCCTCCCAGGCCCCGCCCGCCCCTCCCAGGCCCCGCCCCTCCCAGGCCCCGCCCCTCCCAGGCCCCGCCCCTCCCCCTCGCACTTCCCCGCTCCTCTCAGGCCCCTCCTTCACCCCACCCACCCCGCCCCTTACCCTGCCGGACCCTGGCCGGCGCCCAGGGTCGCACCTCCGGTGAAGCTGTACCAGTCCGCCCCGTTGATGATGCTGCCCCTCTTCAGGAAGTTGCCCCCACACCTGTTCTCCGACTTGTCCATCATCATGGGGTGGACATCCGCGTAGGCTCTGGCCAGCAACTTGAACATCTGGAAAGGAGACCCGAAAAGAGGTTCCCCGAGGCCAAGACCAGAGGCGGGTGCTCTGTAGGACACCCCAGACCCCGGAAGATGGAGGGGCCTCCACAACGACACCTGCAACCCAGGTAAGACAGGGGAACTGTCCGCGCAGGGGCACAGCATGTGCGAAGGCCGGAGGTGGGATGGCCTCGGAGGCCTGCACACCTGGCAACAGGCCCGACCTGGGGGGTGGGCGCAGGAGGACGGGGCAGGAGCGCGGCGGAGGCCGGGCACGGTGGGCCAGGGTAAGTGAACGAGGACCAGGCAGCGGCCCAGCTCCTGCGCCGGAGCCCTGGGTCACCCAGCTCGTCCCGCTGGTGTGGGCTGGGTCCGAGGGTGTGGTGGGCGCCGGGGCTGGAGCCCAGCTCAGGAGCAGGGCTTCCGGTGGAGCAGGTGGCAGGCGGAGAGATGGGAGGGGCGGCCGGCCCTGGCCAGCCTGGGGGCCTCCAACGCTGCCCTGAGGCCCTGGCCCTCCTCCCCGGGTGCCATGGAACTTTGGGGTGACTTGGGACGCCCTGGCCAGCCTTTCGTCAGCTCCCCTGACCCCCCAGCGCCTCTCCTGGGACCTGGTTTCCCCGGAAACCCCACGGGCTGCAGGCTGAGGAGCGCGGATTGCTGGTTGATGGCTGGTGGGTTCTGGCTCTGCTGGGACTCACTGAGATGAAGGGCCCCCTGCCCCCTCTCCCCCCCCCCCCCGCCCCCCGCCTGGGGACGTCTTCACTACCTGCCTCTGAGGGTCAGAGACACTGCGCCCGGAGCCAGGACGCCCGCTGCCCGGGGACCAGGCCTCCCCCAGGCGTTGGCCCTGAGCTCTGACAGCCCAGGGGATCCGCAGCCAGGGCACCGGGGAGACCCCCCCCCCCACACACACACTTACTGGCTCTGAGCACAGCCTGGCACCCCTGCAGGCCTGGGCGGCGCTGCTTCAGGAGTTGCTACCTGAGCTAATGAGGGGCCAACGGGCGGGACCCGACCCACCCCCACCCCCACCCCTTCCCAGACCCGCCTGAGCCCCAGGACCAGGCCGGGAAGGGACCCAGGCAGGCGGGCTGCGGGACGGGGGCCTGTCAATCTCCCAGGCCTCACCTGGCCCTGCTGGGAGGACCACTGAGGGAAGAGAGGCCAGACAGGAGGCGGGTCCTCAGGCCCAGGCGATGCTGGTGCCAGAATTCCTCCCCACCCCTAAACCCCCCTAAACCCGCCAGCCCCACAGGCGGGTGTCATGAGCGCGGCAGCACTGCCCTCTGCTGGCGGCTCCCGGAACTGCCCTCCCCGGGCAGGAAACACCAGGCGCCTGGTGGCAGGGAGGGGGCCACATCCCCACCCAAGGGCTCCCCGCCTGGGGCGCTGACGAAGGTGCGCGGGGCGGCAGCGGCCGGAAGGGTCCCGGGAGGAGGGGTTTGGAGCTGGACGGGAAGGCTCCTCTGAGTCAGGGCCTCTGGGCTCAGAGCAGGACCAGTACCAGGCCAGCCCCGAGGGCATCGCCCCGGCGCAGCTCCCCTGCGCCCGCCGCCCGCCCCCCGCCACGCGCCCCCTCACCTTCTCGTCGGGCGTGGGCGAGAACATCTTCTCCTCGTGGGGGTGCCGGGAGAAGTCAAAGGGGTAGGACACCACCAGGTCGCCCCCGTGCAGGCTGGCCGACAGCACGAACGGGGCCGTCCGCATCCACTCCATTACGGCCTTCGTCTCGGGGGCCACCTGCGGGAGGAGGGCCTCAGACGGGCCAGCACCGGGGACCCCGCCAGCGCGGCCTTAGGGATGCCCGCCCCCCCGCACCTGCCCCTGAGCCCCCGCCAGGCTCGGTGCTGCCGGTGCAGGTCCCAGCGGGGAGCTGTCCGAGGGTCAGGCCCTGCGGTCCGGGAGGCACCACCCTGAGGCCCCGGTGTCACTGAGACGCCCCCCCCCCCCCGGGTGTCCCTGGGCGGCGGGCAGGGCGCTCCTACCTTACCCCACCAGTAGTGCGGGGGGACGGCGATGTGGTCGGTGCGCGCGCCGCGGGTCGAGGCCAGGCGGTAGAACTCAGAGGTCAGGTCGGGGAAGTTGCGGTTCAGGTCCAGGTTCTGCGCGTTCTGCCTTCCACTTGTCCACCCGTTGTAGCCGGCACCCTGAAACACAGGCCCCCAAAACACAGGCCCCCCTAAACACAGGCCCCCCAAACACAGGCCCCCTAAACACAGGCCCCCCAAATACAGGCCCCCAAAACACAGGCCACCCTGAACACAGGCCCCCCAAACACAGGCCCCCAAAACACAGGCTCCCCTAAACACAGGCCCCCTAAACACAGG